>NC_139678.1:37861991-38213093 GCF_964106915.1 Podarcis gaigeae | reverse complement strand
AAAGGCCCACTGCACTAACAGAAGTCAGCTAGTGGGACTAGTCAATTGAATCCCACCCTTGATGTTACATATGAAATTTCTTAATGGACTAGTTGTGTTAAGACTAAAAGCAGCTTGTTGGGTGGGGCGGAGCCATTACACTAGCCTCCTGGTAGTTGGATCACTCTTGCTTACTGGAAGGGGGAGGGATGAGGTGGCGAAGAGATCAGTGTGAAGACAACCCAGCACTCCTGCATTTCCCTGTGCTAACTTCTCTGCCGCCTCTCCCCTCCCTGTCTAGCTAGGCAAGCTGCAGCACCTCACTTGCTGGAAAGCTAGCAGAGCAGCTCTGCCTCACCTATTCAGCCACTTCTGGTAACTGCTATGGGTTTTACTTGACCAATCCATGCTCAGAGGTGACCCACTGAAATCAATGGATTTAAGTTGGTCATAGCTTAAGGTAAAGGTACCCCTGACTATTAGGTCCAGTCGTGCATGACTCTAGGATTGCAGCGCTCACCTCGCTCTATAGGCCAAGGGAGCCGGTGTTTGTCTGCAGACAGCTGCAGGGTCATGTGGCCAGCATGACTAAGCTGCTTCTGGCAAACCAGAGCAGTGCATGGAAACGTTGTTTACCTTCCCACTGGAGTAGTACCTATTTATCTACTTGCGCTTGACGTGCTTTCGAACTGCTAGGTGGGCAGGAGCTGGGACCGAACAACAGGAGCTCACCCCGTCGCACGGATTCGAACCATCGACCTTCTGATTGGCAAGCCCTAGGCTCTGTGGTTTAGACCACAGCATCACCCGCGTCCCATAGCTTTCCTGACTGCAAACCAGTGTTGCTATGTATAGATATGGTAGCTGCAAAGAACTCTCAGAAGTTTGGATAAAAGAACAAAACAAAAAAAAACACATCTGAAGGAGAGAGAAAAATCAATATCGCAACAAGGGTGCTTTGTCTGTTATTTCTAATTTGGATCATTTTCAATCTGTTATGTCTGTAGGGTATGTTGCAATCTTTGCTATAATGTGTGCAATCTTTCTTGTATCTTCTACTCCCTCTTCTCTATAAATCACTCCTTATATACTCTGCAAATAGTTCAGGTGTCTAAACTGTTCTAAATCAAACAATTTCTCTCCCCCTTCTAACTTTTCTAAATTGTCTACCTTGCACATATTCCACAGATCTGCAGTTTTGAGCTGCAAACTCCAGTAAGTGAGCCAGCACTGATAACAGCTCACAGTCCTTTTCTGGCTATGGTCATTGGTTGCATCTGAAGAATGCTTGAAATAAAAAAGGTATAGTATCAAGCTGTTATATCCTATGGTGTTATTACAGGCAATCTAAAGCTATGTTGGGAACAGTTTTGATTTACCCAATTGGGTTTTTAAGGCTGAGATTTTTATCCTTATTTTCCAATGTTTTCTGCAGTGGAAGGAGGTAATATTTTGACTAAACAATTGTGGTGAAACAACAACATCCTTTCCTTCCTTTCTGAATAGAACTGGAACATAGTGACATGACCCCAGACTTTGGGGTCTCAGGAAGAACAAAGAAACAGTGGGGTCACTCAGAGGAGATGATGGTGAAATGCAAACAGGGGACACAGAAAGGGCTGAACTCCTCAATGTCTTCTTTGCCTCAGTCTTCTCCGATAAAGAAAACAATGCCCGACCTAAAGAATTTGGAGCAAATGATTCAGCAGAGGAAACACAGCCCAGAATAACTAAAGAGACAGTACAAGAATACTTGGCTAGTCTAGATGTATTCAAGTCTCAAGGGCCAGATGAACTGCATCCAAGAGTATTAAAAGAACTGGCAGATGTGATCTCAGAACCACTAGCAGTCATCTTTGAGAATTCCTGGAGAACAGGCGAAGTCCTGGCAGACTGGAGGAGGGCAAATGTTGTCCCTATTTTCAAAAAGGGGAAAAGAGAGGACCCAAATAATTACCGCCCAGTCAGTCTGACATCAATACCAGGGAAGATTCTGGAGCAGATCATTAAGCAAACAGTCTGTGAGCACCTAGAAAGGAATGCTGTGATCACCAATAGTCAACATGGATTTCTGAAAAATAAGTCATGTCAGACGAACCTGATCTTGTTTTTTGACAGAATTACAACCCCGGTAGATGAAGGGAACACAGTGGATGTAGCCTACCTTGATTTCAGCAAGGCATTTGACAAGGTGCCCCATGATTTTCTTGTAAAGAAGCTGGTAAAATGCGGTCTTGACTATGCTACCACTCAGTGGATTTGTAACTGGCTGACTGACCGAACCCAAAGGCTGCTCATCAATGGTTCCTCTTCATCCTGGAGAAGAGTGACTAGTGGGGTGCCACAGGGTTCTATCTTGGGCCCGGTCTTATTCAACATCTTTATCAACGACTTGGATGATGGACTCAAGGGCATCCTGATCAAATTTGCAGATGACACCAAACTGGGAGGGGTGGCTAACACCCCAGAGTACAGGATCACACTTCAAAACGACCTTGACAGATTAGAGAACTGGACCAAAACAAACAAGATGAATTTTAACAGGGAGAAATGTAAAGTATTGCACTTGGGCAAAAAAAATGAGAGGCACAAATACAAGATGGGTGACACCTGGCTTGAGAGCAGTACATGTGAAAAGGATCTAGGAGTCTTGGTTGACCACAAACTTGACATGAGCCAACAGTGTGACGCGGCAGCTAAAAAAGCCAATGCAATTCTGGGCTGCATCAATAGGAGTATAGCATCTAGATCAAGAGTGCCACTGTATTCTGCTCTTGTCAGACCTCACCTGGAGTACTGTGTCCAGTTCTGGGCACCACAGTTCAAGAAGGACACTGACAAACTGGAACGTGTCCAGAGGAGGGCAACCAAAATGGTCAAAGGCCTGGAAACGATTCCTTATGAGGAACGGCTAAGGGAGCTGGGCATGTTTAGCCTGGAGAAGAGGGGGTAAGTGGTGATATGATAGCCATGTTCAAATATATAAAAGGATATCACATAGAGGAGGGAGAAAGGTTGTTTTCTGCTGCTCCAGAGAAGCGGACACGGAGCAATGGATCCAAACTACAAGAAAGAAGATTCCACCTAAACATAAGGAAGAACTTCCTGACAGTAAGAGCTGTTCGACAGTGGAATTTGCTGCCAAGGAGTGTGGTGGAGTCTCCTTCTTTGGAGGTCTTTAAGCAGAGGCTTGACAACCATATGTCAGGAGTCCTCTGATGGTGTTTTCTGCTTGGCAGGGGGTTGGACTCGATGGCCCTTGTGGTCTCTTCCAACTCCATGATTCTATTATTCTATGATTCCCAAAGTGTAGGTTGACTCCAAAGGACATAGAAAGCTGTGTTAGGCTGAGTCAGACTGCTGGTCCACCTTGCTCATTGGAGGGATGGGGGAGAAATTTGATGCAGTTTGCATTTATAGGTTAATTTTTGCAATTCACACTTTTTAAAAAGCAATATGTAAATCCAAAAACAGCTAGCCTTCAAAACTTGCATTCCTATGAATTTTGCAATGCAGTTTTTCAGTTGAGTAATGTGTACAAAAATGCACATGCCTGAGTAATGTGTGCATAAAAGTTAGCAAAAATAGCTTAGAAAACTGCATTACAAAAGGGAAAATTGCTTTGCTAATATTTGTATATTCAGCATAGCTATAAGTGCAACTAGGAAAAATTCACACTGAAATGCTGCTGAATTTTCATTCCTTTTTTTAAAAAATTGCACATTGATGTGGAAATCTGGGCAACTGAATTTAAGATTGGAAAATTGGAAGCAGAGAGAAACTGCAATTGACTAAATCATCCATTCCTAGTTCAGGGCTGCCTACACTGTCTGGCAACAGCTCCCCAGGATTTCAAACAGGGGCCTTCCTTCGGTCTACCTGGGGATCCCAGTGATCAAACCTGTGACCTGAACGCGAAACAGATGCTCTGCTACCAAGCTATGGACCCTCCTTATTAGACCAGGGCATATTCTAGCTTTGGTGGGGCATTCTTCCAGTTCCTGAAGTAGATTAGGACCATTGTGAGACCAGCAGAAGCTGTGCAGTTTGTCTTCGGCTCCGACTAATTTGAAGCACAATTTCAAAATATGTCAATGTCTCTGTCATTGTGAATGTGCTTAAAAGAACTGTGACTCTAAGTGTTAAAGAAAAACAAGTCTAAACCATTCACCAACAAGCTCATAATCATGTAATGCAGACAAAATCCTCATAACTGCAGTTGAAATTAATCTCATCATAAAAATGCCTTGCAGTTTTACTGGATGCTCTATAGGCATGGTGTCTCCCTTACTTTAGTTTTCCATTCTTCAGGTCCTTAATGATGCAGGGCAGAATGTTAATAATAAAAAAGCTAGCATTTTTAAAAGTGCCATTTTAGAAATCAGCATCTAAACAAACAGTTGTACTTTTTTGTTTCTTTGAAGGCTGTTTTGCAAAGCCACTCCCGACTTAAAGGGGGGGTTGAGGGCTCACGCCCCCATCTACAATCTCGCGAGGCTGGCGCCAGCCCCGCAGAACTCGGGGATTCCCCTGTGTCATTAATATTCATCACCCTCAGCGCCAGCCAATCGGCTGGCGCTAGGGGCGGGCTGACCAGGTGCTCTTAAGGTCAGGGCAGCCCTGGCTCGCCCCTTTTTCTTTCCTATAGCAGCTGTGGTTTCCCACTCACCCGCCCTCTAGGTTTGCATTCGGACTTTGCTTTTTTAAAAAATAATAATAATATTTATTCAGAGTTTAAAGTTACAAAAAGAAAAAAGAACAATACAAAATACAAAAAAGAATACAACAGCAACAGAAAAAAGAAAAAAGAAAAAAAGATATAAAAATACATTCGCTTAAAAAAGAAAAAGAACAGATTAAACCTTTACATAACTTTCTTCCTTTACTTGTTTCCTTGACCTCCTCACACCTCCCAATTTTGTATTCTAGTTCAAATCGTTTTTTCAGCAAATCCTTCCAACCTTATTTTCATTTAAGTAATTTAATTTAATATATTATAGTTTAACATCCTCTTTCATCAATTTCATCAACTCATTTTTACTTAATCCTTTATATCATTTCTACCAAAACCACCTAATTTTCTTTTTCCAACATCTTTCTAACAGTCCTTAATTTTACAATATTTTTGAAGATATACTTCTTCCACCGACTCTGCTCCTTGGTCCCGGATTCTGCCAGTCATCTCGGCCAATTCCATATAGTCCAAGCATTCGGACTTTGCTATGGGCTTTGGCTAGTCACCGCAAGGGGCCTGGTAGGAGTTTTTCCATTTGGCTAATTGGCTGTATTTTGAAGCCACTTGGTTTTTTCACCTACCTCATAGCAAAACGTCACAACTCCTTGGTTTTTGCGGTTAGGCATTGGCAGGGGTATTGTCATGCAAATGAAGTCGGGGGGGGGAGGAACGCCATCACCTCCCCCAAATCTTGAAGGGTAGTCTGTTAAAGGACTCCGGGGGGCGTCGCCTCGTTCGAAACCTACGGAGGCTAGGGCCTAAAGTGCGCTCCCAAGCGGTAACCCCTTGGGGAGCGCCTAGGGATGTGCATCTTGAGGGCTCCCCCTGTTGGTGCTTAACCCTTCCCGGTTAGACCGGATAGTCTGTTAGAGCCAATGCTTATAGCCAATACCGCTCTTACCTGTAATCAATAAAGGTCTGGCCATTTTCGCCCATTAACCTAAATTCCGGTGTCCGGTGTCTTTATTTACTCCATCTGTGGGAGGGGGCGGGAATCGCCACACAAATCATACTACAGAAGAACAGAAAAGGGGAGGAATTCATAGAGTCATAGAATCATATCGTTGGAGGGGACCCAAGGGACATCTAGTCCAACCCCCTGCAATGCAGGAGTCTCAGATAAAGCATCCATGACAGATCCAACCTCTGTTTAAAAACCTGCAAGGAACGAGAGTCCACCACCTCTGGCGGGAGTCTGTTCCACTGCTGAACAGCTCTTACGGTCACAAAGTTTTTCCAAATGTTTAGTCGGAATCTCTTTTCTTGCAACTTGAAGCCATTGGTTCGAGTACTACCCTCCAGAGCAGGAGACAAGCATCCTCCCTCCTCCATGTGACAGCCCTTGAGATATTTGAAGACGGCTATCATATCTCCTCTCAGTCTCTTTTCCATGCTAAATGTACACAGCTCCTTCAAGCACCCCTCATAAGGCTTAGTTTCCAGACCCCTGATTATCTTGCTTTCCCTCCTCAGCACACGGTCCAGCTTGTCAACATCATTCTTAAATTGTGGTGCCCAGAATTGGACACAGTATTCCAAGAGTGGTCTGACAGAATAGAGTGGTACTATTACTTCCCTTAATCTGGACACCATACTTCTGTTGATGCAGCCTAGAATAGCATTAGCTTTTTTTGCTGCTGCCTCACACTGTTGACTCACGTTAAGCTTGTGGTCCACCAAGACCCCTAGATCAGGCATAGGCAAACTCGGCCCTCCAGATGTTTTGGGACTACATTTCCCATCATCCCTGACCACTGGTCCTGTTAGCTAGGGATGATGGGAGTTGTAGTCCCAAAACTTCTGGAGGGCCAGGTTTGCCTATGCCTGCCCTTGATCCTTTTCACATGTACTGCTCGTAGGCCAGGTGTCCCCCATCCTATATTTGTGCATTTGGTTCTTCCTGCCTGAGTGCAGAACCATACCTTTGTCCCTATTTAAATTCATTTTGTTAGTTTGCACCCAGTTCTTCAATCAATTAAGGTCATTTTGAATTCTGATTCTGTCTTCTGTGCCATTAGCCACTCCTCCCAGTTTGGTGTCATCTGCAAATTTGATGAGCATCCCCTCAATTCCTTCATCCAAGTCATTTATAAAGACATTGAACAACAACGGGCTTAGGACAGAACCCTGCGGCACCTCACTTGTCACTTTTTTCCAGGATGACGGGAACCATTAATGAGTACTCTTTGGGTTTGGTCAACCAGCTACAAATCCACCTAACTGTGGACGTGCCCAAGGATTAAGGCCTTCTGGGAAATGATCTATAATGAAATGAAAAAGGTATTTAAATATACTTTCCTGAAGAAACCAGAGGCCTTTCTCCTGGGCATAGTCGGCCAATTGGTGTTAAAGGACAGAACTTTTTTTATGTATGCCACAACAGCAGCAAGAATACTCATCACAAATCATTGGAAGACACAACATCTACCCACCCTGGAAGAATGGCAGATGCAAGTAATGGATTACATGGAAATGGCGGAAATGACTGGCAGAATTCGAGACCAGGGAGAAGAGTCGGTGGAAGAAGATTGGAGGAAATTTAAAATCTACTTACAGAAACATTGTAAAATTTTTGAATGTTGATGACATTGGAATGAAATGAAGGGGTTCTAGTAATAAGGTAAAAGATTATGCAAGAGTGGATTGATATTAGATGAAAGTTTAAAGTTAAATATGTGAGGGGAAAAAAAATTAAGGATATACCAATAGGATGAATTTGCTGAACCAAGTTTCTAAGTGGAATACAAAAAAGGGAGGCGTGAGGAAGTCAGGAAAATAAGTTAACCAAAGAAGAGAGATTAAAAAAAAGAGGGATTTTTTTTGTCATTTCCCCCCCTTTTTCTTCTTTTCCCCCTGTCTATTATGTTAATTGTTTGTATTTTTGTACTTTTTGTATTTATGTACTTTTGTATTTTTTTCCTGTGTTTTTTCCAGTTATTGTCTTATTCTGAAAATTCTAATAAAATATCATTATAAAAAAACAAAAACAAATCCACCTAACTGTTACCTCATTTAACCCACATTTTACCAGCTTCCTCGCAAGAATATCATGGGGGACTTTGTCAAAAGTGTTACTGAAATCAAGATACACCACGTCCACAACATTTCCCTGATCCACCAAATTTGTAATTCCATCAAAAAAAGAAATCAGATTACTCTGGCTTGACTTATTTCTGGGAAATCCATGCTGGGTCTTATTAATCACAGCATCCTTTTCTAAATGCTTACAGACCAACTGTTGAATTTTCTGTTCTAGGACCTTGCCTGGTATTAATGTCAAGCTCACTGGTCGGTAGTTACCTTTCCCCTCTTTTTGAAGATAGGGACAACATTTGCCTGCCTCCAGTCTGTAAGGACCTCACCTGTTCTCCAAGAATTCTCAAAGAGACAAAGGCTCTGAAATTGAACCCGCAAGCTCCTTTGGTACCCTTGGATGCAGCTCAACAGGCCCTGGAGATTTGAATTCTTTCAAAGTAGCTAGAGGTTCCCTTACTACCCCTTTGCCTACCTTAGGCTGCAGCTTCCTCCTTACATCATTTATTCTGCTATCACTAGGTTGGACATCGCTTTCCTTTTGGGTGAAGACAGAGGCAAAGTAGGTGTTCAGTAGTTCTGCCTTTTCTCTGTCACCCAACATCATTTCTCCATTTTCCCCCACACAGAGGACCTACCACTTGCTTGTTCTTCCTCTTACTTCGGACATAGCCAAATAAACCTATTTCATTCTTTTTAACCTGTCTTGCAAGGCTGAGCACATTCTGAGCTTTTGTCAGCCTGACTTTCCCGGTAACTGTCGGCTACTTGTTTACACTCCTCCTTTGTGATTTCCCCTTTCTTCCATTTCTTATACATGCCCTTCTTAACTCTCAGCTCATCTGTAAGCTCCTTATACAGCCATACTGGTTTCCTTAGATGCCTCCCACTTTTCTTCCTTGTTGATATTGTCTACATTTGGTATTGTCAACATCATGCTAATGCAATCGTTACATTAGGACCAGCATTTTGGCTTACCAGACAAAACAACCCCACTGCCCCCCTCACTATTCCAGGGTTCTCCTCACCCACTACATAGCCATTTTTGGGGGGGGCACACAGGGGGAGCAGATGGGGTAAAGCCTTGCTGTGCAAACAGAAGTCCTTTCTCATGAAATAAGACACAGGGGTTCCCAAGGTCGGGGTGGTCTGCATTGATGTTTGGACACTGGTATCATTTAGATTCGAAATGGTAAACTGAAATATCACTTTGGCATGACTTCACTCATTCTTTGGCATAGGCTTGGCCACCTCTCAAGAGATCATTGCCAGACTTGAAGGTTCCCATGGTAGCAGTCTTGGTTGATGTTTGGATTCCAGGCACCATTTTGAATCAAGATGGTGGACCAAAATGTGACTTTATTTTTGGGACAGATCATAACTCAAAAACTACACTATCCATTTAAAAATGACAATAAATTTTGATTTCTAAAATATTAATAAACCATGCCACCTCTACAGTGGCCCCTCGGCTCTAGCAGGGAAGGCGCCATTTTTGGGGTTCACTGGCCCTGCCAGCTTGAGCTCCTTGGAGGAAAGCTGGGATATAAATACAATACATGAATGAATGCATTTTCCAGAAAGATGCTACCTAAAGATGTTTTCATAGTTTTGGTGCACATATGTTCTGAAGCATAGGTTCGCTGGTAGAGCATGAGACTATTAATTTCAGGGTTGTGGGTTGGAGCCCCACGTTGGACAAAAAGATTCTTGAATTGAAGAGCTTTGGTCTAGATGACCATCAGGGAAACTTGAAAATGTTCTTGGCAGGGTGTGTAATGGCAGAACAATGGCTTAGGGAGGGTAAGCCGCATCCACATTGCAGGCTGCCAGATGCCAATCCCTGGCCGACGTAACTAACACAGGGTATGTTTTCACCCCCCCCATTTTTTATTTGTATGCCACCTTTCCACAGTTAAAAACAATGCTCAAGGTGGCTTACAGCATAACAAGATTTACATAATTACAAAAGTCATAAACAATAAATAAACCACATCAAAAAAATACACAACCAAATGGGAAACAATTTCCACATACAGTGGTACCTTGGGTAACAGATGTTACATACACTTCAGGTTACAGACTCCACTAACCCAGAAATAGTACCTCGGGTTAAGAACTTTGCTTCAGGATGAGAACAGAAATCGTGCTCCGGGGGCATGGTGGAAGCGGGAGGCCCCATTAGCTAAAGTGGTACCTCAGGTTAAGAACAGTTTCAGGTTAAGAACGGACCTCCAGAACGAATTAAGTTCTTAACCCGAGGTACCACTGTAAATCAAAATCTAAAACTAAGAATACAGCATTAATGTCACAGTTTAAAATGACATAGGTAAAAAATAACAGCAATTTAAACAAAAAACCAAACCAAACCAAAACAGCAGTGGCAGCAGTCCTTTATAGAGCCCATCAGGCCCCGTCCTAGGCCAGGTGTTGAGTGGCAGGACTGGGGCCCTCAGGCGCAGAGCAGGGGCGCATGCGTGGATAATCAGCATGCACAATGGCCATGGAATGCTGATTGACTTGGGAGGGGGAGAAGAAACCAGGAGGCAGGAGAATGGAATGGAGTGTCCTGGGAAAGGGCATGGCTAGAAGGCTGGAACCCTCAGCAGGAAAAGTCCACATGGCCACATTTTGCTGCAGGCTCCCACTCACTCAGCGTGTTGGGAATATACTGAATTGTTCCAGTCCAAGTTGTAGAAGTAATATGAGCACTGAGGAATGGCAGCAATTTAATTAATCCGACCACCTGTGCAAGCAATTGGGGAAATGGGATAAGAGGGAATATGAAGCAAGAAACCACAGAAGTGGTGCATATATTTTCCTAATTTTAAGTTCCTTGCCATGCCCCTGCAGCTGTTTCATTTACCTACAAAGTACAGTATATGTTGCTTACTCAGTAATCAAGGAGGCCGCCATCAGTTAGCAAGCCTTATTGTACCACTGTGACCTATTACAGTGGTGTTGCCAATCAGTGACCAGTATGAGTTTATTTGGCTGCTAAAAAACAAAGAAAGAAAAGCTTTAGCTGCTGATTAAAATGACAGCTTAAAGCATAAATTTTGGATATCCAGCTACAGCACATAAAAGGGCAAACATATATTTCATTTCACGCTCTTGCCTTTGGATTTTCTGGCTCTCTCCGGCTGTCCTTGGGGAACCACTTTGAATGTAGGCAACAACTGTTACAATGGTTAGAAAAATTAATCAGTAGTTACAAGGGAAGTGATCAAACGGTAAATAAAATCACCATTGAGGGCTATTTTAACAGTATGCATTTTATGAGTGCTTGGAATCGCTGTATCCGAATACAAAGGGTTTAAGACTGAGCTGGGATTTAAAATTCATCATTTCAAAGTTAGCAGAGAAAACTAAACAATTGGCTCTGAAAGCCTCTATCCTGAGGGTGACAACAAGGATCAAAATGAAATTGCTTTTATTTAGGGTAAAAATAAAATAAAATTATCTCCCTCAAAACTGCGAAGTAGTACAAGGCAACAAATGAATATCCCGTGTTTCAGCAGCCAGGGCACTCATGTCTTTGCTCCCTTGGGTGAAAAACAAGGGAGCTGACAAAAGGTGGGAGGCATTTCAGAATGCCTCTCATGCAAGAATGGATTTACTCATTTACAAGTGGTCCTGCAACCAAGTGTTTCGGTATTTTTAAAGGGGGGAAAAGGACATTATAAAATAAAGAATGCTGATCAAAAGACAAGAACTGCTACAAGGCACACATACACACACCACACAGCTGTTAGGCGTAGTCACATGGTTACTGCAGCTCTACATTTTGGGACACTGGTAATTTCCAAAGTTAAAAACAAGTAGCAAGGGAAGAAGGCGGGAGACTGTATATGGTGAGACTGTCCATTTAAGACTAGTTATATCACTGCAAAAGAGTGGTGCTGTGGTCTAAACCACTGAGCCTCTTGGGCTTGCCAATCAGAAGGTCAGCGGTTCGAATCCCAGCAACAGAGTGAGCTTCCGTTGCTCTGTCCCACCTCCTGCCAACCTAGCAGTTCGAAAGTACACCAGTGCAAGTAGATAAATAGGTACTGCTCTGGTGGGAAGGTAAATGATGTTTCTGTGCACTCTGGTTTCTGTCATAGTGTTCCGTTGCATCAGAAGTGGTTTAGTCAAGCTGGCCACATGACCCGGAAAGCTGTCTGTGGACAAACGCTGGCTCCCTTGGCCTGAAAGCGAGATGAGTGCCGCAATCCCATAGTTGCCTTTGACTGGACTTAACCGTCCAGGGGTCCTTTATCCTTTTTTACCTTTACATTATTTCTTGTAGCTGATGATGGACTGATGAAGCTCAAGGACAGAGGGGAGTGTGCAGCAGAATCTTGTGAGTGTGCTGAATATAATAAAGTATATAGGCCAGGATGACCAATGGTCTTTCACTGCCTGAGGTGAAATGGGAAAGTGCTGGCCCCTTGTTCTCCCTGCCACCAAGGCTTTGTTTACCAGGGTTGTGAGGCAGCTTCTGACAAGATTTCAAAGAGGGGGAGGCAGGGTGCCCATGGGTGTGCTGTCACACAGGTGCAAGCTGAGATGGCTGCCTCAGACTGCCTCATGGGTGGGCTGACCCAGATGTAGGCCTACAACTTCACGAGGCCACCATTTCAGTGAGAGCTGTCATTCGAGAGCTACCAATAGCACATGACAGAGATTTCAAATGGAGCAGGGGTGAGTTGAAAGCAGAGCAGCAGCTACGAGGCAGCTCAATCTGGGCACTTCTCATAGACATTGCTGGAGGAAAGCTTGGGAGTAGCAGGTCTGTTGCTGTGCTCGTGTAAACCCACTGCTGTGTATCTGTTTAACAAGGCTGCACATCCTCAGCAGAAGAGTCGAGGCAGGGAGCGGCCACCGTTATGGACAAATAACTTGTTACTTCAGAATAATATGGTTGATTCCTGTTGTCTCCTTTTGGTAATGCTCTGCCTACTTAAAAACAGCTGAGTAATGAGGTTTCCCTTAAAGTTTTATATTGAGTTATGAATTCCCCCAACACTGTAAGTTCCTCGTGTGTTGATGTTTTATATTATAAAGGCCTGCAAGTTTAAGTTCCTGAGTGCCAACCCGTTTGAGAGAACCACTGCAAAGCTGAGGTGAAGAAAAAGAGGCATTTTTCTCTCTAGCCAGCACAAAGGTCAAGCTTCAGAAAGACACAACCAGAAAGACAGAACTTGGGAGGACACTTATGTAAATTACATCCTTTATGTAAAATCCTTCTTTATGCACTGCTATTTGATGTTTGAGAGCTTTATGCATAAGTCCTTTGCTATGAGTCCCTTCAGAGACCCCAAACAGAACACTTTGGTGAACAAAAGAATCAATAAATCATTTTTTTTTTAAAAAAAAGTTAGACTGTTTTTCAATCCTGCACGACCCATACAGCTTGGTAACACTGGAAAGCTGCTGATCCACCTGGAATAATTTGCCCCAGACCAACACAAAACAAGCGGCCTCCTGCATACTTGTCAGCTGCTCCAAGACATCCCATTTTATCTCCCAAAAAGACAACAGCCCAAATGGCCGTTGTGATCTTGCTTGATTTCAGGCTGCCCTTTTCCCAAGCATGGCGCCCCCAAACACACGTGCAAGATTGCTGCCCCCAAAAACTGCTTTTGGGGCTCTGTGCCTGAAAAATCTCATGGGGGAGGCACATGATCTCACGCAGGTCACGTGACTTGCACAGGAAGATGGTGTCCCAGTTTGGGGCCGCTTCATGCTGAAAGTTATACTCTTAGTTTCTGTGCATACCGTTGGCCACTAATGGTGTCACTTAAGATTTCCAGGCAAGGTGGCAATGGAGAGTAACTTTATGTGGCAGTTGCCACAGGAAAAGGCATAGGGAGGACTCCTTCTTGAGTGAGTGCTGGAGAAGGGCAGCAGCAGGCCACAACCAAAAGACCTGTGAGACTCAGCCACAGGAAGCAGAAAGAAGCTCTATCAAAAGGAGGTTGGAATTTGGAGGAGTTGCTCAAGAAAAATACAACCTGATCCCCTCCAAAAATGAAGCACATCTATCGTTCTGCTTGATCCCAGGGCAAGGAGGAGCTGCCAGTGAGAATTTGTAGCTCATGCACTCAACTGTTCTTACATATGCCCCCCAGCCTTGTAAATGCATGCATGGGTCCTTTCAGGGAGCAGCAGCAGGGACCCCAATGTCATACTTGCACCAGACCCCATAAACCCTCAGGGTGCCCTACAAAGCTGTGGGGGGTAGGCACCAAAGTCACTCCTCCTCCAGGGTGCTATTTACCCCAAGACTGGCTCTGCATGCAACAATGCTAATAGTACCCATCATACTAGGATCATAAATGGGAACAGAGACTTGTTTTTGATAGATGAATCAGTCTATTTTTCTTCCACCTCCCAATTGTTTTATTGATTTAGAGAACAGAAAGTCTAATCCTAATTTACATGGCATCTCTTTCTTCTGATCTCTCAGGTATCCCCCTCCCTACACCAAAGATGAAACAAACCAATTTTGACTTTGAATCCAGAAGCCACTGTGACAGTCAAGTAAGCATCAACTAATCAATTTTCCTGTGCAAAACTGATTTTTTTTATTTGCTTTAAACAAACATCACTGCACTTTGTTGACACAATTAAATGATTTCTGTTATGCTGTCTATCTAGCTCTCACACCCTAGGGAGTAGGTAAAAGCTACTCAATAAATAAAATCATCACAGCACATGTGCTCCTGCATCAAATTAAATATTTTTCTCCTTAATCCTACCACCAGCAGCTGTTAGGTATCATGGCATAATGCACATGGCCTAAATAATTAGGCAGACTAAGGCAGTTCAGATGCCTCTGCTGAATGCTGAATACAGCCCCTCTCTCCAAGGACGCTGACTTATGTGCTGTTGAAAGGAATCTTCCTCATGCAAATGAATAGCTTCAGGAAGGAAAACAGCATTTCAAAGCAGGGTTTTCTGACGCTGGGCTAACCAACATTAAAATGGGAAAGAAAGACTGTGCAGGCAAGCTAAATAGGGATTTTGAGCGAGAATCTTTTCTTCCTCCAATCCTGTTCTCACGTTGAGACCAATTAATCTTTTGGAACAACTGACAGTAATTTCTTTTCTGCCTCCTCTTCTGGCATTTGCTTTATCACTCATACCATCAATATAAGTATGTTTTAATGGAAGTTTCCAACAAATAAATAAAGATGAAAAGAAAGGAATGGCAAAGAAATGTGTGTGTTTCTTCATAATTGGGCATGCTGAAATGCAACAGTAAATTCTGAATGATATACAACTCTTTTATACGATGTGCAAAAAGAAATAGGCATAGATCTTCTCTCTCTCTCTCTCTCTCTCTCTCTCTCTCTCTCTCTCTCTCTCTCTTGCCATGGGAGTGGTAGAGTTTATGGATCATTTCCATTAAGAGCGGCTGTCCAGCTCCATTTTGTTTTTATATCCTATTTAATTCCTTCACAAGCAGGGAAAGACAAAGGCATTCAGTCTTGTTCTGACGCTGCCACTCCACAGACATAATTTCCACACTGGAATGATCAAAACAGATTAAAAAGGACTTCTAAAACACCAATTAGCATAATTTAGTAAAAACCATCTAACTACATGTTTTATAAACCTGCCCATTAAAACAACAAAACAGATTCTTGCACTAAGGCAGCATGATTCATCTTTCCTCATTGTAATAGAAGCTGACTGACTTCATTATGAATGGTGGGGTGGCAGTTTTATATGCAAGACATGTGCGTGTTCTCAAGCAGGCGCCTCTAACTGGGGGAGAAGAAAAATACCACCTGTGCAATTCATGCACTGCTGGGCTAATATTAATTTGCCATTATAATCACGAGCACAAAAACTGTTATTATCTAACTAACACAGTCAGGCTACTGTGAGCTCCGTGGGCACACAACTTGGCAATATGTACGTGACATCAACCTGACCCATTGTGTGTTGCTTTCAGGGGCTTCCAGTAGATGTATGCATGGGACTTCCCCTCCTTGAGCTGCTTATCACCAGGGTTGGTTTGTTAGTCTAGCATCATGTAGGATGCATCATGTAGGATGCTGTGCACAGACCATTTTCAATAGGTGTGCAGGCATGCTAAATACATTGGCTCCCATTACGCTCCCGAGCACAATTCAAAGTGCTGACCTTTGAAGCCCTAAACGGCCCAGTATACCTGAAGGAGCGTCTCCATCCCCATCATTCAGCCCAGACATTGAGGTCCAGCTCCAAGGGCCTTCTGGTGGTTCCTTCACTGTGAGAAGTGAAGCTACAGGGAACCAGGCAGAGGGCCGTCTTGGTAGTGGCACCTGCCCTGTGGAATACCCTCCCACCAGATGTCAATGAAATAAACTACTATCTGACTTTTAGAAGACATCTGAAGGCAGCCCTGTGTAGGGAAGTTTTTAATGTTTGATGTTTTTATTGTGCTTTTAATATTCTGTTGGAAGCTGCCTAGAGTGGCTGGGGAGGCCCGGCCAGATGGGTGGGGTATAAGTCATAAATTGTTGTTGTTGTTGTTGCTGTTGGAGCTAGAGGGCTGGTAGAGACCAGGAGCCATACCAAAAGGTGTGAGGTAGAAGAGGTAGAAGTTCAGCATCAGCAGCCTACTGAGGAACTGGGTGCTCCAGAGCCCTTCATTTTGCACCACACAATGATGCTAGATTACAAGACGTTACTCAGCATCAGGGCAGCAGTCTGGGCAGTGGAGTCAGGAGGCACAGGATGAGCCAGCAGCCATGCCTGCAGAACAAGTCAAAGCCAAAGGACAAGCCAGAAAGCAGGTAGATGAGCAAGCCAGCCGTTGAGACAAAAGAATACAGGAATAGATTGGAGCTCAAAAAGCTCCTGTTGCACTGGAACAGAAAGCCTCCTCATAGTCCTTCCTTATCCAGGAGGATCCAATGGCCAACATGGGTGGGTGTGGGGTGAGTCCAGGGCCCACAGATACCAAGTTGCCTAGGCTGCTGCTGCTGCTGCTTGCACCACACAAGGCAGACCCAAAGACCCAGTTCAAGCTCTGGCAGTTCTTGACAGCTAATGAGTTCACTACTTGCACATTGGCTATTAAAATTTATTGTCTGTAATATAGCTTCACGGGGATGTAATTTTATGAATCCAGCACTGCCAATGCAGCATTTGGGATATTCCTCAGGCCAACTGGATAACTAAAGTTCTGCTACAGTGAATTTTATGACTGTGGCCCTAAAATTGGGTGAGTGTCTCATTCAATTTACTTGGTGCAACAATGAGATGTCTGAAGAAAGGAAAAACTTCAAATAGGCAGATTCCGCCCCCCCCCCCATGCAAACAACATAACAGGTGTGGGGTCTCTTGGTGGGAGACTCAGAAACTGGTTTTAGTGCCAGGGAGTCTGAGCCAAGGAACCAATGCAGAAGTTGGAGCCAAAGAAACAAATTATGTCAGACAGGAAGCCTTTTATAACCCTTGGTGCCCAGGGTAGCCCAATGGCCAGCCTAGGTGGGCAGAGCCAAT
This sequence comes from Podarcis gaigeae, assembly GCF_964106915.1. Lineage (NCBI taxonomy): Eukaryota > Metazoa > Chordata > Lepidosauria > Squamata > Lacertidae > Podarcis > Podarcis gaigeae. The sequence continues at coordinate 38,195,860 of NC_139678.1, read as the reverse complement.
TCAGAGCCTGAAAATATTTCGTTGTCAGGAAAGATGTTCCATGCTGACAGTGTAACATGCGATGGATCAACATGATCCCACATAATCACCCAAAAACAGCACCAGCAGCTTGAAGGCTGAGCTATAACTCTGTGGAAGATCTCTGACAGGTACAAGGAATGTTTACCGTGGGAGAATTAGGAGAGAATCATTAGGAATGTGTGGCTTTTATACATCAAGCATGTTTTCACAGTACAGTATAGTGAAATTTAGCCACCCAGAGCTGCAATTTATTACAGCCAGTGGCTGTCCAGGGACAAATACTTTTATAAACCAAGGCCTAAGGAAGATATAAGACTTGATCTGCAATGAGAGTTGATTATTCTTGCTGGTATTTTTTTTTGCCTCACACTGTTTCTTTCTTTCTTTCTTTTTTACAATGGCAGAATAATGTTGCTCCATTTGCTGTTTTCATTACAATCTTTGTCACACACAAGTGAGGCAGCTGAATGTTAATGCCTCATATCATCTCTGAAAGACGGTTGTGTTCTCCATTGCTGTGACCTTTTCAGTGTTCTGTATTTCCATTTCATGTGGAAGTTGATGATTAATGATAATTACAATAATTACAAGGAAAGGCTTGAAATATAAATTGTCATACATTCAAAAGCAGCAGCAGAAAACACTGAATATTAAAGAGAGAGAGAGAGAGAAAGAAAGAGAGAGAGATCATTTCTCATGTTCACATTCTTTTCTCCACATCAATCAATTAATTCTCCTTGGTCCACAGATACCGAGGACAGAGTTCAGAACCCGCCTGAGCCAGGAGAAACACATTGTTTCAAAATCTGGACTATGTGGTTTGAGCCAAGCTATAACAAAAGCACAGATGAGGTTTCAGTACAACTGCCAGAACGGTGATTTGTGAACCGTGCTTTAGTTATTAAAAAAAATCAATTTTAAAATCAATAGTATGCGCTTATGCCCAAACGGCTTTGCTTAACAATGAGTGAGCATTCCATAAAACAAGGTTTGGGTTTGGATTCAGATCATTAACTATGATTCCCATTATGCTGTATTTGCCACAGGGAAGGGATATTTACTTGTCTGCTCTGGTTTTGGCTTATTGCCTTGCATTTTTTTGGAATCTGAAACATCCTGAAAATTAGCTACCAAGTTGGTTGACTGGTTAACAGGTGTGTGCTCATTGATCCGAGATATCAAATGAGGGGGAAGTTGTTTACAACATCATATTTATGGGAAATGGCAGCAGAATATGCAGAAACGTGAATATCCATGCAAAACCAGGAGAACATTCTGATCTGTACAACACTGGGATCTTTCAGCTAGTATTTTCATTTTTCATTTCTGCGGCGCCCTATAATAAAGGCATCTATTTGTTACCAATAATTCCATATGAACAAATGGCAGGATTCCAGGAAGCCCTTTAAAGCAAACAGTGGATTGGTTTTCCTCCAAACTGCTTTGGCATGTAGTTTCTGTGCACCTGATATCAGAGCCACAGGCTGTTCTCCCACTCAGGAAAAATAAATATATCTTAACAGTTTTCAACCATAGCATGTATTTCCATTCACAAACATATGGAAGCATAAGCTCCTTGGTATTTATATATCCCAATGTTGTTTTGATTAATTAGAACCACAAAATATGCCCACAATTTTTAGAACTGCGTATTTTCAATGCTTTCCAAACCCACGGACAGCCTGAACATCAAATGGAAGAAATCTAAAAACATAACTAAAACCTTTCTGTGGCATATTGTACCAAACTGTTTATTTTTAATTATCAACATTTTGTGCACCTTCCTCCCTCCTAAAATGAATGTTTCCAAAGAGCCTACTTTATATTTAAATAGGAGAGGGCCAGTGAGTATTGTACCCACGTGAATTTGTATACACACAGAGAACTAGGCTGGCCAATGCAGTGCATGTGTTAGTAAGATCAAGTGCGCTCTATTCAGGCCTACCCTTGGGTCTGGCTTGGACGCTTCAGCAGGTGCAGAATGTAGAAGCCAGGTTGCTGATGTTGGCATCTGGCTAACAACCTGGGCCACTATTGATAAAACATGTGCTGCCCATCTTATGGTTTTTTTTTATTATTTTGATGTTTTTTTAAGATAATATTTTATTTTCCTGTTTCTTATGTTGGCTTGGATATATATATTATATTTGATTTTCTTCAGTAATATTTTATTCAGGATTGTTTCATTTGATGTTTTAATGTGTTGTTTACCACGTTGAGATCTGAAATTATTATTATTATTAGCAGTAGTATTATCAGGTTCAAGGCCTTTGTATTAATTGACAAAGCCCTGAACAACTTAGGTCCAGGGTAGCTCAGAGGCCACCTGAACTCTTCTATCCCAGCTCAGTTGCTGAGATCATTTGCAGGAGGAATGTTGGTCATTCCCCACATTTGCAAGGCTCATTTGACAACCAACTTTAATGCCATTGGCTCAGTCTCATGGAATGCTCTGCCAATTCAGCAGGTGCCTTCTCTTCCATCTTTTAAATGCCTGCTGAAAACTAATCTATTCCATCAGGCAATTAACAACACACCTTTCCATAATAGTTAGCTGATTTCTGATTTTAACACACACACAGTATGGATTTATATATAATTGTTGTAGACCAATCTGATATTTTTTCAAGAATATATATACAGTGCTTTTTCTGGGGGTACACAGGGGTACACATACCCCTAAACATTTTGTGAATCTAATGGGAGAAGAAACTAATTTTTTAAAAAATCTGGTGATTGGTCAGTTTCATTGTTACCACCTCCAATGGCAGCTTCATTTCCTTTCCCGGTGATTTTCTTGAGTCTAAATGAGAGTACCCCTAAACATATTTTTTTTTAAAAAAGCGCTCTCTCTCTGTGTGTGTGTGTGTGTGTGTGTGTGTGTGCGAACATCCCTGATGAATTAGTGAGAAGTACTGAACTGGGCTTTGGAGATCTGCGTTCAACTCCCTGCTCAGCCATTCAGCTGAGATAATACTGTCTTTTCACAGCCTTGGGCAACCCACCATATATGACTATGGTGAGGATAAAATGGCACATCCCAATGTGCTAATATCTGAGCTTGCTGGATGAATGGTTGCATGCAAAAAGTGATAACGTGTATTCCCACTCCCCACACATTTATAACAAGATCTTTTCCTCTCCTGCCTTGTTGTCAGTGGTATGTTCTGAAAAGTTCATTGTTTTAAACGTTTGTGCTTGTCCAGAAGCCATTCTGTACTCTTAACTCACACAGAGTTCTCTCCTTCTCTAATCTTCTTCATTTTAAACATTGGCACACCACACAGCCCTTGAGTCACGTACTGTGGCCTGTGATTGACAATGCCCCTGTTTTGTAGTCCAGGCAACCTGCGAAAAGACAAGGGGAAACACAATGAGGTTTATTGAGCCCCTGGAGAGATAGCAAAAATGGCTTGATGGGTCACACATGTGCAGATTTGACTTAAAGTGCTGCTACACTAGATAGTTCTATAACCACAATATGATGTTTTCAGTGCTAGTTTGCCTCCTGTTCCCAATATACTATCACAGTCTGTTTCTCTCTTTGGCTGCTGCAATGCACTGAGATAAAGGTAAAGGTAAAGGTAAAGGTAAAGGGACCCCTGACCATTAGGTCTAGTCGTGACGGACTCTGGGGTTGCGGCGCTCATCTCGCTTTACTAGCCGAGGGAGCCAGCATACAGGTTCCGGGTCACGTGGCCAGCATAACTAAGCCGCTTCTGGTGAACCAGAGCAGCGCACGGAAACGCTGTTTACCTTCCCGCCGGAGCAGTACCTATTTATCTACTTGCACTTTCACGTGCTTTCGAACTGCTAGGTTGGCAGGAGCAGGGACCGAGCAACGGGAGCTCACCCCATCGTGGGGATTTGAACCGCTGACCTTCTGATCGGCAAGTCCTAGGCTCTGTGGTTTAACCCACAGCGCCACCCGCGTCCCTAATGCACTGAGATAGTGCCACCCAAAAGCACACATCTGAATTGTAATACTCCAGTATTGGCACCGCATTCTCCACCCCTCCCCAGTGTGGATGGCTTTTACCGGGCGCTCTGGACAGTTATGTAAGACCCTTTTGCAATTCTTACCATTCTGTTTTGAGTATTGCTATCATGGTCATAGCTAACTTTCCCTCTGCTACAATATACTCTGTGTGGGGTTACCTTAGAAGAAGAAGAGGAGTTTGGATTTGATATCCCGCCTTTCACTCCCTTTAAGGAGTCTCAAAGCGGCTAACATTCTCCTTTCCCTTCCTCCCCCACAACAAACACTCTGTGAGGTGAGTGGGGCTGAGAGACTTCAAAGAAGTGTGACTGGCCCAAGGTCACGCAGCAGCTGCATGTGGAGGAGCGGGGATGCGAACCCGGTTCCCCAGATTACAAGACTACCGCTCTTAACCACTAGACCACACTGGTGGTGTAGAGGTTGGTGTAGTGGCTGCAGCTAGTTCAGAACACAGTGACCAGACTGTTTGTGGGGGGAGACTACTGCCAGCATGCTATACTTTGTGGGATCTGTGCTAGCTGCCAGTCTGCTACCAGGCCATATTCAAGGTTTGGGTACTAACGGTTTGAGACTATTTTACCCCTCCCCAAACTTAATTGAAAAATTTAAAAACAATTACCAAACACAAAGTGTTGTCTTCCAAGGCAAATTCATGTACATGTGTTAGGTCTCAAAACATAAAAAATCTTTTACGTTACAGATTCAGCTCACATCCATAGCAGGGCTTTCAATGTGGCTGCCCCAGTTCTGTGGTACAACCTCCCTACTGAAGTATGACAGGTGCCACTATTTGTACTTTCTGGAAACAATTGAACATATTTTTGTTACTGCAAGTGTTTACAGCTTGATGATGATGATGATGATTATTATTTTAGGTCTGTGCCTTAGGTGTTTATCTGGATAGTTAACATACCTTTAGTTGTTTTTTGTATTGTTATAAAACTTATTTTAGTTGGGTTTTGGTGTGACTGTAAATCACATTAAGATTTCTGTGAAAAGTAATATAATAATAATAATAAGAAGAAGAAGAAGAAGAAGAAGAAGAAGAAGAAGTTAACCAGAGCATGCATGAAGGGTTTGGCAGTAGCTGTAAAGAGAAAAGGGTGGCGCTTGTACATATTTTTTCATTTATTAAATTTGTATACCACCCTTCCTCTGAAGATTTCAGGGTGGTTCACAGTGTAAAAATGCATGATAAAAACACAAAGTACATAATAAAAATGGCAGCAACAACAACCCAAACCAATAACCAGCACCCCTCCCAGAAACACATTTAAAAGGATTTGTGAATGAAAGAGAAAAAGAAGAGTTGAAGGAGATGGCAAAATGCCTTGGAGAGAAAAAAAGAAGCTATTTCATTAATTGGTAGCACATGAAATGAGAAAGATTTGTGATGGCTTAAAAGCCTGGCTCAGAGGCAGGGAAACTTGTTGAAACAGCATTGTGGCTCTCACATAGTCCTAGAACTCTGGCTACTAATCTTGGACTCTTGAACTTGGTCTTTTGCTGTTGGGCTGGATTTATCATTGCTACTCCTCTGCCTTATAAGAGCACCCAGACTAGAACCTGCTCTTTCTTAGTCAATGCATTCGTCTTTTTAAATGGCTATAATGAAATTTACGCATTTACTTACACAGAAATGCCTTTGTTACTTGGTTTCCGGATGGTAGCCAGGACATATGTTTCCTTTACATTTTTTTTTTTTACTGATAAGGTTGTGGGGGAAACCTTGTTTCATTTTCAGTGACTTTCTGCTTTTAGAAATACAGTGGTACCTCGGGTTACAAACACTTCCGGTTACGTGTTTTGAGGTTGCGGGCTGCGGGAAATCTGGAAGTAGCGCTGCGGAAATCTGGAAGTAGCGCTGCGGATTGTGGATGTGCCTCCATCATGGATTATGTCTGCAACCCGAGGTTCCACTGTACCTTAAATGGGGGAAACCCAACCACCAAAACGAGACTTTCTCCTTAGCAGAATTTCTCTAATTCCTACCCGGGATTTTATTTTTTAACCACATTTACCAGTCTGTTCCTCCTCACAAAGTTTATGTGCTGTATACTCGTCTTCTCAGCCCCACATAGGACTGATTTATGAACAGAGCAGTACTCTTAGGCTCTATCCACACCATACATTTAAAGCACTAGGATACCACTTTACACAGCTATGGCTTCCCCCAAAGAATCCTGGGAACTATAGTTTGCCCAGTTGTTAGGAGACCTCCAATCTGCACCCACATCTTCTCTGAGAACAGGGATTAAAAGTTAAACCACCCTGGGAATCGTAGCTATATGAAGGGAAGAGAGGTGTCCTGAACAACTCTTGGCACCCTTAGCAAACTACAGTTCCCATGGTGTTTGGGGGGCAGCCATGACTGTTTAAAGTGGCATCATAGTGCATTAAGTGTAAGTGCAGCTGTGGCTACAGAGATTGGTATGGGCTAGAATCAATATTCATTTGTAGCAAAATAGTGAAGAACAATGAACGGATTGATTGGAAAAGTAACTCAAAAAAATTATGTCCAAACTACCTACAATTCAATAACAGCATCTATAAAGCAGTTGTTGTCTGGAATAATTGAGGAAGGTTAGGGTTGGCAGACAAAATTGAAGAACTACCATGTCTATGTACTCCCATGTGGTACCTGGTTGATAAAACTCCACAATCCATCATTTTTCTCCTTTCTTGTGTACAAATAAGCGGTTTGCAATCTATCATTCAGGTATTGTAGAATGCCGGGAACATTTTGATATCCCAGGAAGATTACTGAACTCCTGGTGAGTCACCATGCATGCTTGGTGGGCTGCATTAGTCTAGGCCGGTCAAATATTTTACAGACTTTTTTCATCTCCACCAAGCTAAGCAGTTGGCTCCTTACCTCTCTCGCCCTGACCTAGCCACTGTGATCCACACAACGGTCATCTCCAGACGTGATTATTGTAACTCACTCTACATGGGCCTGCTCCTGAGACTGACCCAGAAACTCCAGCGGGTGCAGAATGCCGCGGCGAGATGCCTTACAGGGTCCTCGCGGCGGGATCACATTCACCCAGTGCTATACCAGCTGCACTGGCTCCCAGTGGAGTACAGGATCAGGTTTAAGGTGCTGGTTCTAACCTCTAAAGCCCTATACGGCTTAGGACCCTCGTACCTACGCAACCGCCTCTCCTGGTATGTCCCATGGAGGACCTTATGGTCTTCAAACAAAAACATCTTGGAGGTCCCGGGCCACAGGGAGGTTAGGCTGGCCTCAACCAGAGCCAGGGCTTTTTCGGCTGCGGCCCTGATCTGGTGGAACGCTCTTGTCACAAGAGACTAGGGCCCTGTGGGACTTGACAGCTTTCCACAGGGCCTGCAAGACAGAGCTGTTCCACCAGGCCTTTGGCCAAGGCACAGTCTGACCCCCTCCTTTGGTAATCCTCACAGAACTCTAGCCCAATGGTTGCTATTAATTTGATTTTGAATTGATTTTAGAATGAATTGATTTTAGAATGCTGTGTTACTTTTATTGTTGTTAGCTGCTCTGAGCCCATCTTCAGCTGCGGAGGGCAGGATATAAATAAAAATGTTTTTATTGTTGTTGTTGTTGTTGTTAAAATCTGCCCCTACTGTAATTGATCTGCAACTTTATCTTCCATATGGCTAGGCAGCCACATACCCTAGGCCTGATCTTACAAGACTTGGACATTAAGGTTGTATCTCCATTTGGATGGTCTTGCTTCCCATTATCATTGTTCCATCTGACCAAACTATGAGTTCTTTTCTCTAGTTCTTTTTTCACATGCATAAGAACATAAGAACAGCTTGCTGGATGAAGCCAGTGGCCCTTCTGGCCCAGCATCCTGTGCTCACAGTGACCAAGCAGAAACTGGCAAACCAAAGATGGGCATAATCTCTCCTCCCATGGTTTCCAGCAACTTCAAGCCTACTTAGGGGTGAGTTTCACTTAATCAGTCCTGCCAATGTTCTGCTTGTTCAGTGAAGCTTTCCCTTTCTCCATCCCCCATGCTCCCCAAAACTGGTTTTGGTGTGGGTCCGGGGAGTCCCCAGAACAGCGCATGGGAGTGAAAAGAGGTTGGATCATTTCATCAGCCAAGCTGCAGTTCTTGCCCAGAAAGAATGAGTGGAAGAGTGCAACACTGAATCCCACCCTGAATTTCCTAACTGGCTTATTGAACCATTAAACCCACCAAGCTATGTCATGATAAGTCCATCCAATGAATCTACTCACTAACCATCTACTGTGACAGCAGTTTGCTGGGGACTCAGGCATAGTGTCCCGTCCCACCCCCACCCCCACCCACCTGCTACATTATACATTTAACCGGTAATGCCAAGGATTGAGCCTAGGACATTCTTCATCAAAGCAGGTGTTGAATCATAGAATTATAGAGTTGGAAGAGACCATAAGGGTTGTCTAGTCCAACCCCCTGCAATGCAAGGAATATTTTGCACCCAACCTTGAGATTAAGAGTATCATGCAATTGAGTTCTATCACTCAGCTATGGTTGACTCCTTCCCTGCAAAAGAGTGTTTCCCAGTACCAGTTATCCAGGATCTATTTTAGAAGATGTGGAATGAACTGGTCATTAAATGGGACATTCTTAGGTTGAGCTTAACTCTGTCTTCAGCTATTCTTCTGAGGATATTTCCATGTACTGCCTGGTGGCCTGGTTATTTCTTTCTAGAAGGTGAGCCATGCCCTTGTGTTGCAATTTTTGAAACCCTCAAGTTTAAGTTTCCATCTTATGCTAGAGCTTAAGGTGAAATTGCTTGCTCTGAACTTAGGTCTCTGTGCCCTCATATTTTGTTTGTCCTTCCCATTTAAATTCCAGACTAGTCTGAAATAACTGCTGTTAGTTTGACCTACAATGACATTTCAAAGGCTGAACAATAATTAGTGAAATAAAAGCCTCATAATTACTTTCTAACACCCACCCACACAGAGTCTTTTTTTGTGGTCAGGCAGAACACTTCATGGTTTTTAATGACTGAGCAGGAAAATAAAATGCACTGACAGATGTTTCTTAACTACATAACATGATCAGAATGTTAGCAGACAAAAGTGGCACCTAGCTGGATGAATTATTGCTAATATATTCAACACAGCCTGTGTGTGTGTGTGTGTTTGTGTGTGTGTGTGTGTGAGAGAGAGAGAGAGAGAGAGAGAGAGAGAGAACGAGAACCAAGAGTCTAAAATAAAGACAAAAAACAAGACCACAAAAGATCTTTCACAGGGCATTACAGGGTGTCATTGTATATCCATATGAATTATATTATGCTAAATCCTAACTAGCACATGTTCACTAGATTATCCTCCACCAACCAGGTGGCTCCAGATGTGTCGGACCACAACTCATCAGTGGCAACCAGCATGGCTGAAGGAAGTGGTAGCTCAAAACACCTGGAGGTCACCAGTTTGGTGAAGCCTGTATTAAATGCAGATGCATGGGGACTGTGTAAACAGTACAGTGAACCTGTGTTAAGTCAGGAGCCAGGCTGGCTACTCCAATCCTGCTTCTCCATTCCCCCACAAATCATTTTAAACTGGAATCTGAAGAATGCAGGAACACAGGAAGCTGCCTCACACGAGTCAGATCATTGGTCCATCTCACTCAGTGTTGTCTACACTGATTGGCAGAGATTTTCCGAAGTTTCAGGCAGGAGTCTTAAGCCTAATTGGAGATGCTGGGAATTGAACCAGGAATCTTCTGCATTCAAAGTCTGTGCACTGGCCTTAATAGGCTGGATCAAAGAGTCCTTTTCATAGGACTCTTTGACAGATGTCAGCAAGGACCGGGAAACAGATAGTGGAATAAAGTTAGAGACAAACACAACACTCTCAAGGCTGCTTCCAACATACGAGATGACAACATTTATATTTTTGTTATTAGATCTATTTTTAGACTCCTCATAAAATGAGTATATGAGGTGTCAGGAACAATAGATAATCAGTAATTTAAAACAATAAACACCATAGCAGTAATATTAATGAATAACAGAATCAGCAATAACACTAAACCCAAGCAACAGCCCAGCAAGAACAATAAAATCAGATAAATAGTTAACATTAAAGCAGAATAATATGAGCACCAGCATATATAACATAATGAATACAATAGGATGCATGTTCCCAGCAGGGTCACCAGTGATCAGCCAGGAGGGTTATGGGTGGGGTGGGGGGTCAACCAAGTAGGCTGATCAGTCAAAATAAACCCTGAGAACCTACAAGTCGTAATGGCTATATGGGCAAACATCTAACTACTGGGGCTGAGAATTCAGAGTCAAAAGCCCTCCTCCCACAGGGAATGGAGCAGTCTGCTGCAATGAAAATGAACAACCAAGGATGTTGCTTCCTGCATTATAAGAAGTGGTGAAAACTGGGTGTGTGAGTGCACACATGCATTCCCGATCTGACACTTCTTGTAATATGCAAAGCAGCCCTCAGGGTGTCACCAAAGAGAAAGCTTTCCCTGCTCCTGGTAAGAGCTGGTGTTCATGCCTGGAAGTAAAGAAAGGGAACTAGCGTTAGTGAGAAAAGAAGGAAAACTGTTTAGCACTCCTCACATCTACTCAGACGCACATTCCTCAGCCTACGGCAATAACCACAAATCCAGCTCTCGTATTAAAAAAACCTCTAAGTGCATGTTTGCGGGAGTTCTGTCTCTTTGCATCAGCCTCCTCCATTCTTTCATTTCACCATATCTCATATTTCTTCTGCCGTTCATGCCAAAAGTATATTGGGTATGAGGGGACGAGATTGCTCCTTTGATACGGCTCATAGTATGGTGGGAAGTGTGCATGAACCTTCTCTTGATTTCATTAATAAATTCTGGAGTCATCAGCTATGTGGTTTTAGCTTAAGTGTATTAGAGGACACATTCCACCCGTATGCACATATCTGTGGATAGCAGAGGCAGGGATTGTGTTTGTTCCCCTCTGTGTAATAGGCTGGATCAGGAGAAACAGCGCTATCAGATTTGGCCCAATGATTGCGAAAAATCTGTTTATCATTGCCAGATGTTTGCTGAAATGGTTCCTTAACAGTGACAAAAGGAATACATGTAAACCTGCCTTTAAATATGATACTTTATATTAGTTGAGACCTGGTGATAGCGAATACTCTTCTGTATCTTCCTAACTAACTTATGTATGTATGAATTGCTTTATTTTAGTTTCCCATCTTGGTTTGTACCAAGATCACTATCACCTAATGAGAGGGAAAGATAATGTATGATATTTTAATTTCCCCCTTTGAGATGTATGCTCAATATATGCATTGTTACTTGTGAACATGGACTCATTTATTCGATAGCAGACTTTTTTTTTTTTACTCAGCTGAAACTTCTGAAATTTCAACAGCTCCATTTTCTTCTCTGTCTTACTGACTTCCTGCATCACATCTATTTTTCTGGGTTTGAAGAGTGACTATATGAAGAATTTGAGGAGCATCAACACTTGGCTTTTCTAAAGGGAAGCAACCGCTGGAATTGAATTTAATTCTAAATTATATTCTGGAAATGTGGGAGATTTCAAGAAAAATATGGATGTACCGTGCTATATTAGAAGCAAAAAAACTTGTTTTGATGAATTGGAAGAGCCGCAAAAAGATTCCATTGAGCACATGGATTGATAATATGGACAGATTAGCTACATATGAACGAATTGCATGTCAACGCAAATTAAGAATGGATAAATATGAAGAAATCTGGAATGAATATTTAAGCGATAAGGCGGATAGTGGTGGGAAGTGGGGGGAGGAGAGAGAGGTGGGAAAATATTGTTAAAAGGGTGCAGTCATAGATATATCAGTGTATGTAAATCTGAATTGTCAAATTGTGTTATTATTGTTATTATGGTTTTTGTTGTAGTGTCTTTTGCGGTTGTTGTTTGTACTGAAAAAATGATTAATTTTTTTTTTTTTTTAAGGGAAGCAACCCCTGCTCTAATGACTGCCTTCTGCACAAGGTGAAGCAGTTGCACAGTCAGATCAACTATTCCATGCTTGGACATGTCCAGTAATTCATTTATCTGCCATGCCATAGCTTGACTGTATGTCACTGCATGTCAGAAAATAATCAACTGTTGCTCAAGAGAGACCAGAAAGGCAGGAATATGTGTGCAGATGTGAATAGCTATTTTGCATCTGATGCCAGTGCTGCTTCATGAATTATCTCCATGTATTACTGCTTAGCTGTTTGCAGGTGAGCATTTCTAGATGAGGTCCAAAGCTGACATCCCATAAACAGTTAAAGGTACTTAAACTCTGCAGAAGTCCACCAGTCTTGTTCAGAATAAGATCAAGTACTGCATTCTGCCTGTATGCTCAGGCCACTGCAAGAAACTCAGGTTCACCTCATTCAAATCCAGCTCAAGTTACATTGGTAACCCAACTGGAAGTTGACTCACAGATCATTTCCAGATGTGAACACTCATGGCTGGATCCCATTTCTTTTAGGGAGACAAATAATCACCCACAGCCATGAGTAAGCAGTATGCGAGATGTAAAACTTCAGTACATGGATTTGAAGTGCCCAGAATGAATAGGTTTGTTGATTCAGGGCAAGATTTTTAAAATGCAACTTTCTCCGTAATAGATCAGTAAGAACCCTCTTTTGTGAAATCTCTAGTTAGGTTACAAACCACATTCTTTTCTTGTTTATACATTTTTGTGATGCAGTCACCCAAACACATTAAGCATTCATAATCGATACTCAGCCAAAGGAGCGAGTCCAGGAATGTCTTACATACTAACAACTACCTGTCGGGACAGAAAAGATTCACCATTGTTTAAAAAAGTAACCCAAAGTTCCAGAGATGATGGGCAATAAAGTCTACAAGGCTCACACTTGTTCTTTACACAGGCAAAATCCCCTTTTATATTTGTTACAGGAGTGTGTTGACCTTATGTAGCCTTGGCTATAACATTGCTTTGGCATCCAGACGGCAAATTTCTGAGTCTTAGTTGTACTAAATGTAGTCATTTACCCCATTGGTGGGACAAGAAGTCATGCGCGGGGCAGTGGAAAAATAGAATCATCGTGCATTTCACAATCTAATTCAGCTAATCCTGTGCTTGACCTTTACAGGGAACAGGCAAGCAAGCACATAGCCGTTAGCCTTCTGAATGCTCAAGAGGACCTTGCTGGATCAGACCAAAGGCACAGAAGCATCCTGTTCTCACAGTGGCCAACCAAATGCCTATGGGAAGAGCATGAGTACAACAACACTCTTCCCATTTGTGCTTCTTAGTGTCCTGCTTTCTCTGTTGGAAACAGATATCCAAGTTGGTGGCCATTGGAATGAATCCCATAATTTGACTATTCACTGTGTGGAGAAGTACTTTTTGCCTGATTCTTCCAACGTTCAACTTCATTGGAGTTCTAGAATTATGAAAGAAGGAGAAAAACTTTCCTCTGTCCACATTCTTTACACTATCCATAATTTTATACACTCCATCTTATCCTCCCTCACTTGCCCAAACACTTAAAAACGTGGGGAAAGCCCTGTTGGTTCAGACCAAACACCTATCTAGTCTAGCATCACGTTTTCATAGTCACCAACCAGATGCTTGGAAGAAGCCCACAAGCAGCGCTTTCCCCACTTGTGAGTCACAGCAACTGGTATTTAAAGGCATATTGCCCCCAATTGAGGAGATGGAATATAAGGGAGCTGTTGCAACCACATAATAATTTTGCTTGCCCTTTTGTGAACCATTTCCAGATCCAAAGTTGTCCTTTTTGAGGTGAGGTGGCCAGCACTGTACGCAGGGGGTGGTATTCAACTAGCTTTTACTCAGTGTAGACCCACTGGAATTCATGACTATGACTAAATTAGATCAATTCATTTCAGTGGGTCTACTCTGAGTTGAATCCTGCTCAGTATTGAGTGGTATAGAGAGCCAGTGGGGTGTTGTGGTTAATGTTGGACTAAGACCTGGGAGATCAGGGTTCAGCCATGAAGCCCACCTAAGGCCAGTCACTCACTCTCAGCCTAATCTACATTCACAGGGTTGTAGTGAGGAAAAAATGGTGGGTGGGGAGAAAACTATGTATACCACGCTGAGCTCCTTAGAGGAAAGGTGGCATATACATGTAAATAAATAAATAAATAAATAAATAAATAAATAAATAAATGATATTCCACATAGTGGTGGCAGAAACAGCACAAGGAATTTCAGATATGGTAAAATGAAAGAATGGAGGCAGCTCGTAGAAAGAGACACAACTCATAAAAACAGTTAGATTTTTTTCATGCCACTTACTTGAATACTTACTACCCAGTCTTTCTTTTTCTTTGGCGATCACTCATAGCCAAGTAAGATATTCTTCCATGAACACGGTCGTAACAGTGAGTCCGTAAGTGACTGTAGATCCACACATCCTTCCACAGTGGGGACATAGGTTTCTGGGTGGGAGTTGATGATGGTGAGGGTTTGCCAAACGTGCCTTCCTCTTAGCACATTTTTCCCTTTTGCCCTGAGTTTGAGCGTCTTCCAAGCCCATGACACCTTTGGTAAAGGCTTTTCTCCAGTTGGAGCACTCGCAGGCTGGTGTTTTCCAGTTGTCAGTGTTTATGCTCCATTTTTAAAGATTTGCCTTGAGAGAGTCTTTAAACCTCTTTTGTTGAGCACCAGCATTATGCTTTCCATTTTTAAGTTCAGAATAGAGTAGTTCCTTTGGAAGATGCTAATCAGGCATTCGCACAAGATGACCAGCCCAACGAAGTTGATGTTGAAGAATCATTGCTTTAACAATGATTGGGTAGTCGAAGCAGTGCCTACCCAATATGCCAAGCGTGGTCAGTTGTGCCTTAAATTTGAATAACAGTCTCCTCACCTGCTGAACTCTCACAGCAGCTTTACTCAAGTGTTCCCTTGGTGGTTTGTCAACTCAGGCTCCCCTCTTGCTTGGAGTGTAAGGTAAAGGGATCCCTGACCATTAGGTCCAGTCGTGGATGATTCTAGGGTTGCGGCGCTCATCTTGCTTTATTGACTGAGGGAGCCGGTGTACAGCTTCCAACTCATGTGGCCAGCATGACTAAGCCGCTTCTGGGGAACCAGAGCAGCGCACGGAAATGCTGTTTACCTTCCCGCCGGAGCAGTACCTATTTATCTACTTGCACTTTGACATGCTTTTGAACTGCTAGGTTGGCAGGAGCAGGGACCGAGCAACGGGAGCTCACCTCGTCGTGGGGATTCAAACCACTGACATTCTGATCGGCAAGTCCTAGGCTCTGTGGTTTAACCCACAGCGCCACCCGCATCCCTTGGAGTGTAGATTGCTATAAATGTATAGCTCTGGCTAACTTCCCCGCAGCTGCTGTTGTAGTCAATTGCATTAGGAGGACTTTGTCTGAAAAACACAAGGAAGCATGACTGAACTACTGGGCTGCATCAAATTCCAGTGGACAGAAATTTGCAAGCAGGGGTTAAGTCAGTTTTGCCCCCTGAGAATGAGGATTTCAGCCAGGGCAGTGAACAATGGTTGGCAACTTAGTATATATATCTTAGCTCGGGTTTAGGGCTCTAATACTAATATTCTTGGGAAAATGGAGGACGCTTAGAGTCAGAGTCAACTTGAGAGGTCACTTGAGATCTCAGGGTTTTCCAATGATAAGTGATACAGTTTTTGACTTTATTGGATTAGGAAGATAAAACATTAGTGAGTACCAGAGTTCGCAGGACAATTTCAGCAGAGGACATCAGTGGACACCGCAAATGCATTTTGCCCTAATATGTTATACCTTGCCAGTTCATCTTTCAAGATAAAATTGAGACTTTTGACCCAGGTGGATAACGTAGGGTTGCAAAGTAAAGGTTCAATGGTGCTCTATGGCAACAAAATATTATATTATTACAGTGGTACCTCGGGTTACATACACTTCAGGTTACATACGCTTCAGGTTACAGACTCCGCTAACCCAGAAATATTACCTTGGGTTAAGAACTTTGCTTCAGGATGAGAACAGAAATCATGCTCCGGCGGCGCGGCAGCAGGAGGAGGCCCCATTAGCTAAAGTGGTGCATCAGGTTAAGAACAGTTTCAGGTTAAGAACGGACCTCCAGAACGAATTAAGTACTTAACCTGAGGTACCACTGTATATTCCTCTTGTTTGCTGGTTGAAACATACATTCTGGACCACACATGAAATCACTTCCAGGAAAAAGGGCCTTAAACCAGGGATGAAGAACCTGCCCCCCATATGAACTACAGTTCCCATCATCCACCACTGTGGGCCATGCTGGCTAGAACCAATGGGAGCTGCAGTCCAACAAAATCTGGGACTGCCACAGGTTCCCCATTCCTGCCTTTAATCATCCATCCTATCCTTGGATATGTCAGTAGGACAAAACAGGAGAGATACCAGGAAGCTTTTTGCAGTTGCAGCATAACTGTATTTTCATATCATGTTAATGATTAAATGCAGAGTTCAAAAAGAGATAATCTATTAGCTTATGCAGCAGTTTTCATGTGCAGTTCAAATAATTAACACAATGACACTATTCAGCTTCTAAAACAGACTGCTTGGGTTGGAATTTTTTTTCTTTTTTTTAAAGGATACATAATGTTGCTCCAGATCTTTCTTCCTAGTACAGTTCTGCCTTAATGCAAAGCAGCTCCGTATATAATTGCCTTACTAATTATCCTGGATGGAGTTCTGAAAATATGAATGATCCTAAAAGAATTATGGACTGGTGAGAATCCTTGCCTTGCTAAAGAAGATGTGCAAGAGACTCATGTTGAGAACAGCTCTATCTATATATTTATCAGTGTTCTTTGCCATTTGATCTTCAGAACTGGGCAAGCAGATTTTGGATCACTGCTGTTAGAGACCAAAAATAAATAGTAGAAAAATTTTGTCTGTGAGCATGCACACTAATATCTGGATAAAGGAAGGCAGTGCAAGACCCCAAGGCAGCAGTACAGCCATTTCATCTGAGTGCTATAGGAGGCCAATTTTTGAGCCAAGCCTCTTGGCTGTCTGCTCTTTGCTATATGATGTCATTTATGCCAACTATACTTGAAAAGTGGGAATTAAGACGAAGAATTGAGCTTGATAACTGTCTCTGGTGTACAGCCAGATCTTACATCAGAGCAGAAAATATGCCTGTGCCATGCTAATATAGCAATGCCAGGTGGAACACTATCACCTTCTTGACTAATACTGATTCAAAATAATTTGCCAGGAAGGCCACTGGCACCATTTATTATGATGATTGGAAGAGGACAAATCTCTCTCTCTCTCTCTCTCTCTCTCTCTCTCTCTCTCTCTCTCACACACACACACACACACACACACACACACTCCTGCATACAGTACGTTTCTTCTGAACCATGTTTTCTTTAAGATTCATCCTTCCTGTTAAAGCCAAGGCTTCAAAATAACCTGAGTGTACATTATCTTCCTCATTCATTTATTCTTCACCACTATTGTGGTCGCTTCCCTTTTTCACAGAGAGTGAAATAGGACATTTCGGATTTGATAAAACCCATTTCCTTTAATCTCATCTAATTGCTGGTGTATTGTGCTTGGTGGCTTCATTACTCTACTTCACAATGGATCACAGTCCTGCAACCGAGGGAAGAACCCTTCATGATCTTACTGAATTCCAAATAAACAAAGCCTTAGTAACTGTTCAACCCATAATGATACAATATAAAACCAGCATCAGTTAAAAATAGGTTGAAACATCCAGGGCTTTAAGCTCCTTTTGCAAATAGGGAGGGAAGGGGCCACCACAGAAAAGTCCTTGTCTCTTGTGCCCACCAGTCTGCTTGTGCAATTTTGCTTGCACAATGAGTTAATTTCCCTTTCTTCCCTCAAAATGACAGAAATCCTGCTGCAAGTCTGCTTTTCAGAGCCATGCCAGGGAGCTGAATATAAGCCCTCTGCCAGCACCTGTATGGAGCCTGAATAAATAATCAAGGCTCAGCAAACAACTTCTGAGAAGGATGTTTGAGGGAGAGCATAGGCTTCATAGTTGTATCAGGTGGAATTCTGCATTTAACATAAAGGCCCAGGAATGGAAACCGTTATTTGTTTTGCAGCCTTTATTGCTCCGTTTGCTGGAGTGTTTTGTTTTTTTAACCAAAGCTGCATGTGGAGTGCTAATAGAAAACTGAATGTTATAATTTGCAGTATGAGGCCAGCCACACAGCTTCCTATGCACCCATTCACTGTAACCTTTTCGAGTGCCAGAGAATTAACGAAACATATTGGAGTACCACTAGAGGTGCCCAGAAGTCAGCATTTAAAATGTAGTTGGCTATAGGCGTCTACGTACACTGCTGTTGTTTTTCCTATGGGTCAGCTTATTGCGAAGCAGCTTTCAGGTGGCGTGAAATACCATTGCAGGTTACGAGCGCGGCAAATGAAAACTTCGGCACTGTGTTTCAACTCGGAGCTGTCTCGACATACATTCTAATTAGGCTCTCAACAGGATCCAACTCTCCTGCCCTCTCTCGCATTAGCTTCCAAAGTGCACTGGCTGGGGGAGGAAGGGGGAAGGTTTGGTTTTTATCCTGAGATGAATCAGGCATCATATTGCCTGACGCCAGGCTCTTGATTAGATACATATTTGTTTTAATTATCCACCTGCTTTCAATTAAGTACCAGGAAATCCACCCTATTAGCAACACAAGCTAATTACCCTGGTACATAGAATAAAGTCCTCCCCCCCCCCCGCCCGGCTACTTTTTGTGGGGACTGGCTAAACATGTTCCAAATATAGCTTCAGTTTTTAGCTGTACCACCTCGTAGGTTAACAGCAGTTACCAAACATCTGCTGTGCAGGCTACGGAATAAGGGCCTATTTGGAGGCAAAAAGCAAACAAACTGTAGAGGCGCACATTATGACGGGGGTCAGTTGATAGAAAGACTTCAAGGGCATTACGGTTTCCATTTCTAAAGTACTGTGGAGAGGGAATGCGCACAAATCTCTGAAAACTGGGATTTATGGATTTTCATCTCGCACGGCGCTTTGAAAATGTACCCCTAATAATAATGGAATCAGCTGCTCAAAACAGCTGCGTGAGCAGCTACTGATAGACTCCAGATGGGTGGCAAGGCAGTCAACATTTGAAAACATATAGATTACTCTTTTAAAATGTAGAGGAAGGGGAAGGGAATCTACAGATATTTAACAGAACAGCTGAGGAAATATATCCTCTTTGGCAGTGTTTTTTCTATAAAAGAAGTTACCAGTACTGAGTACCCCTGAGTACCACCAGAAAAAGCACTGTGCATACTCATTCAACTCAAGGAGGGATTTTTCTCTTTGTGTATGTGGGGGGGGGGGGATATCAGTACTTTTTCTCCCCCTAGAAAAAAAGGTATCAGTACTGTGTACCATTACTGCCAGAAAAAAAGCACTGCCTTTGGAAAGGCAGTGTTGAAGACATGAATTTGGAATGAAGACTGGAGAGGAGTCATAGGAAGTCGACTATGTGGCTAGCTAGCCCATAGGACAGAGAGAAGACCACAGCAGACAAATAAAATACGACACAGAGACAAATAAAATGAGAGAACTGAAATGACAATTGTTGTTTAGCATCATATCAAGTTTGGCCCTCAAAACACCTCTTTTTACTTTTTCATCTCTCTCTCTCTCTCTCTCTCTCTCTCTCTCTCTCTCTCTCACACACACACACACACACACACACACCCCAAATATTTTTTAAACTATGTATCTATTCCTTCCATTTTTATCCTGCTTTTCAACACATCCTGCTAGGCTTTCCCCCCCGGGGGGACGTAGGGGTACGCACACCCCTAAACATTTTGTGAATCTAAGTTTGGCCTCATTGAGGAGCAATATTTCAATATGAGTAGGAAAATGAGAGTACCCCTAAACTTTTTTTAAAAGAAAAAAAGCACTGCTGCTAGGCCAGCTTGACCTAAGGTTGCCAGGTTGTACCCAGGGACGCACTCTGCCCCATTTAAATGATTGATTAAAGAGGAAATGCAGCAACTGCACCTTCTCCCAATTGTTTTTCCTCCTGTCCTTTCATCAGCCTCTTTGCCACAATAGTTGCAGGGAAGGCTGCTTGGAAAGACTTGGAGAAATTGCAGCTGCCCAATCTCCTGCTTTTATCCCTTTTAAAAGGACAGCTGTGTTGTGTGTTTTATTAGACTGTTATTTCAAAATAAAATAACATTTTAAAAAAGAGGGCAGAGAGAAGCTTTGGGTTATAAGCTTACATACCCACCAAATAGCTCAGTCAGTACAGCATGAAAGTCTTAATCTCAGGGTCGTGGGTTCGAGTGCCACATTGGGCAAACAATTCCTGTACTGCAGGGGTTGGTCTAGATGACCCTCGTGGTCCCTTCCAACTCTACAGTTCTGTGATTCTATGAAACCTTGCATGACCTGCACATTCCGTGTTGATCTGGACAGCTCATTAATTATCATTCAGCATGCATTGTTTCTAAGCTACTCAGAAAAATGATATATAGCTCATAACAATGGATTGATTTGTACATAATGCTAAATTGTAGTTTGGAAATATATGAATAAGCTTTGGGCTTGTGTGTCTCCCTGCTTTCTCCTCTTCCAGACTGGTCAAGAGCAGATAGGAAACATCCCTTGCTGCCTGTTTTTAAATTAGCTACACTTTATTGTTGTTGCTGAAAAGGACAAACTGTGGTTTGCTAATTGAAACAAGCCGGGATCAAGGCATGGTTTATGATCCTGGCTTGTTTCAACAAACCATAATTAACAAGTATGGTGTGGTGGAGAACTAGTGGCTGGGAGACCAGGGACCTGGGAGACCAGGGTGATCATAAAACAGGTAAAGATAGAACCCTGTTCACCACCTTGGACAACATGAAGGATAGGTGAGATATAAATGGAATAGGTAAATAACCAGAGTTCCCAGTTTGGATGTTTGGATGTTTAAGAAAGTTGCTTAAACAAGGAAGTAGATGCTTCCAATTTCCTCCTCAGGTCGGAAGGAGGTGAGGGCAAATACAGCCTGATCCTTGCTGCTGCTCATCCACGTAATATTTGCCCCTGAATGTGGAACAAGCATGAATGACACTAGGCAAATTATCTGTTTTTATCATTGTTATTATTACATCCTTTCCTTTTTCTTTGGAGCATTATCAGGGATCCTGGTCTCTCAGCCTCACATGTCCAAATGAACAAGTACCCATACCAGTGTTATTTTATTTCCTCACTGCTGCAGTCCCTCAGAATGCTTCAAAAGCTTCTAGTAATGTGTTGATTAGGAAGATAGAATATATCTTCCTTTGAAACAGAAATACACACACACACTATGTAATAAAAGTGTAAGGCTTTTGTCACACTGCAGTTTGCATGGTCCCCAATAGGTGGTGGCTTTTCTTCTTCTTCTTCTTTGGCGATCACTCATAGCTGAGTAAGATTGTCTTCCATAAACATGATTTTAACAATGAGTCCATAGGTGACTGAGGAGGCCAATTCTGGATCCACGCGTCCTTCCACAGTGGGGACATTGGTTTCCGAGCGGGAGTTGATCACGATGTGGATTTGCCAAGCGTGCCTTCCTCTTAGCACATTTCTCCCTTACGTCCTGAGTTTGAGTGTCTTCAAAGCCCATGACACCTTTGGTAAAGGCTGTTCTCCAACTGGAGCGCTCACAGGCCAGTGTTTCCCATTTGTCAGTGTTTACACTACATTTTTAAAGATTTGCCTTGAGACAGTCTTTAAACCTCTTTTGTTGACCACCAGCATTACACTTTCCATTTTTAAGTTCGGAATAGAATAGTTACTTTGGAAGACATGACCAGTCCAACAAAGTTGATGTTGAAGAATCACTGCTTCAACACTGGTGATCTTTGCTTCTTCCAGTACACTGATATTAGTTTGCCTGTCTTCCCAAGTGATGTGTAAAAATTTTTGGAGACATCGTTGATGGAATCTTTCAAGGAGTTGGAGATGGCGTTTATAAGTGGTCCATGTTTCACAAGCATATAGTCAGGCTGGTACTACAATAGCTTTGTAAAGAAGCATTTTGGTTTCTGAAGTACTTCCCGGTCCTCAAACACTCTGCACTTCAATTGGGAGAAAGCCGCACTCACAGAGCTCAGGCAATGCTGGATTTCTGCATGGTGGGAAGTACTTCAGAGAGCAGTTTGGCAAACAGTTTTCTGAAGTGCCTTCCACTCTTTTTAAACTGGTTGGGAGCTGGGGCTAGCTGTGAAGGGATAGGTGAGGGGTGGATAATGTGTAAAAGGTCAGGTGTAAAGGAAGGAGGATTGGCCAGTTGTGGGGGAAGAGGAATTGGGAAGGGGGTTGGCAGATGGTTGGGGTTGGCAAGAGAAGCAGGGTGATTAGGAGGCGTGGCAGCCCCTAATTTTTGTGTGTGTAACAGTCCTCTACAAGCTTCAAGAGCACATTGTTCTTCTCCCTCTTATCTTTACACTAACCTTGTGAGGGAGATTAGGGTGAGTCATAGTGACTGACCTAATAAGTTTCATAGAGGAGTGAGAATCTGAATCTTTGTTTTCCTGTTTCAAGTCCAACACTAAGTGCTAGCTCCCCTGTTCTGGCTGACAATATTCTATTACAGTTTCTAATTTGATCTAATTTACTTTACTTCATATGCCTATATGCAAGTTGGACAAACCCTTATCATTGTATGAAATGACTTAATAGTCAGATTGTTCACACACTCAGTTATATCCAAGCATAGGTCTTTCTGTTGATTATCCTGAAGAATCCTAGGTGGTGGTGTTTTTTTTTTTTGGGGGGGGGGGTTCCACTCAGCAAAAATGCTTTCAGGATTACAGCATTTTTCTATAATTCACTTCCTACATTCCTAGGATAATAGAAAGATGACGACATGTAGAGAGAGGCATTTTACCTGATAACTGTTACATACTGGATTCAGGAAAGCAGCAGCTCCATGTCATAAGATCTAATTATCAAGAATTGCCTTTTCTGCCCCAAAGCAACCATTTGGATGACAGTGTTCCGTGCACTGTAAAACAAAATGGGAAGCCTGTGCTGGATAAACTGGCTCACCGCTTCCTGCCACTTCTTCTGATATCTGCCTCCCCATCTCATTTATTTTCCACACATTAATGGTAGCAGTCACCTTGAGCTGGTGATGCAGAGTAATTTTCACAGAAACCTTGATCAGAAACCATAAATCAGCCTGATGTGCTTTTATGGTCTAATAACATTCTGTCTGCTCCTGCAAGCCCTTATGTAAAACTGCACTGCAGTGAAGCCCTTGTATTAGATTTTATTGCAGATATTCCAGCACACTGTATATTCCTATCTGCAATAGGCACACTGTATCTAGACCAAAGTTCCAAAATTGTTATCATATTAAGAAATTGGCCTAGATATAGAAATGGGGAAATCCCCATAAATCATTCCATCTCATTTTATTTGGTGGGATGGTCACTGCCCTTCAAGAAGGCAGAACAGTGAACTGCCCTAGAATTTGATAATGAAGGGTGGTATATTAATTGTTTTGGTAAATGCAATGCAATGCAATGCAATGCAATGCAATACAATACAAATTGTATTGTACATACAATACATACATACATATATAAAACAGTGACAAGGATTACCATTGCTCATCTTCCCACCTATTTATCCGGAGAACTTTCTTTCACTTTTCAAGCAGGCATCCTGACTCCCTCCCTGACCATAATGATAGAGGCTTTTACTTGAGAGTAAGGAATATATATTCATTGAGGTAGAGAAGAAATATAGGCTCAGTAACAGTTCATGAATCGCTGCAGCCACTACACTCAAGCTAGACAACAGGAAAGCTGAGGCCAACTGGGCTGGAAGCAGGAGTCCTAG
The DNA here is from genome assembly GCF_964106915.1 of Podarcis gaigeae. Classification (NCBI taxonomy): domain Eukaryota; kingdom Metazoa; phylum Chordata; class Lepidosauria; order Squamata; family Lacertidae; genus Podarcis; species Podarcis gaigeae. The sequence continues at coordinate 38,172,035 of NC_139678.1, read as the reverse complement.
CTGAAGAAGTCTAAGACCAGGACAAGGAGGTTGGAACTGCATAGAAGCAAACAGTAGTGGCTCTGTGAGGGACATGGAAAATCATATGGGTGGGCGATTACAATATCACAATTTTTTCTTAATTGTGAAAACCTCATTTATTTCAAGGGAGTAACTTCTGAGTAAACCTACCAAAGCCAAATAGTTGTATTGTATCCTGTAAAGGGAGCACGCTTGCAGTGTGAATGAAATTATGTGGACACAACGAAAGTGGTAAAACAAACATACCCTGGTATAGCTTCTCCTGATTTTTCTGCTGCTCAGAGAGGACCCCTTCTGGAATTGGGACTGGTCAACATTCCCTCCTCTGGTTGCTTGGGAACAGTGATTAAGTGATTAACTGTCCTTAGCAATGATGCTGCCTGCTGAGTGCCAAAGCATTAATGTTACCTCCACATTATGTTTTATAACTTCCTTTCTAAATGTCTGATCAACTACTACTACTACTGATGAAGATGATGAAGAAGAAGACAAGAGTCTGGGGACCCTATTGACAAGGGGCCCAGTACATGTGTACCCCCTGTACCTCCCTATCAGCAACCATGATAAGTCCACACAATATTAAATAAATGTAGTCCTCTCAGTGAAGATGAAAGCCAATCACTTCCCCAGGAAGGGAATTGTATCTTGCCTGCTAACCTGCCTTTTTGTCCTTGAGCAATGTCTTTGTTTATAGCTTTGGGTGAACATAAGAGGGATGTGGCCAGTGGTTGTGATATCACTCCCTGTCATCCATACATTCATATCACCATATGACCAAGGCCAAATATGACTCTCTGTTCCCTTTTGGTTCCCAACAATCAAAGATTATTCCTGAGGTTAGTTATTTCCCATCCGCATATAGAATGTTCCTACTTATTGTTACATTTTCATTTACTCATCCATTCCAGCTTCCCTCCTAACCTTCTGCATGTATTCAGACATTAGGCTTACTTCTGTTCAATGTTACTTATCAAATAAATGATTCTGATTATGTTCAGAAGAACATGCCATAAATACCCTTTGGTCTTCTGTGCTGAATGCATGGAAGTGGAGAGGGTTGGGACATTATTGACAGAAATGGAAGCGGTGGTGATGATGCAGGGAGCATGAAGCCTGAATCCTATCCACATATTCTTTGAATCTGAATAGACCTCAGTGTGTGTGAACTAATGTCACCTGATCCATTGTTGTGGGGCTATGTTAGATATTTGAATACACTAATAATAATAATAAAAATAAACTGAAGGCTGTTATTCCCACACAGCTGTACAAATCTAATTCTGAAATATGCTGTGCAATATTGCCAAATGCTTCTACATCCTTTCAACTAAATGTGCCATTTTGCACCTTCAGTCCCTAATCATGTCTTCTTTAGTTGAGTTTATGATATTTGACAACAGCAATGATAATTTAATTTCCCCATTTCTGGAATTCATTTTCGGTAGCATTCAGGAGTCTAACTTTTCAAACAGAAGGAGTAGCAGGGAGCCGCAATCAACCCGCCACCAAATGCCAACAGCACAGTGCCTCTTTTTATGTTTGAGTTTATTCAAGAGCTTCTAGCATGTCTCCAGGGGAAATTCACAGTTCAGAAACAGACTCTACATTTGAGGGCCTTGAACTGCCAAGGCAGAGCATACCACAGGAGCCATCCTTCTCCTTCCATAATATCCCCTGCTGTCTGATTCTCCACCTGACAGTTGTTGTTTGCTTGAGGAAGCTGTTTTCAAACCCTCCTGCTTTGGAGCAGTGTACACAGGGCCGTGGGGAAAGAGCAACGAGGAGAAATAAAGTAAAGAATAGATTCCTTTCGGATTTGCTGATTCACAGCAGTCGATATTATGGCTGGAGCGGTAAAGCAGAAGAAGACAATTCAGCCCTAATGCAGTCAGTTAGCAGCAAAGCTTTTAGTTGAATAGTGCATTTCTGGAGTTTTAACTCTTTGTGTTACTCAAGGCATTAATACTGTTGAGTAGAACACTATGGCAATGTTCTGTTGCAAGTGAGCTGCCAGCAGACAACAGATAAAATGGCACCTTATACTGGGTTGGAATGAGAGGTGCCATGCTATATTAATCTGTTAATCAGTCAAAACGATAGCAAAACCACAAAATATCCACCAATGTGTTTCATTCATGCTCTTACCACAGACACAGCTCCCTCACATACCACCTATCACTTGGAAGCCAGGCTAACTCCCATCCTCCCCATTGTTGCCTCAGTCTATTACCTAAAAGGTAAAGGTAAAGGATCCCTGACAGTTAGGTCCAGTCGTGGACGACTCTGGGGTTGCAGCGCTCATCTCGCTTTACTCGCTGAGGGAGCCGGCGTTTGTCCGCAGACAATTTTTCCGGGTCATGTGGCCAGCATGACTAAGCCACTTCCGGCGAAACCAGAGCAGTGCTCAGAAACGCTGTTTACCTTCCCGCCAGAGCGGTGCCTATTTATCTACTTGCACTTTGACGTGCTTTCAAACTGCTAGGTTGGCAGGAGCTGGGACCGAGCAACGGGAGCTCACTCCGTTGCGGGGAGCAATTCTACATCCAATTGTCCTTATCCTTCTCACAGCCCAAAGGAGTGATCCAAAAAGATGCCATTTCACTGGGGCTGGTCCACCAGCATCAGCCATGCCATGTTTAGTGCACATTCCTAGAATACCTTCACCTGACCCTTCAGGTTTGCAGACTCTCTTTCTGTTTATTAATTGATGGGGGAGCTTAGCATGCATTCCATCCCATTAAAATAAATACAGGGCAGAATTCAACTATTAGTCCCATTAGCAGAAGTCCTGCAGAAGGATTTTGGCTTGTGCAATGGGGCTCTTCCAGTTCTCCTTTCCCTGCATGCACCAGCATGCCCAGAAATTGGCTTGGGGCAAGTTTGGGGAAATCCCTGGAACAGCATGCAGGGGAAGGACAGGAGGGATCATTTGGTCTGTGAACTGAAATGCTTGTCCTGATGGTACAATCGCCTGAACTCAGTACTGAATTCCTCTCAAAATATGTAATTCCTGGTTTGAGGGAAAAGGCAATTGGAAGAAGAACTCAGATGCATATTTTAAGGGAGAATTCAAATGCAACATTTGCAGAGCAGTGAATTGAGCTTGGGAGCATTGCTGTCAACTTTCCCCCCTTTTTAAGGGAAATTCCCTTATTCTGAATAGGATTCCTTGCAAGAAAATGGAAAAGTTGACAGCTATGCTTGTGTGATTGTGCTCAATACAATCACACAGTTCCATCTCCAGGTTCTGCAGATGTAGACATGTAACTTAGGACTCACTACTCACAAACTAGGCAGCCAGCCTGATTGCAGTTAAAATGTCCCATCCCATTTGAGAAAAATACTTCCTTTTGCAAGGGTGGATAATGAACCTGAAGATTTATTGAGAAACACCGTCAACCAAAAGTTGCCCAAGAGCCTCTTAAAGAGGCAACCTCAATGCCCCTCACAAATAGTTGAGCTCAGTCATCTGAATGGCTTGACAGGGTATGATAAACTGAGTGCTTCCCACATGCATCTGGGTCACCAGTGTGAGAACAGGATGTAGGACCAGATGGGCCAATGGCCTAATCCAGCAGGCTCTTCTTGTTTATTCAATCAAACTTATACAGTATGTCTATAAGTGGTGTCCATAGGTAGATTGGCTACAGATGGCACAAACCGGATGCTGAAAGCTCAAAGGAAACAAAGGCTTATCACTCTCAGCACAGAATCATAGAATTGTAGAGTTGGAAGGGACCTTTCCAGATGTGTCATCCTTAACTGCCTGCTTAAATCTATCACTCACTAGAACTTCTCTAGATTTGACCCAATTCAATTTCAGTCTCTCATTTTTTTACTCCTCCTTAGATTTGTGCTTGCCTTGCCATGGCGAAGGGGCTTGAATAACTCAGAGAAGCTATAAGTTATGCTTTGCAGGGCCACCTAAGATGGACAGGTCATAGTGGAGAGTTTTGACCAAACTGGAGCAGGAACCAGCAAGCCACTCCAGTATCCCTGCCAAGAAAACTCCATGGACAAAGACAACAACAACTGTGTTCCCGGTCCTGTAGATATATGTTGCTGAGCTTACTTATTAAAATTACCTTTATTTTTTATCATAAATTCCTTCCTATAATCTCTTAGTGGGCATATCCTGGGAGCAGTGGTGTAGCGGGTGTTGCCAGCGCCCAGGGCAAGGCAAGTATTGCACCCTGTAACCCATGTTTCATGTCAGGGTTGGAGGGGCAGCAATGGTGGTAGAGAAGGGTCTTCCCACCTGGGAGAGGGAAACTGGGGAGGGGACAGCAGTGGCAGCCATTTATTTTTATTATTAATTTCATGAAATTTTTACACCACTTGATTGTTTTGGTTTTTTTTTAAAAAAACCCCCTCAAAGTGGTTTATTTTTCTTTTGAAATTTTGCACACACACCCAGTTTTGCATCTGGGACAACTGCCACTCTGCCCCCCCCCCAATATGCCACTGCCTGGGAGACCAGATACAGACACAGAACAGTGCTTGGTTGTACTCCAGTTAAAGGTCCTATTGTAGTTTGTTTTAGGAATCACGTGTGTGAAAGTTTTCTAAACAAGGGGTTCCAAAATCCACATTTCTGTCAGCCCTTCTGGATACACAGAAGCCAGGAGGAATCTCAGTAAATAGTATATCTTTCTTCACTATCTATGAATCTGCAATCATGGAGAAGAAGAAAATGCCAACAGGGCACCCAAGTAAACTGTCAAATCTAGAGAGCCCTATCTCAGATAATCTCCTCTTCTTTTTCTCTTCTGTAAGCATTTATTGGCGAAAGTTCTTCACCCTCATTGAACAGGTCAAAGTCTAATTAGTCCAGCTACAAAAATGCATACATTTCAGAAAGGTCAAGAGGACCTCATTTGGCAGACATGTAGATGAGGAAAAATAGTGGCATTAAAGAATATTATTTTTAGTGATAAGAAAAATGCTGCCTTTCTAGATTGACATACTTTTTGCTAATTATAAAAGGGATAAAAATATTGCTGCCATGAGTGGTTTTTTCCCTTTTCATGCGTGCTGGAGCAGATAGTAGTGTCTTCATAAAAAAGTAATCATTGCATTTCTTTTCCTAGAAAAAAAACAACTTGCTAAATTAATTTCCCTTTCCCCTGTTTTCTAACCTATGTTCCTTTTACTGTTTAATGCAGCTGTAATTGCCAGATTTCAAACGGCAATGAAATGTTCTAAAATTTGTGCTTTACAGGACTTGAAATAATTGATTGGGAGACTATTTTGGTTTTCACTTGAAAAAGCAAACGTGTAAGATTTCATGTGTATGGGTATTAAAGGTAAAGGTAAAGGTACCCCTGCCCGTACGGGCCAGTCTTGACAGACTCTGGGGTTGTGCGCCCATCTCACTTAAGAGGCCAGGGGCCAGCGCTGTCCGGAGACACTTCCGGGTCACATGGCCAGCGTGACATCGCTGCCCTGGCGAGCCAGAGCCGCACATGGAAACGCTGTTTACCTTCCCGCTGGTAAGCGGTCCCTATTTATCTACTTGCACCCGGAGGTGCTTTCGAACTGCTAGGTTGGCAGGCGCTGGGACCGAGCAGCGGGAGCGCACCCCGCCGCAGGGATTCGAACCGCCGACCTTTCAATCGGCAAGTCCTAGGCGCTGAGGCTTTAACCCACAGCGCCACCTGCGTCCCGTGTATGGGTATTACCCGTCTTTAAACTCCCCCACCCCACCTGCTACAGCAAAAAAATGAAAATAAAAATAAAAATAGTCTTCTATATTCACAGTTGTTTTTCAAATTGTCTTAGAGGGCTCCCTGGGGGTTCTTTGGAAGTTTATCACCAGGTCTCATTAATGAGAAGTAAGAGAAGACAAGTTTGCAAAGCAATGCTGAACTTCCTCTGCAAAGTGAAGCTACAAGCAAACTCTGGGTGTCATTGGGGGGGGGGGGGAGAGAAGGTAAGCTCCATCCTGCATAATTGATCACAAGACACAGTGCATGCACACCATTTGAATAGCAATGCCCATCAACTTGACGTTGGCTTCAAAATTTTATGGGGGGGGGGGGAGATAAAGGACTTCAGCTCCTAGGAGTTTGTTCCTATGCCTGGCAGTGCTGGTTCCAGGTTTCTGGGCAATTCTAGCCTTCCTACTTGCATTAACCTCCGTATGCTGCCACCACCACTTCATCTTCTGTCACTATGGCCACATTCTCCATTCCTTTTTCAGGAGTGAGTGGTGCTGAGTTCAGGAGCCTGGCCCTAGTTCTGCTGGATCTCTCAGCGGCCTTTGATACCATCAACCATAACATCCTTCTTGACTGTCTAGAGAAGCTGGGAGCTGGGGGCACTGTTATACAGTGGTTCCACTCCTTTCTCCTGGACAGTGTCCAGAAAGTGGTGTTGGGGGATGAGTGTTCAGACCATGAACTCTCACCTCTGGGGTGCCTCAGGATTCTGTCCTCTCCCCCATGCTTTTTAACATCTACATGAAGCTGCTGGGAGAGATCATCAAGGGGTTTGGGCTGGGTGTTCATCAGTATGCAGATGATACCCAGCTCTACCTCTCTTTCAAATCGGAACCAGTGAAGGCGGTGAAGGTCCTGTGTGAGTGCCTGGAGGTGGTTGGAGGATGGATGGCAGTTCACGGATTGAGGTTGAATCCTGACAAAACAGAAGTACTGTTTTTGGGGGACGGGATGAGCAGATGTGGAGGACTCTTTGGTCCTGAATGGGGCAACTGTGCCCCTGAAAGTGTGCAGCCTGAGAGTCATTTTGGACTCACAACTGTCCATGGAGGCACAGGTCAATTCTGTGTCCAGGGCAGCTGTTTACCAGCTCCATCTGGTACGCAGGGTGATACCCTACCTGCCCACAGACTATTTCACCAGAGTAGTGCATGCTCTAGTTATCTCCCACTTGGACTACTGCAAGGCGCTCTATGTGGGGCTACCTTTGAAGGTGACCCAGAAACTACAACTAATCCAGAATGCGGCAGCTAGACTGGTGACTGGGAGCGACCGCCGAGACCACATAACACTGGTCTTGAAAGACCTATGTTGGCTCCCAATACGTTTCCGAGCACAATTCGAAGTGTTGATGCTTACCTTTAAAGCCCTAAATGGCCTCGGTCCTGTATACTCGGTCTCCACCCCAACCGTTCAACCTGGACACTGAGGTCCAGTACCGAGGGTCTTCTTGGCAGTTGCCTCAATGCGAGAAGCGAAGTTACAGGGAACTAGGCAGAGAGCCTTCTCGGTAGTGGCACCCACCCTGTGGAATGCCCTCCCATCAGATGTCAAAGAAATAAACAACTATGTGACATTTAGAAGACATCTGAAGGCAGCCCTGCTTAGGGAAGTTTTTAATGACTGATGTTTTAGTGTATTTTTAATATTCTGTGGCAAGCTGCCCAGAATGGCTGGGGAAACCCAGCTAGATGGGTGGGGTAGAAATAATAAATTGTGGTTGTTGTTGTTGTGGTTGTTATTGTTATTATATTATAGCAAATGCTCACAGCAATGGTGAGGGGGGAAGCAGCTTGCTGCAGGTGGTAGGAAAAGCCCTGGGGGGGGGGGCATGGTAGGTCTCAGCACATGTTTCCCTACCAGATCCCTCACATTAGGTAAAGGGGTTTCACATTTTTTAGACTCTGAAAGTAATTAGTGTTACAATGATGACTAATCCAGAAGAGCTCAAAGAAAAGACAGGGGAGATCAGCAAGAACATTTCCAATATTTTAAATGTTCTCAATGCTTTTAAAAGTTTCAGAGGTTTTAAAAGTTTTTATTTTTTTCAAGTATTTAATTTTGTTATTGTATAGCTTTACTCCTTTGTTGTTTGTTGCCCTTGGGTTCCTTTAGGAGGAAGGGCAGGAAAATGATAATAATTAATAATAATACTAAGGTACTAAAGAAGAAACTAAGTTCCTCTAGCACTAGTGAGTATTACACTGCGGATACCTGAGATGATCCTGCCTCAGATGATTGTAACTCATCCCCACAGTCTAGTTCACCTTCCTTAAATAGCACAAAAGCTGTTGGACCTCTACATCATAACAACCTAAGGAGAGTGTTGCTGTATCAGCCCAAAGGCTCATCTAGCCCAGGATCCTGGGTGTAACCAAAACACTTTTTGGAGTAGTTAAACTAGCAGTGTCCAGAAAAGCCTTCTTCATATCACACAAGCAAGATCACTAGGGAGCACTTTAGCAAATGCACACTGACTATAATGTTTAAGGTGGTGTGTGCACTAATGAGCCCTGGGAAAGCCTTCAACTTGTTTGTATTCTTCCGAGCAGGTTTTAAGAGGGCCAAATGAAATGAAATGTTCCCTTCTGACATTTGCGCCTTTTAATTTGAATGGCCCTGGTTGTACATCATTTCTATTTTTAATGTGGAGACGCTGGACGGACCTAGGTGAGAAAAGCTCCGAATAATGCAGTAGCGCAGTCACCAATGAGGGTATCATGCTTCCTAAAGCTAGTTTGCTTTCTCCTTCCTCTCCTGGTGCCTGGCCAAAATTCACAGCTCTTAGACAACTATGCGATTAAGGTCAGCTGCCACTCCAATTGCACAGTGGCATGCACAGAATAATGTGCAATGTTGTTGCACAAGAGGCCTACAGTCAAAGATCTGGCTGGAAAATTCCAGCAGGTCTGTAGGACCCTGTCTCAGAACACCTCTTTTTGTCTCCCTAGCCCACACACCCCCATGCTTCCAAAAGTTGCTTTGTAGAACAAGATTTACCCACCGTGGAAGAGTGGCAGATGAAAGTGATGGACTACATGGGCTTGGCAGAGATGACGAGCAGAATCCGAGACCAGGGAAGAGCAACGGTGGAAGAAGATTGGAAAAAATTTAAAGACTATTTAAAGAAATATTCAAAAATCAGTGAATATTAGATTGATGTTGAATGAGAAAAATAGGGGTTAATAGCGATAATGGTTAAGTGGAAGAATTTGAATGTTTTTATAATTAATTTGAAAATAAGGGAGGGATTTGTTAATCAACTAATTCGACACAAGAATGCAGAAAGGGGAGGTATGAGGAAGTCGGGAGAGTAAGGAATATGAAATTAAGAGTTTGAAATTATACGTGTTGTATGTTCTTTATTGTTTTGTTTTCTTTGTTACGGATGGAAAATTGAATAAAAATTATTTAAAAAACAAACAAAACAAAAGTTGCTTTGTAGAGTTTTCTTGCCAAGAAATTGAACTTCTTAATGGTGAGAGTAAGGTAACCTTTAATGAGAGAGTGCGCAGAGGGTGTAGGGAGAGAGAAACCAGAGGAAAGAGAGGAGTTTATGCTCCACAGCGCTAGCATAACTGTCAGAACAAGTGAGAGGTAGACTTGCTCCCAAACGAGTGTGCATTTTCATGGCAATGATACTTGCTTCCAGGGACAGGTGAATCTGTCAATTTTGATTTTTCTCAGTTTCTCATTTCCCCACTCTGAAGTTCCATTCTCCATGATTCCGCATCAGTTTGCAATCCCCACCCCTTGAAAAAAAGAGTCCCCACAAATATTTTAGTGTGAATTTCTCCCAATGTTCACATTTTTGTATGAGGTGGCCAAGGGTTTTCTCTTTCTCTTTTCGTCACAAAGCTTTTGCTGAAGAAAATTCCTTTGGTTCAAAATTTTAAATTTGAATCCACCAAATTTGCATTTCCTGAACCAATTCTCAAGTGTAGCACTCTCACTTGAAATGTGTACTTGCAGACCACTGGATATCCATGACCACAGTTTGGAAACCGCTGCAATATGACAATTTTTTTTATTCACACTTGACTGTGTGAGTTTCCAGAGAAATGTGTGGTCCACACTGGAAGCAGAACGTAGGACTAGAGTTGTTAAGTTGTGGGTTGACATAGTAGACGACACAGCGACTTCTCCAAGTAGCTCTTTATTTTGTAAGCTGGAATAGAATTGACTGCAAACTGCTCAGCCGGCCTGCTTTTATAGGCAGCCGGCTGTCAACATTGTAGCAACAACAGCCCAGAGTTCCCGCCTAAAATAACTGACGTGGACCTGAGTGAAAACTATCTACAGACCTGAGTGAAAACTATATACAGTATCCCCCTGCTGGCCCAGGGTGAAACTTCACTACATAACAAGAGTGATCTGCATTTTGATCTGGCAAGTTCTCATGATCAATGCTTCTGTGTCTGAAATGTACTTTTTGCTTCATAAGGCAAAGCCTTTGTGCTTTTCAATCTTGCATGTCTGTGATTATGTTGCAAGGAATCTTTATTTTTCTTGTTCTTATCCATGTCCTGGTAACCACATTAGATTACCTTAATGCGTTATGCATGAGGCTGCCTTTGAAGATGGTTTTGAAACCGTAATTAGCCAAAAATACAGCTGTGAGGCTGTTAACTGTGATGGCGTGTGTTATCACATTACACCTGTGAATCGCCATCTGTGCTGGTTCCCATTTTGCTTGTGGGCTCGGTTCAAAGCCATTTGTGATTTAGGATTGTGATACCTGAAGGACTGCTTGTCTCCAGGTGTGCTTGCGCAGACAAATATCTCCATCAGAGACCTTTTGCTGGATACCCCCCACCATCTGAAGTGCAGCAGGTGGTGACAACAAGAGAGTCCACTTGGTGGTGGCACCCTGATTGCTTTTTCCAGATGTTGCTACAGTGCCAGGCCGTGACTTACAAAAATAATAATTCCCAAGCATTTTAATCCTCTGCTTTTTATTGGAGGTGTGCATTAATTGGTCCAAGGTGCTTTGGAAGCTGTGTAGTTTGGCTCAAGGTCCAAATCTAAATCCTGATTTGGAAGATCAAAGTTATGGGTGAAATTCCGTGTAGTGCTAAGTAGGGTATATGTGATGGAAATGAGGAATGTTTGCACAAGATTTCTCCCCTTACCCCTTACATGTACTTCTATGCACCCCCTAACTTTATTCTGCGGATTCCTGAACCCCCAAAACATTATTATTTTTTAGGGGAAAGAGGTGCAGGGATGCAGGGATAGAAGTGGCTCTTGTTCCATGCATGTAACAACTTTGTTGAATCCCTATTATTTGTGCCTCCCCTATTAATTCTTCTGAAAAAATTTAAAAAATGGTTGTGACTTCTTTCTTCTTAAGATGCGATTGCCAAGCTCCAGTATTTTCCAAGCAAGCACGACTGACAGAACTAGGAAGACAGAACAAGCAATAAACAAGGTGATATCTCAACATCCCACCCCTCAAGCACTTGCATTGGAAAGCTGCAGCAAAATCATTCACTCTGATTAGAAGCCAGACCTGTCAGTCACGAAAGAACTTTCCTTCCCTCTTTCCCCTATGTTTTTCTTGGGGAAACTTGGGAAGCAATGTTTCAGTTTTTGCATGCTCTGTCTGCAGCATTTTTTAAAACATCCGAATCTCCAAAGTGCCCTGAAGCTCTTCAGAGCTCTACTCTTCAGTGCAAGACACTTCAGAGGGATCCTGCTTTGGCTCAGAGAGGTCCCAAATCTGTCTGAAGGGATCCACTTCAGGGTTTGTCCAAATCCAATGCAACACTCTCCATATTGTTCTACATGACGGTCACTTTTAATTCCACAATGACTCCTTTTATGTTGCTTTTATATTGTAGTGTTTTTTATGTTCTTGCTTTAATATATTTTTTTCTAGTTCATTTTATTGTCATTCTCACATTTAGTAAGCTACCCGGGGAACTTGTTGAAGGGTGGGGTGGAAGTCAAAATCATAAAAAACTTTGGGAATCCCCCTCCAGCTGGATTATGCTGCAGGCAAAAAAAAAAAAAAAAAAAGCTTCCTCCTTCTACTTCCTCCTCCCTACACCCTCGAATCTGTACTTAGATTTTAATGCCTGTGGCTTCCTTTGCCTTCTTTGATATCTCTGGCATCCTGGACATCTCCTTACAGATCTAAAGAAGAATCAAGATGAAGTCCCATTCTTGGAGGAGATAGTCCTGCATGAGAGCTGTTCATTCTTCACTCTCATCTGCCCATCTAGCACCAGAGTTTAAGCAAACATTTGTATTTTCTGGTGCTGCACAGCATGTTGCTTCTGATCTCCAGAGTGCCTCAACCGCACTTCTCTCTCTCTCTCTTGCCAAAAGTAATACAGCAAACCTGTTCAGGCAACCATGGGTGACAGCCTGTATATAAATGGAGAAAAGAGATTGAAGGGGGCTCTTTGGTCCTCTGCCTTTCACAGGAATGATGTTTACATTTTCCCTGAGCAGAACTGAAACAGCACACAACTCTACTTTCCTCCTTTTCAGAAGGAATGGAAAACATTCAAGATTATTTCGACACTTGAGATAATCTATTTTTAGGAACCACTTTATTTCAGTAATTTTAAGTTGTTTTAAATATTGAGTCTTAATTATTGTAATCCGCCCTGGGACGTTGGGTTATCATTATCAGGTCTTTTTCATCAGTCAAGTGCTATATAAACTTTATGAAAGAAAGAAAGAAAGAAAGAACGAAAGAAAGAAAGAAAGAAAGAAAGAAAGAAAGAATAATGTGGGAATATGCCTATTCCCATATTACTGCAAATCAGCCTATGTTTATTTCAGCCTGCTTCCCACACAGCTATTATGAGGAAGAAAGATTGAACTAGTAGAGAGTTAATCTTACTTAAATCGCACTGAATTTAATGGGAGTTATACAGGCTGTTTGTGTGCAGGTTTAGAGCCAAACTGTCCAGAGTTTTGTTTGGACACCTAACCTTTTAACTTTTCTTCTAGAGTAAGGGCTCCCTCCCTGCCTTTTCGGTGACACATTCTCTCCTTTCTGTGCTTTGCTGTTTCTAATGTATACTCAGCTTCATCCCATGATTCTGGGGATATCTCCATTGGAGGCCTAGAGCACAATTCAATGCACAGTTAAGCACACATAAGTCCCATTTCAATCAGTGGGACTTAACTGTATGCTGGGTAGCAGTCCCCGGATTTTAAACCAAAGACTGTTTGGGTAGACTCATACAGCTCCAGGAGATAAAGGTTACTATCAATACATTCACTGTGCAGAAGCTGAAGAAAGCATAATGTCTAAGAAAAGGCAATATACTGCTAATACTTTTTTCCCTAACAAATGGGAGAACAATTTGCTATTTCATCCCATGCCCATTTTACTGACACTGTGTGACTGAATTTTAACAGTCTACTTTGGAATATAACTAAAAATAATTAAAGCTGAGTTCACTCTCAATCTAGATTCAAATAATAACAACAACGAAAAACATAGCGTGTGACGCAGTCAAAAATACAGCCTCGTTTTCTGGGAACAAAGGAAAAGAAAGAGTGAAAGAGCGGAAGTAGCGATGATGTGCAGAACAGAGAACAGGAAGAATGAAGACAACATGGATAAGATAAACATCGCACAAAGGAAATATTTGGGATACAGAACTCCTCTTGCAGTTTTTTTATTGAATGTGTTCATTCGAATAGAAGTCAGAACTCCGTAGCTGTTGATAAAGGGCTAAGATCAAGACTGAATGTAATTGAATTAATCAAGACTTGGAAGCAGGATGAAATAAAATTGTCTCACCTAGAAATCTGGGATGTGGGACGTCACACAAAATGTACAGTTGGCTTTATAACTGATATATATTTGAATCTGAATTGCAATTTGACATTGATAAAATGTGGTTTATATTGGACTTTAATAATTGAAAGTCAATAAAGATTATTAAACAAATAATAATAATTAAAGCTGTTTTTATTATCAGAATAGCATTGTTAAGTCTCTTTTAGTGGTCTGTAGAATACTACAGCGTTTTCGTGCGCTGCTCTGGCTCGCCAGAAGCAGCTTAGTCATGCTGGCCACATGACCCGGAAGCTGTCTGAGGACAAACGCCAGCTCCCTCAGCCAGTAAAGCAAGAAGAGCATCACAACCCCAGAGTTGTTCGCGACTGGACTTGACTGTCAGGGGTCCCTTTACCTTTTAGAACACTATAAACAAGAAAGTCTGCATCAAAGCTGGCTTCGGAATTGTCAAGCGTCCCGTGGAGATGTCTTGAGGAGGTTAGTCAGATGAGAAATGGGAAGAGATTGAAGAATCAGAGGAGGCTGACCTGGGGGAGCATCCTAACAGGCTGGGGAGTGAGAATCTGGGGCCCCAGGAGGAGTCTGACCCAGGAAAGAGTTCTGTTACCTGGGAGGTGAAGATCAAGATCTGGGGGAAGAGCCTAGTGGGTTGTCAGGAGAGTGGTTTGAACTGATGTTCAGGCCGTCCAAAAAACAAAACCCCACCCCTCCAGTACATTTGTCCATTTGAACTGTTGCATGCATGCTGTATTATTATTATTATTATTATTATTATTATTATTATTATTATTATACCAAGACTCAAGGTGGCTCGTGGATTAAGATAAGAGCAGCTTAATATATGGGGGGAAGCAATCATTTGAAAAGATTTAAACATCAATAGAATTAAAACTACAGTGGTACCTCGGGTTACATGCACTTCAGGTTACATACGCTTCAGGTTACAGACTCTGCTAACCCAGAAATAGTGCTTCAGGTTAAGAACTTTGCTTCAGGATGAGAACAGAAATCGTGCTCCAACTGTGCGGCGGCAGCAGGAGGCCCCATTAGCTAAAGTGGTGCTTCAGGTTAAGAACAGACCTCTGGAACGAATTAAGTACTTAACCTGAGGTACCACTGTATATATATATATATATATATATATATATATATATATATATATATATATATATATATAAGATCCTCTTGAAAGTTTGCACACACTGTCACCCTTTACTGAGTGCTGTGCCTTTGGTAAAATGTCAGCATGGGGAGGGGGGGGGATATACACCACAGGGCTTTAGCTAACAGGTCAGCAGGAGTCATTGTGTCCAAATATGAATCAACTGCATCCATCACTGCCAATGGCTAAAGTCAACCTGCTGAATTATTATTCTGCTAAGGAACTGTGAAGCCAACAGTAGCCCAATGCAATATATCTATAAACAACCAAACCTATAGAACTTACGAGTTTTACTACGATAACAGGAATATATAAATGCAGAGTTTAGGGCTCAGATGTAGCACAGTATTCTACAGTCTATTTGGCTCCTCTCCTCCCTGAGTTTGCACCTACAATTAAAATGTGTAAAAATAAGCTATTTGATAATAATTGATTCACAATGACACACCCTTGACTGCACTATGCTGCTAAAAAGAAGGTGGAACAGTCATAGTTTTGAGCTTAGTTCAATTTATTTTGGTTAACCCTAATGCTGCAACAGTGTCTACACAAAGACAGAGTACCATAACTAGGGGTAATTCTAACATGTGAGATCCTTGGTCAGCCTTCTCCAACCAGGTTCTCTCCAAATGTTTGATACTACAACTTACATCAGCCTCATCAAACTATTTCTTTTAAAATAAATAAATAAATATTAATTTAAGGTTCACCGCACAACCTGCCAATGATGGGCCCTTTGCCTACAAATTTCATCCACTTATATAAAAAGTTATAACCCTTTTAGATTTGCTGTTATACCCAGTGGGAACAGAGCAGAGCTTCAGATTTAGCAGATCAGATTCATGGCCTGAATAATGACTCACATTGCAATGGCACATAGCAGATTACAAACAGGTTGGGCTGCTTCCACAAACTACAGATAGAAGGTGATCCTTACTGCTCTATCTGGTCAACATACAAGCATACACTACATGGCTAACTCCAAATGCAATCAATAATTCCTAATTTTGCTTTTGTTCTTTAAGCATAATTTAGAGTTATTTTATTTATTTAGATTATAATTCCTAAAAAGAGACACATTGATTTTTGACATGAAATTGAAAATGGGCTATGTTTTTTATTTGTGGGGCCAAGTTTTGGAGGTAATTGTTTCTGCTTCTTAAGATGCCGCCTGATGAATAAAATAAATTTAGGAAAGGGAGGGAGCCACAATGTAGAAATATAGACCACTAAAAATTCCTGTGAGCCCACAACAAATACTTTAATTACACTGGATGTGGATAAATCATGGCTGTAGAGCAGCTGGATGCCATGAAAATGTAAATGTAGCCTAATTTGAGGATGTAGAATGAAGCTGGAAAAGGTATAAATCAAAATATCTATTGGAGAAAAATGCAGTGGCTTATACCAGCTACTTAGACATTTTTATATAACACTCTGTGGTTCTTTATAGTCAATATATGTACATGTGACAGGAATATAACTCTCAATTGAAAAATACAACAATAGCATTAAAAATAATAATAATGGTGACCTCTATAATTGTCTTTCTCACAAATGGGTGCACAAGTCATCTCTATGTGCTCACTAAACTGTTATTCCAGATAAAGCACTGGAATATAGCACAAAGAAACAATCCTTTCTGAATGCACATTCAGTCCCTCAACTTCCAATGTTCAGTGATGACGGCCTGTGATTCAACACACAAGGGGAGGTTTCAGGGAAAAGATAAAGTTAAGTTGCGGGTGAACATATCAGACAACACAGTGATTCTTCAAACAGCTCTTGTTTATTCACAGGCCAGAACAGAACTGAACTGAAGGGTTCAGCCAGCCTGCTTATATAGAGCTCCACTATAATGCAACAGTAACAACTTTCTGTAACTATCCAATCACTGAACATCACTTTCAATTCCTTATTTGCATATGTGGACCTGAGTGAAAACTATCTACAGTATCCCCCTGCTGGCCCAGGGTGAGAACTTCAGTACATAACATACATATATATATATATATATATATGCAGGTTTTGGTGTCCTCGGGTGTCTTCCCGTGTAAAAGTTGGGGTGTCTAGGCGACGTTTCGACGAGGTCTCACTCGTCATCTTCAGGCTGGTGCTTTCGGCTTCTTGTTACTGGAACAGAGCGGGATCTCAATGTTTGAGTTCCTATAAATACTGTAGAGGGGGTGTGGTGTCTAGCCTCCAATGTTCTGGGCAGAGAGGAAGTTCCCAGGCTAGTGTGCCTTTTCTTCTTTTGTTCCTTAATTACTTGAGAGATACCTTGAGTGATTTCTTGAGTGATATCCTGAGTACCACTTAGGTGGGTCATTAGGTGTGGATTAGTTGCTAAAGTCTTTGTGTCTTGACCTCTTGAACTTTGTGAAGAGTTTTCCTGAGAAGATGGCTGTATTGCACTTAGTTGTGCTTTGGCTTGGCTTCGTGTATAGGGGCGAGCTGTGGTTTTGTGGCTTGTGTCAGCCAGATCTGTGTAGGGATTGCAGGGGGGTGCAGCATCCGGAGGTGCCACCATGGATTGGCTACTGGATGGTGTCAGTAATTCATCTGTGGAGAGGGTCTGGGTTTGGGTCTGGTGTGGTTGATTGGTGTTGGCGTTCTGTGTGCCTCTGGATCTGGTGTCAGTTTTTGTGGGGAGGGCTAATTTCCAGATGTCTGGCAAGCGGGATGTGTCGTCACGCTTGTTCATGTTGTGAGGGTGTTTCTCTATCTCGATGGCTTCCATGATTATTCTCTTGTGGTGATGTTCCGTGTTAAAGAGCAATTTGGAATCTGCAAAATTAATTTCGTGTCCTGTTTCTTTCATGTGTTGGAAAAGAGAGGAAGTTTTTTCTTCTTTTTTGACGGCATTCTTGTGTTCTGCGATACGTGCATTTATTCGTCTGTTTGTTTGTCCAATGTACGTGGCTGGGCAGACTTTGCAGGGTATTTCATAGATCCCTTGGTTTTCCAACTCAAGGTATCTCTCAAGTAATTAAGGAACAAAAGAAGAAAAGGCACACTAGCCTGGGAACTTCCTCTCTGCCCAGAACATTGGAGGCTAGACACCACACCCCCTCTACAGTATTTATAGGAACTCAAACATTGAGATCCCGCTCTGTTCCAGTAACAAGAAGCCGAAAGCACCAGCCTGAAGATGACGAGTGAGACCTCGTCGAAACGTCGCCTAGACACCCCAACTTTTACACGGGAAGACACCCGAGGACACCAAAACCTGCATTCCTGTACCCGTGAAAATCTACGAAAGCAAATATATATATATATATATATATATGGAGATAATTAAAAGATTCTTCAATGACCACAGAATGCTTACTAGTACTTGGGGTGGCGGCAGGGCTGGCAGTGTTGGAATTGGGTGGGAGGATGAATGGAGGTGGGAATGACTGGTTGGCTGAAACAATGAGCTAGTGTACTCTGCACAGCAACCCAGCTCCAGCCCTAGCAAGTTCATAGCCCAAAGAGGGGTGGCTTCCTTCCCCTGGAAGCAGCCAGGCTGCCTGCAGCTGCACCCACGTCCTCATAAGGAGTAATACCTGCTAAGTGCAATAAAGCACAATAAACAAGATATGCCTGTATATATAGGCTTATCTTGCATTCTCACAGTGTCGTTGAATAAGATTCGGTTCCAAAATATTCAGCCAAATGCTGCAAGACGGAAATGTTCTCATCAAAAAGATAAACCTTACATTTCCACACAATCATTCAGTACCAAATAAAATTGCACACTTAGGGAAATGTGATTCAATTGTCTACATCTAAGCAAAAGACAGTGAAAATAGCTGTTGAAGGAGGGCAATTACGCTAAAAGTATGGCAAGAGAATGACAGCCTTTCATGAAAACTAATTAACGTCTTGAATGTGTCTATAGATAAAGGATGGTCAAGAACAATCTGCTGCACTACAGGCATTAAATTATCGTTATCTTTGGCATGTTACCTTTTCCAGAGGTTTTCCAGAATGGATGCTTTTTCTGGATTGTGGCTTACAGTATCAAACTGTATAGAAATATCACATTCTTCCAGGTGATCTATTTGTATATCACTCTGTATACTAAGGAAAGAAAAACAAACAGTACATAGTCCCATCATTGCTGTCTTCCTCCTAATTTAAGCCTACTATGGGCTGTGCCCCTGCTTGCTTTGCTTGCCAACCCCACTTAACCCCACCAACCCCACTCTCCAAAGACACCCACTCCTGACTTTACAGCTTGCCAAAGCCATCTCATTCTTCCCTTCCCTCCTCATCAAAGCCACCCACCCACCTATCTCCCTGTCTGTCTGTTTGTTTATTATTTCATAAAATTTATATGCTGCTTGATTGTGGAAAACACCTCAAACCATTTTAATAAACAAACAAACAAACAAACAAACAAACAAACAAATAAAACAATACCATTATCACTTTAAAAATTACAACCATGATTTTAAAAATGCAGAAGATTTAAACCTCAATTGTTGTTGTTGTTATTTAGTAAAACAAATTAAAGCTCATACAAACTTTCTAAACATCTGGGCAGGCTAAAAACACTTTCCCCCTTTACACCTCACTCAAACCGCCCTCCCCATTTCTTTACACCTTGCCAATTAAACCTTTCCCAAAAGAAGGTGAGAAAGATTTTTTAAAATTTTGTTTTTAAAGGTGCTTTTCAAATTCACAAGACAGCAACAGCAGTCAAAAAAATCAAATAGTCAAACATCCCATCCCAAGCAGTGCCAGCTTCTTCCAAAGGCAAGGGCATCCCTACCATGCAGCTTGCCTTTCCCCAAGAACGCTCACGTCCCCTCTAAGGTCCACCCAAGCCTTGGACTTTTTAACACACGGAGGGGCCTCTCTTCCTTAGATGGGTTGTTGTGCCAATCTTCTGTTATCTTAATGGCTCACTCCCCCCAGGCCAGGGGTCAGCAAAGTTTTTCAGCAGGGTGCTGGTCCACTGTCCTTCAGACCTTGTGCGGGGCTGAACTATATTTTGAAAAAATGAACGAATTCCTATGCCCCACAAATAACCCAGAGATGCATTTTAAATAAAAAGGACACATTCTACTCATGTAAAAACATGCTGATTCCTGGACCGTCTGTGGGCCGGATTTAGAAGGCGATTGGGCCGGATTTGCCCCCCGCGCCTTACTGGTACTTTGCCTACCCATACCCCAGGCAGTCACCTCACAAAGAAATTGGTTCTGACTTAATTTGCACTTAGTAATGTTAATTTTCTAGAATGTAGAGGTGTCTAATACACAATTTGCAAAGTCTGCCTGACTTAATTCACTTTCACATATACTAATTCCATGGGCTTTGAAGTAAGTCTCACATATGACCTAATACACACACACACACACACACACACACGCACACACACACACAAATCTATCTTAAGACAGAAGGGTCTGTTTTAACATGCCAGTCTAATTGAAATCTAACATTTACTAAACTCAGGCACTCAGCGCCCCCAGACCTATAACATCTCTCTTTCAATCCCTTCGTCTCCCAAATCCTATTGCAACTAGGGCTGGGTGATACGTCAATATATTGCCCCAAACTGGTTTGAAGTCGATATCATGATATCAGTTTCATCATTTCTGACCTGGCAATAGATCACAATCATGATTCATGTGGGTGTGCTATGCAAAATTCACAATGTGGGGAAAACCGTGAAGCCAGCCGATGCCTATACATAGCTCCATCATTATTTCAGACATTGTAATACAGTGGCACCTCGGGTTACATCAATTTCGAGTTACGCTCTATTGCGCTGTGCACATGCGCAGAAACGGAGCTTCCAGATACGAACTTTTCGGGGTAAGTACGGACCCCCAGGATGAATTAAGTTCGTATCCGGAGGGTCCACTGTATATCGCAATGCTTAGCTGGTAATATATCACAATGGTGAAAACCAGATATTGACCATCCCTAATTGCAACACATGGCTGTAATGCTCTGTTCAGTCCATTGTCATTCATGTATTCAGATAAAGTGAGACATACACCATTTATTTTGCATTATGAACATTCTTATTTCTCAAAATGTTGCAGTGAAATTAATTCAATTTTGGAAATAATAACTTTGAATGCTTTCAGAAATAGTACTTTAAGAAGACACAATGCACAACTAAATTTAACCTGTTAGTTGCTTAGTTGGGCTAGAACCTTACACCCACCCATACCTTTTCAGATATACTAGTAATATTGGTGCCTAGAGAAGAGGTTGGCCCTAATATAGCAAGAAGTGGGAAGTAGATCTCAGTGTGTGTATATCTCCAGCTGCATAGGAACATAGGAAGCTACCTTGTACTGTATCGGGGCATTGGCTCATGTAGCCCAGTATTGTCAACAATGGATGACTGACAGCAGCTCTCCCAGGTTTCAGTCAGGG
Source organism: Podarcis gaigeae (assembly GCF_964106915.1). NCBI lineage: Eukaryota > Metazoa > Chordata > Lepidosauria > Squamata > Lacertidae > Podarcis > Podarcis gaigeae. The sequence continues at coordinate 38,150,977 of NC_139678.1, read as the reverse complement.
GATATTCCCAGGCCCACCTGGAGATGCAGCCAACTGAAGTGGGACTTCATGCAGGCAGGCAGTTGCTCTAGTTCTGAACTGCTTCTCTTCTCCCAAATGCATAAGACAAGAGACCCATATGGCAATATAACCACTCCTTGTCTTGGGAGCACTTTCCTGAGTTTCTCTGGTGTCTCTTTCAGATACGTTGCTCAAATAATATCAATCATTCTCTGATATAAAAGCTAGATGTATTGCTAATCTTGTCACATGCAGGGCTTTTGACCAAACATCATAGTGGTTATTTGATGTAGCAAGTCCTCGAGTACTACTGAATTATAACAACAAGACATCAGTTTCTTGACATGACCTGTGCATAAATAAAGTGAAAATAGCCTGTCCCAGACACACTATGCTTTCTCTTAATAATGGTAACAACAACAACAACAATCAGAGAGTTAATTACATTTCATAAATTATCAGCTTCAGGCTTTAAATTTGTTTATTTCTTCTGAATTTCTTTTCCCCCATATTTTTGCATCATAATTATATTTGGTGTTCATTAGCGGCACCTTGCAAACATTGTTTTCTCTACTTCTACAAGTAGGAAAAGCCTCGAGGGCAAACAGAGGCTACTGAATTTCTTAAGTAAATATTGCTATAAGTAGAATGATTATGTGAGACTTGGACAGATGAAATTAATACAAAAAAAGACCTCAGCTATTTTGTTTTCCTCCTCTGTGAATATTTTCATGTATTCTTGAATGCATAATGAATCAGTAAGGTTTTCTTTTCTTTTTAACTGCAAATGTCATTTACATATTTAAACAATAGAGCATCATCAATACAAAGTTGGGATAAGATCTATAGATACAACACTTATCAGCCTGGAACAAAATTAAGTGAATATAATTTTGGGATTGGGTTATCCCCACAAAATTATAAACCTTCAAATGTGTGTCTTATAAGAGAAAAACAACACAATTTTTGTAAAGTCTTGATTACAGGATGAATTATCTTTTCTTTTTAGGGGTTCCATGATCCTTCAGAGCAGGGCTGGGGAGCCTGTGACCTTCCAGATACAGTGGTACCTCGGTTTACATACGCTTCAGGTTACATACGCTTTAGGTTACAGACTCTGCTAACCCAGAAATAGTGCTTCAGGTTAAGAACTTTGCTTCAGGATGAGAACAGAAATTGTGCTCTGGTGGCGCGGCAGCAGCAGGAGGCCCCATTAGCTAAAGTGGTGCTTCAGGTTAAGAACAGTTTCAGGTTAAATACGGACCTGAGGTAGCACTGTATTGTTGAACTGCAGCTCCCATCAGCCCCAGTCAACATGGCCAATGGTAGGGGATGGCAGGAATTGTAGTCCAAGAATATCTGGCCACAGGTTCCCCATCTCTTGCTTTAGAGATTTTTCACACACTACATAGCAACAAACCCAGGTTTGCTACTGTGATTCAACAAGGAACTGCAACCAATTCTGGTTCTTCCTTTCCTTCTTTTCCAACTGATTTTCAGATGAGGAAAGGTTTTCAAAAGCAAAAACTCCCCCCAAGCTAAATACAAAATATAGCAATATAACAAAAAGAGCAGGGGTACTTGCAAACACCAAATAAATAACAGTGTCTCCAAATCTTTTACAAAAATAAGGAGCACATATTCCAAACCACCAGTGAAGCTGGTGACAAGGATTGTCACAATGCTTCTTCAGTGGTTTATGAAATTACGTCCCACCATGCAGCTTGAAATGAAGCTGGTTTCGCAGTACCACATAAGACTCATATGTCATGTCATTTTTTCTAGAGGAGCAATATTCCAAACATTATTCAACCAAGAAGAAACATGGAGGTCAGACAAAGTTTCCCATTTTCCTACAATTGAGGAGCATGCAAGCACTAATTAAAGAGAGAGAGAGAGATCCTTTATACATATATACATTTATTTATCAAATAAAAAAGGAGTAACAGTCAAGGGGATGTATTGTATAGGATCCTTAATAATTTTAGAGATTTCTTCAAAAACTTTAGACCAAAAAACTTTTATTTGTGGAGACTCCCATTGTGAGTCTATGTACCACAGGACCCACCTTCCCGCCCAAAATTCAGTGTTAATCTGGAGGTAATACATGAAAGATGGATCAGGGTCAAGTACTAGTCACTGTGATCTATAGGTGGTGTTCTCATGGCTATCCTGCAACACACCAAAGTTCAGTGGCCCAAGGTTCAAAGAAAAGTTATCACCATTGGGGCACTTATTTTGTGTAATGAGCTCCCTATGGCACTGATAATGGAGGGCTTTCACAGAAAGTTTAAGACCTTTCTGTTTATCCTGACATTTCCTGACTGCTGATATTGAGTTCTTGCTTCTTCTGGTTCCTGCTGCTGTAATTGTTGAAATAATATAACTATCTAGATGCTTTAGCTGTTGTTAGTTACTGTTTTTAATGGTTTTATGTATATTTTGAACCACTTTGAGATTCATAAAATTATAAATGAAAAGTGGTACATAGGTTTTAAAAATAGATAATAAAGAATATGTAGGCAGAAATAGGATCTGTTAAATGTGTGTCCTGAGAATCTGTCCAGAGTTCTTCAAGCAAATAATTTAAAATATGTAAAATATAGTTTTCTATGATGAGGGGGTCTGACCATGGGAAGTATTTTTTTGGCGTTCTTAAATTAACTTCTGCATAACAGAGGTGACTTATAGCTGGATCAAATTATGGCAATTTGAAGGAAATGGTTTATTCATAGGGCGTGGTATCCAACAAAGTAGTTCCATTGGCACAAGCAACGAATATCTCCTTGTGTGCTTCCTAAATCTGTTCTGGGTGTTTTCCCAACCCACCAGAGTAGATTTGGGGGCAGTGCACTGGGTGAGGAGAAATTCTCTTGCGCAAATGGAAACCCTTGCTCTAACGAAACTAATTTGTTGCATGCAACAGGGAATTGTAGCCCTGTTGTTCGTTTATTATAATGTAAGTTTCTTCAGAAATGGTTTTTAGCAGGGAATAAATAAATAAATAAATAAATAAATAAATATGCCTGCATATTTAAATCAATATGCTATTTACTGAAATTTCTCTCTCTCTCTCTCTCTCTCTCTCTCTCTCTGTGTGTGTGTGTGTGTGTGTGTGTGTGTGTGGACTGCAACTTCTGTTTAGGTCTCATTGAGTTTATGACAGCCACATTGTGGTATTCACTGAAGTGGTTGGGAGTTCCACATTCATGGGGGAAATTGTTAGAAGGTAACCAAGGAAATAGCAACCCATGTAAATGGAAAACAAGAGAAATTAGACATTCACAGCATTATAAATGTGATACATTTAAAAATGGATGAAATGTGCCTCTCTAAGATCGATACATTACAGTCATGTTAATGGCACTGCTTCACAAAAGAGCCAATTGCAGCTGGTGTGCAAGTTTATTCTTATTCTTATTTTTTTTAAAAAAAATTAAATATTTTGGCTCTATTTTGTGTTCAGGTTGATAGCACATTATTTAAACACTATGAAATGTATTCTCATTTATATCTTCAATAACAGTAATTATTCTTATTTGGACATTAAATACTACAAAGCTGAAACCACCATTTACTTACCTATGCTACCTTTAACCTCAATTTGCAACATGGGAATTATTGCTAATTTCTCACCATATATCTTCATCTGTCATATTTCCTCACTCCTTCTCTTTCATGCTTTCCCTTAAATAATCTTAACTATCAACAACAATGGAAGGAAATTGTCAAGAGTGCCACTGGCGCAACCCATCTTTGGTCAGCGTTTGACTCACTTGTGGTTTAATCCAGCATCTGAAGACCAAGGATTTCAATTATAACATGAACTCAGATCCATTTTCCTATTAAAAGGATTGAAGGTTGTTTAAGAAAGAAAGAAAGAAAGAAAGAAAGAAAGAAAGCAGATAACTGTGCTCTTAATGAAATGACATAGCAGTCCAAAGTGATCAGTCTATTGTTTTAGAACAAATGCTAATACAAAACCGGTGGTCCTACTGTGCTGCGACAGCAATTCAGCCACTGTGCTAAGGCACAGGGTGAGTCAATGTGCTGAGGCAGCAACGCATAGGCTCAAATTCCAGCACTGGCACACGGGAACTGCTGACCCCAATACTGGCATACAGAGGCAGCACTCAGGTACTGCCAGCTAAGTCTGTCCTGAAGCCACCTTTAAAAAATCAGTTCATTTTTTTAAAGTCTTTGAAAACAGCTTCCTTGTCCCCAGCAGATTTCTGGCTGTTTTAAAATTTTAATGCTACAATCCTATACTCATCCACCTGAGAGTAAGCTCCACTGGACTCAATAGCTTGTACCAGTTATCAAATTCTGCACCAGCTTTTACCGTTAGTTGCTTTATACTATATATATAGCAGAGCTAATATTGAGCATTGGTACTTAGAAGCAATAGTGAACAACAACAACAACAATAATAAAAAGGTAAAGGATCCCTGGACGGTTAAGTCCAGTCAAAGGCGACTATGGGATACAGTGCTCATTTCACTTTCAGGCCGAGGGAGCCGGTGTTTGTCCGCAGACAGCTTTCTGGATCATGTTGGCAGCATGACTCAACTGCTTCTGGCACAACGGAACTCTGATGGAAGCCAAAGTGCATGGAAACGCAGTTTACCTTACCATCGTAGCGGTACCTATTTATCTACTTGTACTTTTGGCGTGCTTTTGAACTGCTAAGTTGGCAGAATGATGATGATGATGATAATGATGATGATAATTATATATTTATACCCGGCCCCACTACATTCAGGGCGGCTTCCAACAAAATATTAAAATACAGTAATGCATCAAACATTAAAAGCTTCCCATTAAAAGCTGGGACAGAGCAATGGGAGCTCACCCCATCGTGTGGATTCGAACTGCTGACCTTCTGATCAGCAAACCCAAGAGGCTCAGTGGTTTAGAGCACAGTGCCACCTGCATCCCTCTCAGGAAGGAGAGGAAGTGGGGTGAGGAGCACCAGATCCTTGCCACCTTGTGTCCCGCTCCCCTCCTGGTAAGCAGTAGCATCTCAGCTATCAGGAGGTCAGGTAAGTACGGCCCTACCACCACCATCCATTACTGCATAGAAGTATTGTCTTCTATTGACTAAAACAGAGAGCAGAGGCAACAGAGCTGGGACCTCAGAAAATCATTTCCCTAAGCATTTGATAAGCATTTACATTTCCTTATAAGCATTTAACCTGCAAGCACTTCTGCTCTCCCCCCCCACTAATCCATTCTTGTCAAAAACCAAAACAACAGTGCAGTTTTAAATGGTTCAGGCTGCCATCTTGATTCAAAATGGCATCCAACTGAATCCAAACACAGACCAAAACCTGGTCTTAGGATCTATCATGCAAAATTTGGTTACGCTATCTGAAGAGGCATCCAAACACACAGTAAATGAGCAAGCAACATTCTAAAATATATAGCAGATTAAAATTAAAATTAAATCATTTGAGTGCATAGAATTCTGAAAACAGAATCTTTGCAACTTACTTTTGAGATTTAACTGCTGGCTTACTGTGCATTGCACTTACTCTATGACCTGCACAATGTAAACATAAATGGAGGGCTATCCTGAGGCTTGTATTACGTTTCAAGGTTGGATGTTTGGGGGAATTGTGGAAACTAGGCTTTTCCAGTGGGATGGAAAAGATGCTAAGGTGATGTTTCTGAAATCTCTCTGAACTATTTCCAACTTATTGTGCAGTTGTTTTTCTACTTGACTAGTTTTTCTTAATTAATATAGCTGACAATTGTTCAGTACGAAACATGTCTCTTTGCAAAAAAACCCCAAAAACTCGTGGGACAAGAAAGGTGGAAAAAATGCTCAGCTAATATAATCTTCCCTGAAATATCCCTGAGCAGAGTTAATTATTTTTAATGCTGAGTTTTGAAACTTTTATTGGAATTCTTTTAAACTATGAAGATTGAAAACCAGCAGACTGAGTCTCAGCTACATGAACCATCAAGCTGGTCCTGTAGTTTTAAACGCACTTAAAGCCGGGCTTTGATCTTTTAGGTGATGAGTTCGGTCATATCGACCTGAACTGAAATAAGGCAAAGCAAGGTCAGTATCAAATATTTGCCAATAGTTAGCAGGCATTATTAGTGTGGGATTTATTTCGCATAATAGCCAATGCAATATTTATAACAAGATAGTGAAGGTTTGAGATGCATCTAAATTTAATTCAGGATGATTTGAGGAAGGAACTACAGTTGCCATCTGGAGTGAAAGCATCTTTAGAGAAACTGGACCCTACCTAGTGGATGAATTCTAGCTAGTGGGATGATAAATCATCTGCTGCTCAGAGCACACAGGATGGGACCATAAAGTGGCCCAAGGAAGCACTTTCACCATGCAGTTTACTGAGAGTGACTTCTGAATAAATATCCAAAGGATTGGGTCGAACATCTGACTTTCCATACACATTTTCGTTAAAATCTATTCTGATCTTACGCTTTTCACACATGCTGAGCGTAATGCTAGGTGTCAGCCTGGAATTTTCAGCTATGGAAATAAAAGCGGAGCACAGCAATTTCACCAGGAACAAGGGGCGGGGGGAATGTGTGCCTCTGTGGTGCTCAGTCACACAGTCTGAAAATCAGATCAGCACTTTCATATACATCAAAAGAAAGCCCATTGAAAACAGTTTCCATATCGTGCAGTCTGACAATTCCTCTCTACAAAATAGGGACTCAGCCTTTTAACAGCCTTGCAGACAATAAGAAAGGCAGTCATGCACCATGTTGCAGGGCAAAATGAGACGGACATAAACAGCTTGTTCCACATACAAGGAACCTTTTTCAGACTGGAGCCCACCTTCCCTGCATGCCAGTGGTGGGTGTGATCAGAGCCCCAAAAGGGGTGTGGCCAGAGGCAAGAATAGGCACAGCAATGCATGCATTTCTTGCCTTTGTACAATATGCTATATTCCAACTGAACACATGCCAGAGGTTTACACACACACACACACACACACACACACACACACACACACACACATCATGCCTGATTTATGTATAAGCTAAACAAGCTATAGCTTAGGGCTCCACTCTCTTGGGGGCCCCTAAAAAAATTAAAGGGGAAAAAACTGGATGTACATTTCCAAAATATAAGATAAAAAGCAAATAAAATAAAACCTACATACAGCAACAGTGGCAAATGGATTTAGATACCTTTTAGGTCCATAAATTACCATTTAGCAGATATACTACACAAAAAACAGCGACAATTTGTCGTTGACAAATGACAACTGGACATATAAAGGGCCCCATTACTTTCAGTAGCTTAGGGCCTCATCAAACCTAAATCCGGCCCTACACACACACACACACACACACACACACACACACACACTTCCCACTCCATTTTTCATCTAGGCCAGTAAGAGGCATTATTACAGTTCAAGAAGCCTGGCCTGGGGAGAGTTCCAACACTAGATAGAGAGACTTCAGACCCCACCCCAGGTCTGAGGTTCCCCACTGCTGGCTTCCTGAGGCTACACCATAACCATGGGAACTTTATTATTTTATTACCAATTAAATGTGGAATTGGAGAAAACAGGCCATTAATGTCAAATGGACCTGACAGCCTTGAATGAAAAAACACACCAATTTCATCTTTCACTGGCTTAGACCACAGTCCAAACCCTTGATCCCTCATGGTGGAGTAGCCTGGAAGTGGCATAGGTCCTTCTCCCTCTTGCCCAAAACAACCCCACCAGCCTTTCCCACACAGTGATGCTGATGCCACTCCTCTGGTGTGGAGCTCCCTGTTTCACCTGCCCAAAGTGATGGAAGTACCATGTTGGGATTCCCACTGGCAGTGGGAAGGAGATGAGTTGGTTCATGATCCACTGGGTCCTGATCAGGCCCCACTACCATATCTTGATGCTGTTGGGTCAGATCTGGGCCTGATTGCTACCGCAGCTCCAGACTGCCATAGCATGGAGCAAGGGCTTGTTTTACTTAGCATGCATCTGCTACAAAGTTGTGAATGCAATGATGACTGTGTATGGCAAAGGCACCATATCCTAGGGGCCCAGGTCACTTCACCACCCCAATAAAATAATTGAGGGGGGTTACGGGTTAAAGCCTCAGCGCCTAGGGCTTGCCGATCGAAAGGTCGGTGGTTCGAATCCCCGCTGCAGGGTGCGCTCCCGTTGCTCGGTCCCAGCGCCTGCCAACCTAGCAGTTCGAAAGCACCCCCGGGTGCAAGTAGATAAATAGGGACCGCTTACTGGCGGGAAGGTAAACGGCGTTTCCGTGTGCAGCTCTGGCTCGCCAGAGCAGCGATGTCACGCTGGCCACGTGACCCGGAAGTGTCTTCGGACAGCGCTGGCCCCTGGCCTCTTGAGTGAGATGGGCGCACAACCCCAGAGTCTGGCAAGACTGGCCCGTACGGGCAGGGGTACCTTTACATTTACCTTTTACACACACACACACACACACACACATTGATGGGCAATGCCATTGCCACTTCACTGCAAAAAAGGAAGGAACACATGACACATTTAAAGCACATCCAACACACATTCAAAGCACATGACTTTCAGCAAAAAATTCTGGGGATTATAATTTGTCAAGAATTCTAGGAATTATAGCTTCATGAGGAGGGAAATATAGTTTTGGGGAAGTCCTGTGCTTTAAATGAATGGTGTGGATCTGCCCTAAATACTGGTGAGCAACTTCAAGGCTCCTGCTGCTCCTGCTGCTCTTGCTTTCTTTGGTTTTAAATATTTAAACTGGATGGCCAGACCTTCAAATATAGACCAACTTTAAACAGATGACTATCCTCTGGCAGTCCTTCAGAGGACCATCCAGGCATGTCATCTAATGATAGGTGTGGGGTACCATATGAAGTATCAAATGTAGATAGTAATCAATATTTTAAACACTTCAGTATCCCACTGAAGGATACAAATATCCTTCTACGTACTTGCAACCTGGCTTGGCACTTAAGGAAAAAGCTGGAGTGCAGTTCTACTAAGTCTCAAGCCAGGTTGCAATGATGTTGAAGGCAAATCTATATTTTCTAACGTAACAGTTGAATGGTAAAGTAGAATGCTTTTGATGGTACAACTGAGACATTGCTGTCTTTTTTCTTTTTAGCACTGAGGCTGAGCTACTTCACAAGTTTGACATGGGGAATTAAGAAAAGGGCAGGTTCCTAAATCACTTTTGCCGGTTCTATTTTCATCCCCCCCCCCCCCAGTCTCATAAAACAGAACTTGCCCTATAATTTATTCAGTTGGGTCATATCACTATGAGAATACATTATTGACAAATATGTTCTACATAATTCAGCTACAATAAAAGCTTTACCCTTTGCCCATATCATATCCCTGAAATATTTAGTCTGCATTATGCAAATATTCTTTACAACTTTGGCATGCCATTACTCTCTGCTTGAATTTTGTAAGTGAGAAAGTCTAGCTTTACTAATGTAACAGTTGAATGAATAAGCTGCAGGGTAGAATCGCAATGGCTTTTGAAGACACAGTTGAGAGGAGTTTCTATCTTGCAAGTGTTTGCATTTTCTTTTTTAGCTCTTCATTTGGTGTCTGCCCAAATGAGATTCAGATCGTATCAGGCCTTTTGGCATTTCTAACTTTTCTCTTTCATAAGGTGCATGAAATCAACTCTAGGAAACAAATGGTGATGCTTGAAAATTAGAAAGAGATAATGATGCAAACAGGGAAAAGGGTTCTTTGTGCCTGTCCTTGAAAAACATTGCAGCCTTAAGTAGGGAAAAAAATCAATTGCAATTATTATATGCAAACAGCAATAAACTGAGCATCAGTAGGATCTCCAGCATTCTTGATATTAACAATAATATATAGCCAGTTCACACACACATTGACTGTAACAACAAGTGATGACAAATAAAGAAAAATAATTACTGCAGATAGAACTTTAGCTTCTTCCAGGCTCAGTTCAAATCAAATACTTTTCAATGGAGACAGCTAGTATGCTCAGCCTAGAGCTGAGTGATGAAATATAAGAAAAATATATGTGCATGTTTGAGCTAGCTCCAACTGTATGGATAGAATGTGTGGTTTTATCATTTGGGCCATAAAATGTACACCCCTCTTGGCCTCAATTGTGCTCAGGTCTGTGTGGTGCTGAATACAACAGAGGCCTGACTTGTATCAATACTGAGGGCCCTCACATACCTGACAGAAATCTTCTATGCTGCAAAAAGTGTTTGATTCCAGTGGAAGAAGTAATGCAAATCCTGTTGGCTGTTTTATCTCCGTAGGAGAGAAGCTGCAATGAAATGATAGATCAGTCGTACAAAGGGCTAAAGTAGGGGTAGGGATCCTCAGGCTTGGGATCAAATGTAGCCCCCCTCCCCCAGGTTGCATCTCCTCCCCAGGCCACACATTTCACTGGCCCTGCTCGACAACTTCCTCCAGTTCTTTAGCCTGACTAGAATATGTCTTCAAACAGCAGTAATTGCACCCTTCCCTCCCCCTACTTTGGTAGGTGGAAGTGTGGGCACCTTTTGCACCCAGCCCACTACCTGAGAGATGATCCAGATGCAAAGCATTTGTTTTGTTGGGAGGGGGGGAGGGAGGGAGGGAGGGAGGGAGGTTGGACCGTCTCTGTCTGGCACCACCTCATATTTCTTTTCTGTGCATTCTGGCTGGAATCTACCTGTCCTCCCTTGAGCCAGTGTGATAACTTGTCCTGGTTACCAATTTCCTTTGCATCTGTGTACGATTTCCCTGCCCCCCACCTCAAGGTCCTGATTGAGTTTGAATCTTCCAGGTCGTCGTCCCCGCATCATATTGGGTTAGGCATAGAATTACAATGGAAATGGAAACAGAAGCAAAAATTGCTGCACCATTTGTGTGGTCAGCAACAGAAATCAGTGAAGCAAATATGATTGGTATTTGTTCAGATCAGTGTTGTTGTTCCTAAGTCCGCAAATGATACATATATAAAGGTGGGGGTTACATTGTTTCAATGATTCCTTTACATGAAAATGAAAGTAGGTTCCATAAGGTATGCAAGTAACTATGCAACTTACATAAAATAGCACTCGACAAAACCAATAATGTACTATTTGGCAGAAACTGAACTGCAGCAGACTGGAAACAGTGCTGATTGTAACAAATGTCTGTTGGAGTGGAAATCACTGCCTTCTTACATCTGTTTGTTGGTCTGGGGATATTTAGCAACCTTTAGGTTTCCTTCCTTTGCCATATTTGACAAATACAGTGTGGGCTTAAGTGAACTGGGAGATGAAGGAAATATTTGTGAGTACCTTGAAGCACCTTCTAGGAGATGAAGGGGTGCATCCTCAAACCTGGTCCTCAAGCAAGGCTGAAGGGTGGGGACAGAAGCCCTGCTTGAGGACTGGCCTGCTCACCCAATCACTACCTCAAGACTGGAGGGAGGTGATCATTCTCTTGATGAAGTTAACTTGCCAGAGAGGAAGGGCTAGGAGTAGGGAGCGTACTACTCTGAGTCCTAGGACCTAGGAAACTGCTCCCACCCCCCAAATCTGAGGCTGAGGCATTAAGAGCCTGCACTGTTTCGTCTGAGTTCACAAAACAGTCATACCTATTTGCAGGTCCTCTGTGTCTCATCTCCCGTGGGGATGTTGGTGCCATGCCTCTTGGTTGCTTAGACAGAGAGACGACTTTTGAGAGGCTCAACTGTAGCCTACTGTACAAAGAAGAGTCACAGCCAACATCCCACACACCATTGGCATGGTGACCCCAGAAGGTAGCCCACAAGGAAATCCAGCCTCTGGGCTAAAAAAAAAGTTCCAATTTCTGTGCTAAAGGACATGAGTTTGGCCTTACATTTGGTGTCCTGGCAAAAGGTCTTGATGAAGTAAAGCACAAATAGATTTGAAAATTTTCCAAACTCTAAAGGTAAGAGACTTTCCCTCTTAAGCAGTGGCTGAATCAGCAGGTTTGCTTTAACAGGTCAGCTGTGTTAATAGTACCTGCATTATTAATTGCACAAAATTAGAAGCACAAAGCAAGTGAGACAATCTCCTTTATTGGACCAATTACTAACAATATTGAAAGTGGACATTTGAGTGAACACAGAACGCTTCTTCCAGCTTTGGCATCTGAAACAAAATGAAAAATGTTATGTGTTCAGAGAACCTGGCTGAATCTAGCGGGGGTTGTTTTTTATGGTAAAAGAGAAGCAATGCTGAATCAGGGGCTGTTTCCTTGCTAAAAGAAATCAGGTTGCACAAAGCCCTAGGGAACAGTGTGTGCAGCTCACTATTACGTTCAATAATTACTCTGTGTGTATTTTTCTTGTTAAATTGAAGTCCAATCTGCTCAATCTAAATCCTAAACCATTTCCAGATTTCACTATGTGCGTTGTAGGGAAACAATTAGCACCATACTGTCATAGATGTAGATTGTTTCTTTTCTTCCTACATAAAATCTTATATGTTTTGTCCAGTCCAGATACCGTCATTTGTTCTTGTACAGTAATGTTAAGCTTGCTGTCACTAAGTACCATTAGAATTGGAGTCAAGATGTTCTTGTGCATACTTACACTGATGAATGTTGCTGTCGCTCTGCATCATGGGTACTAGAAGTACCTGCAGCAACAGAAAAGCAAGAAGCAAAAAATATTTGAGTTGCTATTTGGAGCTCAGCTTCTAGTTCTGGGTTGGTGGAAGTTTTTTCTCCTGACCTTTCACAAGCAGGATATTTTATCTGTGCTGCAGCTGTTCAAATCATGGAACATATAACATATGTACCCGCATGGAAAAACAGATGATTTGGGCAATGGGAGCCCAGTTTTTGGGGTGGGGGGACTGGGATATACATGGAACACAGGATGTGTTTGTAACAACCAGGCATTCCGCAACAGTTTTCAAGGCAAATGACAATTCAGTGTCATTTCTTTTTAGAGGGAAAAACTGGGCAGGAACTCTATAACAGTGCAATCTAATGCATGTTTTCTGGTAAGTAAGGCCCAGGAATCATTGTTTAAGATAATTGGTATGTCATCACATTTTATAGCATGGATAGGAAACTGGATCTAGCCTGTGGATCAGATCCTCAGCTTTTCCACAGGCCAACTTTGTAAGTGTCATCCACCTGTCAATCACTTGACATCATTATGACATCATGTAACTTACTCTCAGGGCCGTTCAGCTGATTGGCACTTAGAGCTAGCCCCTTTTAAGGTGCACTGTCAGTGCCAATCAGCTGATCGGTGCTGACAGAGAGTCCCATTGAAGTCAATTTACAAGCATGGTTTGAATTAAACAGACTTTAAAGGGAATCACTGTCAGCTGATTGGCACTGACAGTGCACCTTAAAAGGGGCTTGCTCTCAGCACTGAGCAGCTGGTTCACCCCAATGACTTCACTACAAAGATGGGGACTCCTTAGAGCAGCTGACCTGAGATGGGCTCCTTGCTAGCACAGCTCAGCTGGTTGGTGCTGTCCAGAGCTGGCCCAGCCATGAGGCAGATGAGGCTACTGCCAGTGACGGAAGAAGCACTGCCACCAATTTTGGGCAAGACTGTGGCTGTTTGGGGCAAGATCTCACCAGAAATCAATGGGATCTTGCCCAAAATTGGCACCAATGGTGGTGGTGCTTATCCAGCAGTGGTGGATGGGGCAGGCACATAGTTGTGGCAGAGATGCAGTGGCAGCAATAGGGCAAAGAGGCACTTCCTGGTTCACCTCAAGCAGTTAAGCGGGACATGGTGCCCCTGTTGCTGTCTTTCCCCATTTGTCAAGGATCAAACAGGAGTGGACTTCTGTTTCCCATTACCACCCTGCTGTCACATCTATTCCTGCCCCACACTTAACATCAGATGGGGGCGTGGTTTTTTTTTTGGGGGGGGGACTGCCTCTCAGGCCAAGTGAGGACTTCTGCTAGGTCTGATTAGGTCTGGGTCATGAAGGCTCCCACTGCTGTGTTATAGTTGCAGGTTTGTTTGTTTGTTTTCTTTGGGAAACATTATATTACATCACATTCTGAAGTTGCTGAAATGACAAAATTATGGTCATTGCCTCCATTATGGGAAAATGAAAGTTATGGACATGTAAAATGTTTGTGTACATTTATCTTATATTTTGTAGATTTTAACTAGGTAGTTGGCCTGCGTAAGGAAGTGTATCTGCTGTTTGCAATTGCAGGTAGAGAATGAAGAAAGAGATTCCTTTTCTCTCCCCCCCCCCCATACAGGCACCCCAATATGACTGAGCCTTTCATGTAGCACTGCATTTCCTTATGGAAGGATGACTGATTGATTTCAGTGTGATCTGTTGAATGAGATAAAAGCTGCAAGTGTGGGACTCTTCTAAAATCGATATTTCGCACAGCAGAAGGAATGCACTGCATCTTTTATTAAACATGCAATTGAATTCGGTTATGGCTTTTGGAAAATTACTAATGTTTGGCAAATTTCCCAGATCTTGTTATAACTATATTTAAACAATCAGCATTGCAAGGATGTTTGAGTGTAACATCATTAACTTTGACTGTCTAGTAAGTTTTATTTATGGTATTCATTTAATTTTTCCAATTCTGGGAATAGAATTGTGCTGCCCATATAAAGTTATATTGCTATGCTTGCTCTGTCTAGTAGTTTTGCATCCAACTTTACATATTCTTAACAGTATCAGGTTTGCTAGAAAGGCAAATAATATCTCATCTGGAGGCATGACTCTAGCGGAGAAGAAGACTTATAATTTAGTAATATGCATCACCTGGAAATATTGGAGTATCTGTACCTGTCTGTCATGTGCTGATTTTGCTTAATGACAGGGGCCAGTGAGAACATGCCCCTAAACTGGGGTAGCCAATGTGATTCCTGCCAGATGACACACAGAATCAGAGAACTGTAGAATTGGAAGGGACCATGAGAGTCATCTAGTCCAACCCCCTGCGATACAGGAATTAATGACACTGGACTCCAACTCCCATGAACCACAGCCAGCATGGCTAATGGTCACTGAGCACAAAGATCTGAGAGTAGTTTCTCCATACAACTGAAAGTGTTTAAAGGCACCCTTAAGTTTAGCCATCCAAATAAGTTCATGGTTCAAGTGCAGAGATTTCTAAGAGTGTTCAGTTGGATGTGTGCCGAAGCCATCTTCAGTTCTTTACCCTCAATTTGTTGAGGTCTGAAAGGATCCTAACACTGGTAGACATTAGGAGCAGGGCTTGCAATGCCCATTCCCAGCCCTCTGCACAAGTTTAACCCTTGGGTGATAAGTAAACATCTGAAAGGGGCTATTGTGAAGCAGCTATAGGAAAGTAAAAGTTGGGATAGGCTATGGATCAAGGGCTAATGAGAACACTTGGTACTCTTGGGTACCCTTGATGTTATCTGAATCAGTCTGAAGACCAAAACATTTGCAATAATGAAAGTCTAATTAAAAATGAATGTCTTGTGGAGAATCAATTGATGCTTTAAAAGGCACTGACACAAAATGTAGCTAGCTGGCCACTCTGGGAAATGGGATGCTGAACTAAATCAGGCTTTTCATCTCGTCCAGCACGACTCTTCTTATGTTCTTAATTAACTGCATTTCTGCTGTTCTTTGACTGAGAATTATTACTGCGGTTGTTGCTGTTATTTACCAAATTTACAGAATGCTGCCTCAAAGCATTGTTCTTTCGGCAGCTACCCAACCTAAAATGATAACATGCTATTAATTGTTATTACTTCTTAAACTTATTAGTCACCTTTTGGGCAGTGCAACCCCATGCAGCATACAAAACTAAGTGACATGTTTTAAAACCAAAGCGTAAAAAAATCTAAAACACATTCATATTTTTAAAAGGTAGGATTAAAACATCCCACCGACCAAAGGAGGCCATGTATAATTAAAAGCCAAAGACCTGGCAGAAAAGGAATGTATTTGCCTGGAGCCTAAAGTTATGTAATGATGGTGTCAGGAAAGCCTTTTTGCAGAGAACATTGCACAAGGCCTGTTCTTGTGTTACCATTGTCTAAACCTCCTGGAGAAGGGCTTCAGATGATTATTGCTGGATCTCGGCCAGTTCATATGGGGAGAGGGAGCCCTTGAGGTATTGGGGTCCTGGGTGGCATAAGGCCAAAACCAGCATTGGGCCTGGAAACTAATTGGTAGCCAATGCAATCGGGCCAGGTTGGGTTTTAGGTGCTTAAATCTTCTTGCTCCAGTGAGCAACCTAGCCACCAAATTGTGCACCAGCTGCAGTTTATAAACAGTCTTCAAACACACTGCAGTAATCTAACTTAGAGGACAGTAAACAAAAGAAGTTAAACTAGACAGGGACATAGCAGGGCAACTCGCCAAAGTTGATGGAAGACACTTTATGCCACCAAGTTCACTAGAGCATCAAGTGACAGGGATGGAGCCAGAAGTATCCCCAAGATATGTACCTATATCTTCAAGGGAGTGTAATACTCTCAAGAGCAGGCCACTTTCCATCCATCTGGTCTAGGGAACCACCCACTAATAATGCCTCAGTCTTGTTTGGATTAAGCTTCAGTTTGTTGGTTCTCATCCAGTCCATTACCAAGATAAGACTTTTATCTTGAACATCTACTGCCACACTTGCAGATGTAAAGGGAAAGCAGAGCTGTGTGTCACCACCATATTGCTGACAACATTGTACTCCAAAACTCTGAATGGCCCCACTAAGAGTTTCATGTAGATGTTTAACAATGTGAGTGATAATACTAAACCCTGTGGAACTCTACACTGAAGGTTCTGTGGAGCCAAACAGATAAGTAAGCAATTGCACATCATACCCTCCAACATTTTTCTGAAGAAAATATGGACATCTCATTTCATAATGATAATTTTACTATTTATACCCCACACATCTTACTGGGTTGCCCCAGCCACGCTGGGCAGCTTCCAACACATATAAAAACAATAAAACATTAAAAAACCATTCCCTATACAGGATTGCCTTCAGACAGCTCAGGGGTCAGATAACTCCATACCCTCCAACATTTCTCCAATGAAAAAAGGGACATCCTAAGGAAAAGTGGGACCTTCCAGGACCAAATCAGAATCTGGGATAGCTTCTCTAGCTATCCAGGGACATCCCTGGAAAATAGAGACATTTGGGAGGTCTGCAACATAGATACAGTGGCCTTAGAGATTAAAATAAAAAGGATTTTCTAGCACCAGAATGACCATAAAGAAGTCACCAGATAAATCTCTCTGGGAAGGCTATTCTACAACAATCTTGGCCACATACTCAGAATGGCTTTGTTTGCCACGTGTAATAAACCTAGTTTCCTATATACTTTCATCCAGCAGTCTTACCAGACTATATATTTACAGAACACTAACATGCTGTGTCTCTGCTTCCACCTTCTGATGTGCTTTTGGGAGAAGATGCTGGCTGCTTTCTTCCACACACTGCTGCTCAGCAGTGATAGTGGCAGCCTCCAGAGAATAACCTCATGAGCTGCTGCTGTCCTCTTAAATGAGCTAAATTTGACAAATAGAAACCTTTCTTTAAAAAACTGTTTCCTTCATTCACTTATGCTTAAAACCAGTTGGCTGGTTCATTTTGTGTGTGTTCAAGACAAATAAGAAGAGACAATGGATGTCATTGTAAGCCCCGTTCCATGCCCAATAAGCACGGGCCGACTTTGCCCAGCAGTGCTGTGGCCCATAGATTGCAGCAAAATACTGGTCAAAGTTTTGCCCGGTATCTTCTCTGTGTGATGGGCTCATGGGAAAAATGAGCCCTTGCTGAAAATGGGAGGGGAAAGCCTATCTATATAAGCTTTCCCTGGAGCTCACAGCCATTTTGCTTTGAGAGCTTCCTGCCCGCCTGCCCTCGGGTTAGAGCCTTCACTGAGCAGGAAAGGATTTTTTTCCCTCTTAATCTGAGTGCTACTTGGTTGGATTTCCTGCACCTCCCCCTGGCCTTTCCCTCAGTGAAATTACGTCTTTGTTAGGCAGAATACTGTTGTTTGTATGAGGGCGGAAATGGCATTGGGCAGGATCAACATAAGGCGCCTGACGAGAGAATTGACCATGACAAACCCAAGCATGAGTTTGGTATCTGCCTGGTTGGTATCTGCACCCTGGTGAGACCTTGCCTCCTTGGCTTGTACCACGGCAAGGTTCAACACTGGCCGACTCCTGTCGCACAGGTTTGGAGTGATCCAAACCCAGCGGATCCATTCCATCAACATGGGGCTTGTGGAATGATGAACTGATCCTGTGACCCAATGCCATGCCAACCCTTGCCCTGCCTGATGCTGTCAGTAAAGAATTGGCCTGATTTTATCCCATCACTGTTGTACAGTCTGGCCATTTTGCTGCTCCCATGGGTCACATAATGTGCCTGCCTGGGCAAATCTGAATTTCTGATACAAATAGCCTTCAGAAGTAAAGCTGCAATTCTCTGCACTCTTACTTGGGGCTAAGTACCATTGAACTCAATCATACTTAGAACTCAGTTATGCATAAGCATGCATAGGATTTGGATGAACCTGAATACGGGTATTTTCTGCCTATCTTAGATTGCCCTGCCAACTTATTTTGTCTAGCATCGTGTTCCAACAGTAGCTGAAAAGATGCCTACGGGAAGTCTATAAGCAAGACTTTAGTACAATGAAGAAGAAGAAGAAGAGTTTGGATTTGATATCCCGCCTTTCACTCTTTTAAGGAGTCTCAAAGCGGCTAACATTCTCCTTTCCCTTCCTCCCCCACAACAAACACTCTGTGAGGTGAGTGGGGCTGAGAGACTTCAAAGAAGTGTGACTGGCCCAAGGTCACCCAGCAGCTGCATGTGGAGGAGCGGAGACTCGAACCCGGTTCCCCAGATTACAAGACTACCGCTCTTAACCACTATACCACGCTGGCTCACTTGTGATACTTTCCTCACTTGTGATTGCCAGCAACTGTTTTTCAGATGAATCCTGCTTCTGACAGTGCAAGCAGAACATCAGTGGCTAGTAGCCACTGATAGCCCCATTCTCTATGAATTTGTCTAATCCTCTTTTAAAGCTATGCAAGTTGGTGGCCATCACTGCATCTTGTGGAATTAAATCCCACAGTCTAAACTATGCATTGTGTGAAGAAATATTTTCTTTTTCTTTTCTCTGTTCTGAATCTCAATTTCTTGGATTAGAAGAGAGGGAGGAAAATGTCTCTCTGTCTGCTTTCTCTTATGCACCTCTATCATGCCATCCCTCTCACATTTTCTCCCCAGATGTTGTAACCTTTCCTCACAGCAGTTTCTCCATCCTCATGATAATTTTGGTACTGCCAGGCTGAGCTATGTCCATTTCTCTTCTTCTTGTCATTTCCATTTGCCTCAGTTCCTCAGACTTCCTTCTTGAGAAAGTTAGTTTACATACAGGAATCTGCCCTACATCTTTCATTGTGGAAGACAGATGCAACTAATTTATTCACTTTCTCTGCAATCTTATTTTCCTCCTTTAGCAAAACTCCGACTCACTTTTTGTCCAATGGTCCAACCACTTCCATAGCTGGCTTCCTGCTTCCAATTTGTTTAAATATTTTGTTGGTGCTGGTGGTCTTTATGTTTTTAACAATGTGCTTCTTGATTATTTATATTTTTTGCACCCCTTATTGTCAGTTTGCATTTCTTTCATCAAAGTTTGTGTTCCCTTTTGTTCTCATCGTTTGGCCAAGACTTCCATTTTCTATTAGTTGCATCATGGAATATAGAGTTTGTATCTCATGTAAGTTTGATGTCTTGCTAGAGATCTTTTGAAACTTCCTGAGAAGAATGTGCTATTTTTAAGAGCTGTCTTTTATGCCCTATGACTTAAGCCATTTCTTTTGTGAACCTTCAAGAACATCAGCTGTCTCAATAAGCCTCCCATCCTCCTCATCAATCATAGAAATGAAAGAAAAACCCAAACTCCAAGGATTGGGTTATAAATCCAGCAGTTCCATCATCTTTCAAGTCTGTTCTATAATAATCAACTCTTTGAGTACCACTTTGAAGTTTTCTGTTTGTTGGTTACTAAACACCAGGCATAGCCCTTATCACACAAAAGCATGGGCCTACACTTTGTGTTATCCTTATTTCAATAGCTGCTGTTTTTCTGATGAGAAGAAGGAGTTAAAACATCTGCAAGTTAACTACAATTGCTATTCAAGATGCTTTCACAGGTTGAAAGGCATCCAAGTAGAGTCTGAATGTCACCAATATTCCCATTTGTATAATAATAGTGTCACAAAGAAATGCATTTATGATATTATGCAGTTGCTTTGGTATATTACATTGTCACAAATAATAGAATTTCACAGGGATAAGCGGATTAGTGTTTTTCTGAATTGAAAGAGTCCTAAAACTAAATATTTTATCGTTTTCCTAAGTATTCTGATTAAACTCTCTTAGAAATGGATGTCAACCATCCCACGAGTCTTCTATCACATTTTTTTTATCTCCCTAAAGTCTAAGGGAGGTCTATTTCACCCTAAAATATAGGCCTGACGATAATAAATGTTTGTAACTTATGCATAATGTTTCTTAAATAACAAGCCTCTTTCTATACATGACACCATGAGTAAAATCTTTCCAAAAGAGCATGCTGAATATGTTTGACATAGCCAGGAATTAAATCTAACGCTTTGCAGCAAAACTCATTTTGTTATAAAGGCCCCCTATAAAATAAAATGTCCTTGTTATATAATTTTACAAGACTCTTCACAAAGTTCTTGTGCACTAGGGGTACAATTCATCAAGAAATACAGCACACCATGCTTACTGAAATGAATGTGAACTAAGATCACTACTGTTGATCTCATTTAGAAGCATGCAGTTGAGTTCAAGATTGTATGCCTATATTGTTTGAAACTAGGTAGTCTCTTGGGGCTCAGCACAGTTGAAAGCTGATGAATGAGTCTATTTCGAGGAAATGCCTTTTATTCATAGACTCATATAGCTGGAATGGGCCTAAAAGGCCCATCTAATTCAACTTCTGCTGAAGCAGGAACCTTCACCCAGTCTAGGGGAGCCAACTTGGCCCCCAGGTTATGGGTACCCAGTGTGCGTGACATCATAACCAAAAAAATGGTTCCTCATCTCTGCTGTAAGGAAAGTCAAAATTATTACCTCTCATATTGTAGATTTGGTTTTTGTCAAGACTATGTTACCTTCTGGGCAATCGTCTTGGGGTCCAAAGTCAACACCTGTTGTTCCTGAGGTACTTCAAGCAAAACTCTCTTTCAGTAGTGGACAGCATGGTGGGGACTTAGTTTTCTTGAAGAGCAGCCCACCTCCACTCCAGGAAACATGGCAATAGTTTGTGATACAACTTGGAGATCACCTGTTCAAAGCAGGACAGGGGGAATAGAAATTGTACTGGCAAGGCAAGTCTGTTGAGGATTTCTGCTCTTTTGAGCCCAATCATGGATTTTGTTATAGTCTACTGTAAGTTAAAAATGTAAATGAATACATAAAATGTTGCACCCCAAATTCTCTTCAGACTTTCAGTGCATTGCAAATTATTTCTTGCCAAGCATCCTAATTTCCGAGGACAATCAGAGGAGCAAACTTCTGACAAATGAGCAAGACTAATGAAATCACTCTTCAGTCCTTCCATCAAGCTCCATGTACAACTATGTTTCTGCTGATCTCTTGCAATGGCTGACCTTTGAAACTGACAGAACATTCACCACTGATGCTTTTTTAAAAGACATCTATCTCGCCTGAGCACCAAAAAAAAAAAAAAAAAGAGGGTAGGAAGAGGAAGCCAGACATCCAAGACCGACTTATATTTATATGTGAATCAAACTGTCATTTTTGTTCTGCTAGTGTCTGTTATCACATCTGGACAAGCAATCATTCTCCAGGTTAGTTTCGCACAACCTTGAATTTTTAGGAAAGTCCTTGAGAGCTAATGCAGCTGCTTTATGTAGCGACAGTTCATGAGCGCAAGAGCGCTATTCAGAAATCTTGGCAGATAGGCCCACTAATAAACATTTAATTTACAGCCCGTACAATTCTTTTAGCTTAGCAAAGTGCTTCGTGCATCCATCTGCTTCTTCTGATTTATTAAAATCCTTATTTAGCGCCTTGTTGCCTTTAGGAGTTGGGGGCTGGAGGGAGAAACAGGAGGTACAATTGTAAGCAAGGCAGGGATTGGGGTCTGAAATACGTTCATGATTCAGCAGTGATGAATCCACATTTTCATTATCCATTTATTTCAGGATTACAGATTGATTCAGTACGCAGACAAATATATATATATATATATATGTCTTTTTCTCCTGTGTCTAATTTATTGCACCGTCGTGAATAAGAAGCAGGAACTTATGACATCACTGTGCATAGAAGGGATTAAAGTAGATCATTTATACCTGGGGCACTAGGCCAAGGCCACACTAAGTAGCCTACATGGCATTAAATACATAACAAGCATAATTTACAATGAAGGGACTGCTGAACAATCATTATCAACCTGGAGTACAAAGTTTTCTGATGAATGCCCTAGGTCACGAAACAAACTTCGAGCAAATTAAATAATACATAAGGAGTTAGCACTGTAATATCTTACGTTATACAAAAACAGGTTCTTTCTCTCTAACTATTTGCATTAATGTAGTTGGGCCAAGACTGAGGTTGTGAGAGCAAGCACATGAAACTGATATATGTTTTGCTCATCTGATGCTGAGATATGATGCTGATATGAGTTGTGGGAGTAAGTGTATGAAGCTAGTATGCGTTGCACATCAGTGGGATCAAGAGGTTAAAACTGGATAAATGGTGCGCTCTTTCTCTTTCTCTGAACCTTCCTTATCCTGACTTCAGAAATAAGGATTGTTGTTTTTTGGAAAACTGACAAAAATTCTCCTTATCAAATGACTCACACTGTTCAACCTTCATCTAAAGCCCTCTTTGTGTGCCTCTTCCACGAGAGGTCTGGAGGGTGGCAAAGCAAGAAGAAGCCTTTTCTGAGGTGGTTCCCCATTTGTGGAAAGCTTTACCTTACATATATTTAGGTGCAGACAAAAATATTCCTCTTCTCCAAGGTCTTTGGCTAATTAACACTCCATGGCCTTTTACACTGTGTAGGTGTGCAGGGTATTGTTTTTGTTTTTTGCTGTGTTATTATGTTTGTGCTTTTATATTGTGAACCGCCCTGTGAGCCTCGGATGAAGGGTGGTATAAAAATTTAATTAATGCACTGAGTGATTTAAATCCAGTGTTCAAACATTAGAGGATGTTGCACGGTATAATAAAAATGGATATCCACAGAAATGAAGTCCATTGTTTTCTGTAATACTGCCACTGATCTACTCCATGGTGCTCACAAATATGTCTGCAATACATATCCTCACAGGTTTTGAGTCAGCAGACAAATTCAAAATATCAAATAAGAAAGTGCTTGGATGACATCTGTATTCATTTGTGCTCTTACCTCACTGTGCTCTGACAATAAGTCAGTGCCTTGAAATGTTCAAAACAGACTGGATAGCAAGGCCCGGGCATAGTTTAAGGGCAAAACTCAGAAAAGTTCTGTCAGGTCACTGACAGTTCAGGCCACTGATCCAATGTGAAGCATTCAGAACTCTATCCAGAGCATAGCTGCTCTGGATTGCCTGAAGAGTTGGAACCACTTACTCCCAAGGGGCCACTGTACTTCAAGTCAGCACTCCAACATCTGGCAGCTGACTGTGCATTTGCACCTTTTAGTACTTGCACCCCTGTGGACTCTGCTTCCCCCTCTGATTCTGTGCAGGGACCCTCTGGGCTTTGCAGAGGAGGTTGGGGTGCCATGACCCCCAGCAGACCCAGATTCTCCTGCTCTGTCTTCCCGTCCACTGACGTAGTCTGCTCCTCTGTAACATGTGTCACTCCTCTGTCTCAGGAATCATCATGTCAAATTTGGTAGTGATAACTTCAAAGGTGTCCTAATCAGTGCAGTATTGAAGGTCTAGTCTGCCATCTTGATTCAAAATGGCACCTTACAGTATCCAGACATAGACCAAGCACCATTTCTCAATCTCAGGAACAAGCATGACAACTTGGGTGACAATATAGTCAGACCAAAGCAGTGCATTTTGAGCAGTTCAGTCCATCATCTTGTATCAAAATAGCAGCTGGCTGTTTCCAAAACAAATCACAGGAATCGTCATCATTGATATAATCATATCATTTTGTGATGATAAACTTGAATTTACTTATCTGCTTCAAAAGCTGAAGGCAAAAGCTACAATACCTGGTGATTTGACAGTACCAGTTCATACAACTGTGTGGTATGACAGGTTTTATGTCTGCCCAGCAAAGATGGAGGCATATTATGGATGGACAGAAGGCTCTTTTCCAGATAGGCAACAGATAATGCCATTCACTTGCTCTAGTGGTGAGACTGATGGGCCAGCAGAGTGAGAAACAGTAGAGTTGAAAGACTTGGTCCTATCTTCTGTTTCTGCGTAAGCCAGATGTCCTACAGGAGTGTTAATGACTTGCCATATCTGGCAGATATGAGCAAAGGAGTGTTCTACAGGTGGAACATGGAGGTGAAGAGGAGAAGCACAACATTCTTAACACCCAACCATTCCTTACGCTAACTTTTGGAGTGCACTACATTGGGTACCCCTGGCACAGAATCCATTTTGAAGTTTCAGCTCTTTAGAACAGGAGCCCTGCTTTGGCTGCCAGACAATCTTCCCCTCCAGGATGGTCTCACGCTGACAAGGAACAGCAGGGTGTAGAGACAAACAGGGCATCTCACTCTACGTTGCATGCAAAACAAATAAACCACGTTTTGGCATAAAATACAAGTACAATAAGCATAAAAACAGCTGGTTCCTTCCTACTAATTAGAGCTAAACAAATAATTCACAAGGAATAATTTATTCAATAAATTTCTTCTGTCCTTTTTCACAGCTGTTCTGCAAACAGAGTCTATTTTAGAGACTTTATGCATTATTCATAATTAACCATTTGGGGGGTAGAGAATGAAGTATTTGCCCTGTATTGTGACTAAGTGATCTAAATGACAACCAGGGGTTTAAATTCAATCGCTGCCTTTTCTCTCTCGCTGCTGAGAATATTGGTTGCAGGTATTGTGTACGTGTTTTTAGATAAGTTAGTTATGTAATGTTCTTATGTCCTTAGTTCATGAAGTGGTATAGATGGATACCCCACAAGTGCACTTAAAATGCATACTGGCTCGGCCTCAGGTATTGCAAGGCCTGCTAGCTGCCAATGATGATGATGATGATGACTTCCAGCTTTCCATCATATGGGTCTTCTAGCAGCTTTCAAGAAAATATGCAATATCCATGCATTTGGCATGATTTATGAAAAAGGGAGGAGGCTTATGTATAGGTCCTCATGCAATTAGGAAGCCAGTGCAATTGGAGTTCTGGTTGTACCCAGAGCCAACCTGCACACATGCAACCTGCTCACATTGAATCGGGGAAATGTTGCCACAGGTTGCATGATGTCTGGCCAGAAGGGACAGTCTCACCCATTTTCTGTTTGTTTAGTGCACTTGTGTGGTGACCTACTGAGAAGGGATATTTGGTGGGATCCAAAGAAATGCATGCACAATGGGGCTGGTGGAAGCTCACTTCCCCAATCTTTCCTCATGACCCCCATCTCTGAAGAGGATCCTCAGATGGTTCAAAGGAGCCTGATGAATGGGATGGGATGTGGCACAGGTGAGAGGGAATGGGGCATCCCCCCTCAAACTCCATGAACAGGAGTTCCATTTGTGTAAGTTGCCTCCACATTGTTTTCAGGGATGCCTCTTCTTTGCTCTCTGTGCCACAGCCCATCCCATGTAGGCTGGCCCTTGGGTGCAGCTGCTGCCAAGATGACCTCATAACAGCATAAGATTAGGCTTTCGGGTGAGTTTCCAGACATAATAAGCTTTGTTTCATATTTGCAGTGGCCCTGCTAAATTCCCTCCATGCACAACCACCTTCAGCTTCACGTGCTTGCCAACGTGTGGAGATAGTTCCACCATGTGCACCAGGAATACACATATACATTTCCTTGCTGGAGTCCAACAATCTCCACTTAGTGCCTTCAGACTGGGTAGCCAGTCACTTCTGACCATACAAAGCTAGATGGACCCTTGGTCTGACTCAGTATAAGGCCGTTTCCTATGTCCACCTTATGGAAATAGTTGAGCTTATACCTGTGTACCTCTGATTCACCTAGTCATAGTTATGTATATGGCCTCCAAAATGACTGCATAAAACAGCCTTTCCCAATCTGGTGCCCTCCAATAGCCATGCTGGCAGCAGCAGATGGGCGCTGGGTCCCCCAGGTGTTTGGGGGGTACATGTTTGGGGGAGGCTGGCATGAAAATAATGAGACATTTCTGCCACATGTGTGAGTGAATGATGCCTTATTAGGAGTATGTTCAGCTGAAATCAACCAGATTGAAATGCCCATGTTGACTCCAAATATTGATTTGATTTATTGTGTGGGAAAGTATAATGATAAAATACCTGGAATGAGTTGCTTTGTGTATCTACTTGTTGCCAAACTTTTATCTTCTTGAATAATGGTTATTTCCTGCTCCCCTTGCAAGATCTTTAAAGCGGCTCCAGTGATGCACAGTGGCTTCTGCGAAAAGCTATCAAAGGCATATGTCACATCTTGAGTGCTGCGTATCAAGCCCATGGTGGATTTCAGGAAGGGAACTGTCTGCCCTTGTCATCTTTAGAGTAGCCCTCATTACATTTCAAAACAATTTCAAGAGAGTGATGAGATGTGGAATCACTTTGTTCAATTTGCACTTGCTTCCTATAGGACTGATGTTTCCAAACCAATGGGGGATCCTCAGAGTCCTTCGGATTCCTCTAAATAAAATGTGCTTTCATTAATAAAATTAGCCTTCTCGTCGGGAAAGGTTGTTTCATTTAATTATCTGGATCGGTATGCAGTTAAATGTCACAGACAGCGGGATTTGGGTAGGGGAAAGAATCTCTTTACTTCATTAAATTATTTCTATTTCCAGCAGCCTTCTTCCCTGATTGTATTCTGTGTTATTGTTATTAACATTGGTTACAATCCAAAACAGCTATGTTAGGCACATCCAAGGACTTGACCATTCTCAGTGGAAACTTTGCCTTTTCTTCTCCAAAGAGAAACTTCCCAGAACTGCTGTGCCATAACTCAGACTCCATAAGGAGTCTATCCATTGTCTGAGAACTTGGTCCTTTGTCTGAGAACTGGGGTGTAGATCTTTGTGAAGACCCACACTAGCAAGACCATTGACCAAGAGGTAGAGCCAAGTGATACTACTGAGAATGTCAAGGCCAAGATCTATGTCAAGGAAAGTTAGCAGAGGGTTAGGATTTCATACAGGCTCCAACTAGTGGATTTCATAAAGGCCCCAACATCTTCCCCTATAACTTGAACACTGGCTTCTCAGGCTTCCTGTTGTCTGCCCCCTTTTTATATAAAACTATTGAGGCCCTTATATTCTGGGACTATAGTTACCAGTTTTTTTTGACCATTGGACATGTTTCAAATTTTGAGAGAGTACTGGAGGTGGCAGTAACAAAATAGGTGCTATGGAGGGGTGTTGCATGACATAAAATTAGAGAGACAGCCAACCCTGACAATCTTCTCACAGAAATGTTTAGAAGGCACCTGCACTTTTTATCACATAAGTTTCCTCCTGAGGGCTAGAGACTCGTGTGTGTGTGTGTGTGTGTGTGTGTGTGTATGAGAGAGAGTATGGGGCACTGCCTAGGGGTACCAGTGAAATCTTTCACAGAAACAGTGGTGCCCACAGTTGCTAGGTTGTCCACCCCTGTTCCACTGTGTACACCATTTCTACAGAAGTATTATGTGCACATATCTTTGTGAATGTGTTTTATCCACTCACTCACACTGTGACTCAATTGATCAGGCATGAAGCAGTTAGGATTGCACACAGAATGTTTAAAAAAGGAAGAAGCTCAATTTTCACTGAGGAGCTGATTGGGAAAGGATGGGGAACTGCATTAAATTCCCCTTTCTCCTCTTCCTGAAGAGCATTGTAACTCTGCTAAAGCGTTCTTTAAAAAGGACTCCTTGTCTACCATCTCAGCTGCTGCATGACAGAGGAGAGACATGTCTGAACTGCCTAGCTGCACATGTGCCCCCCCAATCTAGCTAAAGGGCATGTGCTTTGAAACCCCAACTAGATTTGGTGGCTACACTTTATAACGGTTTTTTCCTGTTATGACACAATGCATGAGGATTGAGTGGGTGGATGACTGAAACCACTAAGTAGCATAGGAGCAGCTGCCCTCCTGACAGCTCCTGCTGCTTATGTGGATGGGATCAGGATGGAGCAGTGGCAAGGTAAGGACCACATGGTTCCATCAGCTGGGCACCTACCACAAATCTGCTCCTCTCACTAGTGCATCTCTGCTGCCCCATCCTCATTGCTGCCCTGCATCTGCCCCATGTGGGTAAGCAGCAATTCTGAAATCCCTTGTAGGATTTAAGTTAACATTTCCAAGGGAAACCGGCCCAGCTGGGATCACCCCACCAAGTCTTGCATGAATTACCCTTGCTGGATTGGGGATTTTGTCTTTAATTATTCCGAGGCAGTTTTGTAGCCAATTATTTATTATTGGACCTTAGACATTGTAATTGGACTGCTGCGATGTGGAACTCTGTCAAAAAGGCTTTCTTAAAACAGTGCTGCCATTAGAAAAATAGCATTCAGATCAGCAATTTCTTAATTTAATTTCAAGTGTTCAGGAGCCTTGGTATCAATCAATAACCAGCTCAAATGTGAACAAATGTAGAGATTTCCTTTCTTATGCTACTGAGGGTGTTGTTTTTTTTAATTGTGTGAGGGTGGGGGGGTATTTCAACAATTCTTCAACTGATAATGTCAACATCAAAGATAAGGTATCTTAGAAAAAGGGAACATTTGCATATGATCTAGGGCAAATGGGTGTGATTTTGTACCTTCCCCTTGCAGGCCTGAGGAGAACAGGTGAGCTGATCTGGTTATAGCGTACACTGAGAATGGGAAACACTGAGGCACTCAGTCATGAAGTTCATTAGGAGACCTCAGACCAGCTTAAACTCCTCACAGGGTTTATTTTATTTATAATTTAATTTTATATCCTACCCTTCCTCCCAAATGAGCCCAGGGTGGTAAACAACAAATTTTGTTGTTGTTGTTGTTTAGTCATGTCTGACTCTTCATGACCCCATAGACCAGAGCACTCCTGTCTTCCACTGCCTCCTGCAGTTTGGTCAAAGTCATGTTAGTGGCTTCGAGAACACTGTCCAACCATCCGTATAGTTAAAGCTATGGTTTTCCCAGTAGTGATGTATGGAAGTGAGAGCTGGACCATAAAGAAGGCTGATCGCTGAAGAATTGATGCTTTTGAAATATGATGCTGGAGGAGACTCTTGAGAGTCCCATGGACTGCAAGAAGATCAAACCTATCCATTCTTGAAGGAAATCAGCCCTGAGTGCTCACTGGAAGGACAGATCTGGAAGCTGAGGCTCCAATACTTTGGCCACCTCATGGAAAGAGAAGACTCCCTGGAAAAGACCCTGATGTTGGGAAAGATGGAGGGCACAAAGAGAAGGGGACGACAGAGGACGAGATGGTTGGAATCAACATATAGTAAAATACCAAAAACAGCTTAACAGGAATTCCAGTACAGATGTAGACTGGAGGAGGTTTCTCCTCTTAAAAAGGCTTGTTGAAAGAGGAAGAGAGTTATTGTGAGAATAAGATTATCGGAGGAGAATGGAAAGATGGGCATATAAGTGTGATTGAATAAATAAGAAAATAAGAAGAGCCTGTGAATCAGGCCAATGGCCCATCTGGTCTAGCATCCTGTTCTCACAGCAGCCACCCACATGTCAGTGGGAAATGCAAGCAAATAAATACATATATTTGGCCTCAATTTTCCTCTTATTAGGTAGATCACAACTGGAATCAGGCATGGAAATACACTACAAATAATGTAAATGTAAGGAGGCTGTTGTAGCTGCAGTAAGCAACCCACTGGTACATACCGCAAAACCCATGTACATGCCATACATTTAGAGAACTTTGGAGCACATCTCCCCCCCCCCCCAAGATTCAAGGGATAAGTAGTATCCCCCTCACAGAGCTACAATTCCCAGCACCCTTAAGAAAAGTACAGTTCTCAGGATTCTTTGTGGGCAGGATGTGCTTTAAATATGCTTTATATGCTTCTCAGCCTCAGTCACTTATCACAGATCGATAGGTTTGGGATTCTGGACTTTTGAATATCTTGTCAATTCCTCTGTTTCTAACCTGCAAATTTTGTATCCTACCAGGACAGAAGCACAATTCTAAATTACGAATGCGTCACAAAATATCCATTTCAATGTGGATTTTTAGGACGAAGAGGTAGTAGCCCCCAAGATTTTATGTGGAGAGGTGAGCTCTTATTTAATTATGTATGCTGTGCAAAGATGTACTGCCAATATATTTCAGCTAACACATGTTCTGGGACTTTGCTGAGACATTGCCATCCAGAATATATTGTTCCCTATCTGTGCCCTATGAAGTCCCAAAGCCCATGTGGTTTCAAGTCATCAGAATATCCTAATGAGGTTGCCAAAGGTGCTAAATCTCAAAATGAGAGGAAGGCTATGCGTGTCGGTGAGGAAGAGGCATAAGGATACTGTATATCCTGACCTTGTAAAAGTTTTATGTTTGGGCCTCAGCTCAGAGTAGTTCCTTTATTTTCCCTAAACCTGTCTGGTCATCTCTGTGTGACACATTGGTTAGGTATACGGTGTGATCAAAGCAGATATATGATGGGAGAGCTGTTCCAAAAGTAAGTGTTTACCATTTAAAGCAATAGATTAAGGAGAGTCAAAAAACTAAGTGTGTGGAACATTACATTACAGATGATGGATTGAAGGGAATAAAACAGTGAAGGACAAGGCTGTTTGTTTCAGCACATTCTACAGTGTGAGATAATACCATTAGTGAAAGAAAAGGCAGCAGAGGTGAAGAATACCGGGCAGGCAAAGAGACGAGGGAACAACATGCTAACTGTTAGAACAGAATTCATTAAAAAAAATTTTTTACCAAGGAAAGGACCATTAATGAGACTTTGGATTGCAAGCATCTAACTGAAAATTAAGCTGCATATTCCTCCCCCTTCACTTATCAGGTCCACAAAAGCACAATTCTGACAGGAAGGAGAAAGAAGAATGAATAATACTGCTGTAGGATGGAGAAAATATTCAGAGCATTTAAAACAGGATAAATGTAATGGTTTGACTCAGAGAAAAAATGACCGCAGAAAAACATGGATAGACATGTTCATCATAAAATATACTGTAGGCAGTAGCATTCTGCAATCTGAAGATCTGATCAACATCAATAAAAAGATAATTCCATAATATACAAGGTGTGATTTGGGGTGTGAGCACTTTCCCTTCCTTCCTTCCTTCCTTCCTTCCTTCCTTCCTTCCTTCCTTCCACATTTTTATTGGTCACCAGGATTTCAAGGTATACCTTCTCTGGATCATCCATTCACAGATGAGGCTGAGAATTGTAAACACTTTGAAAAGTGCTGTGAAATTATGACAACGACAATTGCTTGAAAAGACAAGCATCCTATCCATCTTTGGCAATATCTAAAGTACATACCAGAAAGGTGAGAGAGCAGGGCAGAGGAATATTTGTGGCTGCAAGAACACCGTTCTGAGGCACTTGGGAAGCACAGAGTTAAGGCTGCACACATCCAAGAGAGGTTAAGGCAGATCACAGGCCAATGACCTGCATTACAGGTATTAAACTCCCAAAGGCAATCCAGTGCTCTGGCCTATAGAAGGGCAGCCGTTTGTCTCAGAAAGGTTGAGAGGAGGAGATAAGTGACAGCAAGATTTAAGTGGCAGAACAGATTTGAGACAAACAAGCAAGTCCCCAATATTATATAACCCCCTATACTGGATTGTAGCAGTGTCACTTCCCATACAGGGCAAAGGAAGCTGCTACATACCAAGTCAAATCACTGGGTGTCAGTATTTTCTCCACTAACTGGAGGTGGCTCTCTAGAGTTCCAGGCAGGTGACATTCCCATCCGTACCTGGAGATAGGGACACAATGTGGGACCATCTGCATGGAATGCAATTGCTCTCCCACTGAACTACAGCCCTGTATGGCCTTAGCAACACCGTTCTCACTGTTCTCACTGAGTTTAAATTGAGGGTTAATTAGGGTGCTCCCATACGATCCCATGTTCTCACTGAGTTTAAATTGAGGGTTAATTAGGGTGCTCCCATACGATCCCATATGGAACACTGCATATTCCTGCATTGCAGAGGGTTGGACTAGATGATTGTCAGGGTCCCTTCCAACCCTACAATTCTATTATTCTAAGGGGAGTTGTGCCTTCTGGGCTCACTTCTTGGTAAACAACGAAACGTGGACTGTGAGAAGAAATCTTCAGAGCTACTGAAGCTGTTTAAAATATGTCAGCCTCTTTGGTTTTGCTTTTCCAAGGGAAACACATACCTTTTGTCTGAACTAACTGAAATATGAAAATATCTGACTTAAGTTTTATTGGATTTCATTTCCGCGTAGAGGAGAAGGCAATGGCTGTGCATGATGAGGTCACCTACAGGTGCAACCCACCAAATGCTGCAGCGGCGGCAGCAAAAGCCTCAGTTTGTTCCCGATGAGCATCTGCAGCACTCCTACATGTCATCGGAGGGGAGAGAGGTTGTTTTGCAGCAAGACTCCGTGGTCTTACTGAAATGAATGGATGCTGCAACACTCAGGACTGCTTGGGCAATTGCACCCTGAGTCATCTACTCTCATTTAATGTAGCAGACCTTGACCTTTCCTGCTCATTAGTCCATCCTGGTTCCACACTCCCAACTAGTTCTAATGCTGGTGTGAACTCTGAAGGGCAGGGGGAATTGCTATTCCCAATGCCACTAAGGCTAAAAACGACAACAGCAACTCCACAGTCAGTCCATGCACTAATTTAGTGGAGTGCTGCTCACAGATGTGTGGCTCTGCTTTGATTGGATATTTTTTCTCACTGAGTTCTACTCACTATACCAATATGTTACAAATATGTAAATAAGACCCATTTCAGCCAAATTCTCTAATTATCATTTTAACCCACCGAATTTACATATTATCTCCTGTCTTTTCAAAAATAATTTGAAGTAATAAAATATTTTAAAATTTACAAGGCAGCTAGCAAGCCATGATTTTTTTGTGTTTATTACTTACAGGTTGGCAGCGTTCATAGGAGTAAACTCCTAGGGCTGTGGGCCCTTCACCCCCCCTAAAATATTTGAGGGAGCTGGCCTCCCCCCCCCCCCAGTTAACAGGCATTGCCATTCACATGGTGTGCATGCGCCACATCTTGTGATTGATTATGCAGAGCTGGGCTTAACTCCACCCCACACAATATTTTATTCAACTTGGCACCCCGGTAATGTTCCATGCCTTTGTGAAAACCCCAAACTAGTTTCACAATGTGAAATGTGATACATTTCATGTGGATTTGTGCCGCAAGGCCCCCAAGCTCACCCCCAAGTAAATCATTTCACACTGACATGTAAATTTGGTTTCAGGTTAATGGGCAAAATTTAGGCCACAACTTTTTGATTACAGCAAAGTGAGCGGTCTTGGCTTAGGCATGGGCAACAGACTATAACTGACTCCTGCCTCTCTGGCAGATAGTCTGGAAGGGTAAACACCAAACGAGGGAGCAACATTGATGAAAATCAACTGAAGCTCACCCCAGAGTTCCTGTGGTCCTGGCATGGCCCTAGCCCCTCAAATGGACTTCGGACGAGATCCAGGACCCCCAGATACCTTTACCGGAATACCCTTATTCATGGAGGGGCAGATGATGGCTGCATCTCCCCTCCCACACACCTATATTTGTTCCCTGTTTAATTATCTTGGCTTGCAAAGTTTATACATTTTATATTTTTAAATTTTTTTCCACTTTGTTTTCTTTTTGTATATCTGGAGGGTAGGACCCAAACCGATGGATTTAAATTACAAGAAAAGAGATTCCGACTAACCTTTAGAAAGAACATTCTGATGGGAAGAGCTCTTCAACAGTGGCATGGACTCCAGCGGAAGGTGGTGGACTCTCCTTTGTTGGAGATTTTTCAACAGAGGTTGGGTGGCCATCTGTCAGGGATTAGTCAGCTGTGATTCCTTCATTGCAGGGGGTTGGAATGGATTACCCCTGGGATCCCTTCCAGCTCCGCAGTGCTATGATTCTTGGCTCCCTTCGATCTGCTGCTCACAAGTCCTGGCAAATCTGCGACAAGTGGCTTGGTTTATGAAATGGAGCATTTGCTAGAATCTGCGTGCAACGATACAACTTTTCTGATATGGCGAAAGTATATTTCGTATACTGATCAATGCTATTTTAAACTGGATGACTTGGAGGAAGTTAGCAGCATGTCAGCAGGCAATGTTGTGTTGGGAACAGAGAAACCATACAAGTAAAGTCTTGTCTATCCTTCCTCACTTAGTAATTGTACTAACTCTGATACTGATAAAGGCACTTAAAAAACTGTTTTTATGAGAGAAAATAAATGTAGTTGTTCAGAGGTGCCTTTTGGCCATTTCATTTTTCACACATTACTTTGCTGTTATGTAGCAGCATCACATGCATTAGTCATAAGCAGCAATGGCGGAAGACTGAAGAGAAAGTGAAAAGTTTCATATTGTGCTAAGGTTATTTATTGTACGGAGGCTTCCCATAATCCAAGGCTAGCAGGTGGCCACTTCTCACAAAGCCTGTGAGAAGGGAAGCGGTGTCACAGTGATAGCCGGAGTCAAAAGCAACATCAGAAGACAGGCGCTGGGTCAAGAAGCCACATGAACTGCCCTTAAGGAGCAGAAACAAAAACAAGGCGATGGTGGACTCTTCTTCCTTGGAGGTTTTTAAGGAGAGGTTGGATAGTCACCTGTCATATATGATCTAGTTGAGATTTCTGCATTGCAGAGGGTTGGAATAGTTGACCCTCAGGGTCAACTCTACAATTTCATGGTTCTATGATTCTGTGTAGGGAGCTGTGATGGCCTGGAGGAGCTACTGAAGCTGTTTGTCTTCCCACCTACACCAGCTGTGTGAGATGAAGCCCAGGTTTGCTGAAGGATGGTGGGAGTAGAACAACAAAAGCAGGAGAAGTCTTCTTTCTGCTTTATAAGCCACAGAGGGACAGGGAGAGAGGAGGCTGGGGAACAGGAAGAGAAGGAAGCAGAAACACATATCTAGAAAAAGTTTGTTATATGGTAGGTTAATGGATTGTGGTTATGCCAGAAGGGAGTAGGGAGGGACTTGACAGGAAGTCAAAGTTGAAGAAAAGATTTGGGAAGATAAAAGGGGGGGGGGTATTTACTTTCATTATTATCATTTTGTGTGCTGGTATGGGTATGTAGGTGTCTGCACATATGTGTGTTTTTGTATGCAATGTTTGGGAGGAAATAAGACGGTAAATAACAAATAACAAACTAAATATTGATGTATGTAATTTTTATTTCTTAATTATATTTAGTGGTAGTGTGGCTGTATTGTTTTTTGTAACATAAAATCATTCAATAAAAATTATTATTTTTTAAAAAGAAGGGAGTAGGGAGGGAGAAACTGTCTCTTTCCTGCTCTCTGATGAGCTGGGGTTCTTAGGTCCAAGATATGGAAGCCAAGAGTGGTTCTAATCCCTGTTTCCTGGTGTAAAAAGGGGACTGCAAATGCTCTGAGGGTTGGGGGCTTGGGAGAACTTACCACAGGAGGTGATCAGCAGTCGTTTTGTCCTCCCTGGAGGGAAGAGTTACTCAAACTGAAATACATGCAACAGTGGTGTCTAAGACACAGTGAAGCATCATTGGTTTCCTGGGGTTTTCAACAGGCTGCTCAAGCTGCAGTTCTTGGCCTAGTCATTGTAGATATGCTATGCCTATACTTTCGCCAGTCAGCCAGCAGATGTCTCAGTCCTCCCCAAGTTCTACAGAGATGTAGCATAGGCCTAAACACATGGAATTTGCCTGAATGAGCATGGAAATGCATACCCACCCAACACCAAGTGTGTGCAGGCTGCCTATTAGACCACTGTCTAATCATTATAAGGGTCAATAGAAAACAGTCGGGAAAAACAGACACATCGGAAACGTTTGGGAAATGACATAATAGGTTTAAGATTTACATCTTTGAACCAAGATGGGAGAACCATTGGATATTATTGTCCCTGGATAAAAATTCTCTATGAAGGACAGGAAAGGGAAGGGTGTACTAGGGGTGTTGTTCTTTATGTCAAAGATGACATTGTCAAACTAACATGGGACATCAGAGCTGACTGATTCCTCCACAGAATGCTGTGCGTAACCATAGCAAGCCTCAATAGTAATTTAGGACTCAGGATATACAACTGCTACCTCTGACCAAAATGCTCAGATTGATACTGAGTTCATATTGTTTAATAGTATGTTTACATAATTCACTAATTATTACAATGCATAACAAAATTTAAACAGTCATAAACAACAGGCAACTTATTAATACATGTACATCAGGCATGGCCAAACTTGGCCCTCGAGCTGTTTTGGGACTACAACTCCCAACATCCCTAGCTAACAGGACCAGTGGTCAGGAATAATGGGAACTGTGGTCCAAAAACATCTGGAGGGCCAAGTATGGCCATGCCTGATCTACATGAAAGTCAAACAGCCTACTGTTAAGTCATAACAAGGTCTAAGAAAATTCAAGGTCAGAGTAAAAATAATGCCCCTCCAAAATTAACTAACCCCAGCAATGACCCCTAAATATTACCCTACCATGCAGGTCTGTAGAAACACTGAGCAGCAGAATCAGCATTTGCAGCAGGAGTCAGTCATGTCCCCTTTCTCTAAGCCAGATAGAAATGGGCAAGACAATGAGTAGGAACCAGGTCTTGAAAGCAGGCAGGAATCAGAAGAGGAAAGTGCTTAATTATTGGCTGACTTCAATTACGGTATCAGAGGTT
Organism: Podarcis gaigeae; assembly: GCF_964106915.1. NCBI lineage: Eukaryota > Metazoa > Chordata > Lepidosauria > Squamata > Lacertidae > Podarcis > Podarcis gaigeae. The sequence goes on along the minus strand of NC_139678.1, from coordinate 38,114,053 downwards.
GGGTAAGTGCAGGAAAGGTACCACCAAGTTCAGGAGGACGCCACCATTGGTAACCAACAGTCAAGGAAGTTATTAGAGGTAAGAAGGCTTCCTTCAGAATATCGACCAAATGTGAACAAAAAGGAATAGATCCGGTGGCAAAAGAAATGCAAGCAGACAAAAGGGGCTGCTAAAAAAGGAATATGAGAGCCATAAAATATTTTGGTACATTAGAAGCAGGAAACTGGCAAGGGAGGCAATTATTCTGTGTCCAGGGCAGCTGTCTATCAGCTCTACCTGGTACGCAGGCTAAGACCCTACCTGCCCGCGGACTGTCTCGGTGTATGCTCTAGTTATCTCCCGCTTGGACTACTGCAACACGCTCTACGTGGGGCTACCTTTGAAGGTGACTCGGAAACTGCAATTAATCCAGAATGCGGCAGCTAGACTGGCGACTGGGAGTGGCCGCCGGGACCACATAACATCGGTTCTGAGAGATCTGCATTGGCTCTCAGTACGTTTCCAAGCACAATTCAAAGTGTTGGTGCTGACCTTTAAAGCCCTAAATGGCCTCGGTCCTGTATACCTGAAGGAGTGTCTCCACCCCCATCGTTCAGCCCGGACACTGAGATCCAGCGCCGAGGGTCTTCTGGCGGTTCCCTCATTGTGAGGCTACAGGGAACCAGACAGAGGGCGTTCTCGGTAGTGGTGCCCGCCCTGTGGAACGCCCTCCCATCAGATGTCAAAGAGATAAACAACTACCTGACATTCAGAAGACAACTTAAGGCAGCCCTGTTCAAGGAAGTTTTTAATATGTAATGCTACTTCAGTTTTTAATATGTAATGTAATGTAGATATTCTGAGCAATTTCAAGAAAGGGAATGACATATATATTGTTCATTAAAATTGCTATGGCATTCAGTCAAAAGAGCAGAGCAGTAAGTGACCCAAGAGTCCAGCATTTCATGATATCAGAAAGTAACTGAAGCACCTTATTTCTGTAATATTTCAAATGGAGTTCAGAGGCCATGGAACAGCCATCCGATTTTAATGTTTTTCAGTCACTACTAACCTGAGGCTTGATGCGAACTACTGACCCATATGTGAAAGGTTATCCTGCTATCATCCCCGCCTTGAGTATACTTGCTATCCTGCCTGCTATTTTTTTATGTACTACTATCCAAAATCCACGAAAATTTAAGTGTCAAACTTGGGCTTAAATTGATGCAAGGCAATCTGCAGGACAGCTCAGATTTTCCATTGCTAATCCCAGAAAGTGACAGGGCATTTTATCTTGGTTTTACCTGCCTAACTGAATTAGCTGTTCCAAGTTTTGAACAAAGCGATGAACACAGTTCCAACGAGGTCTGCATGGTGCAGTTTTTAGGACAGGACTTGATTTTTATAATGATTTTCTGAATCTCAGGATCATTTGGGTTCTCTACTGAAACCAAACAAAAGTGAAAGGGCTGTGTAAACCTGACTATGGATAAACAATGTTTGTAGCCTTCCCAGGAGCATCTTGGATGGCCACTGTTGCAGCTGAAAATCTGGCAGTTTATGGACCAAATCCAGATCATTGAGGGCTGCTGTTTATTACACCAGTTGCTAGCACAGAGATGAAATAGTCTTGTGGAGGAAGTGATAGAGGTGAAAATGAAATTTTGGAATAACCCATCTAAGAGACAATACACCCCACCTTATTTTCATAGTGGCACTTTGGCAAACTAAATTTTTGACCAGAGTAAGGTCTTATTGCTGTAGTGCTTCAGCACTGTACCTCTCTTAAAAAAACAAAAGAAACAAAGAAACAACCCCCCCTTTTCTAGTTGGTTTCTGCCCTGGGGGATGGACAAATCTTTCAAATGCGGGTTATCATTTTTGCAATCCTAACATCAGATCACTCTGTTTCTGTATCAGCTTGCTTAAAAAAATGCATGAAAATTCACTTGCATTGTCCTGCAATTTTTCCCCAATACTCTTTTAACACAATTTTCTATAATACACTGCATTGCTGTACATATTTTGCTAATATATGCATTTTTAATAGGAGAAAAGGAGTTCAAAATCCAGAGAAATGAAAATTCCAAAGGTTTTGGTGTGTTTGGGTCAGATATTGGTTCAGGAAGTGCATTTTGGGTAGGTTAGCATAAACCAAAAAGTGTCCAAATTTCACACTCAGTGGAACCTGTAAAGTTTCTTTGGATTATGTATGGCAGACCATATCTAGTATCTATTGTGCCTGCTTCATTATTTGTGGCTGATTCACAAACTGCATAACTGTGTCTTGCCCTTCTCTTTTTCTTAACCTATGCTCCCCAAGAAGATAACTCACCTTGAACTTTGCAGTAGGATAGGTATAACTATAAACAGATTATATAGTCTAGTCCACTAATGATCTATTGATTGTGGCAGTGAACAAGGCTGGACTAGTTCTTTCCAGTCACAGTTCTGTTTTCTGTTGAGACTTTGATCTGACTTCTGACTACATTACTGAATGCGAGCTTTGGGGAAAGAAACTCTGACCATTTCTGCTAATATTGTAAGCATGCCAAGATCAAGTAGTTCACAAGGTCTTTGGAAGTGAAATCCGCATGCTTTGCTATTGACTTTTTATCATCCTTAGCTTCAGAACCCACGAGATGGAACAGAGAAGCAAATTTGTTTCATCTTTTCTGCCAGATTATGATCTGGAAATGCCTCAACTTTTTTGTTATATCTTTGTGGCTCGTAATTTTGATTTCAGAGGAAGGACTGTGGGCATTGGCCTGCCTCCATAGAGCTGGGTAGTACAGTAGGAGAGTTCAGCCATGAAACAGTAATACATCAATAAGACAGAACTGCTATCCACAGAGAATGATGACACACTGGTTTTTCACTTTTAGAACACTGCTGGGCTTCCAAAAGTAGCCAGCAGGGGAAAGTATTCCACATGCTCAACCATCTTATCTCGCAAACACCTGAAGTAGCAAGTGGTTGATCTGTAAAGTATAGGAGAGCAGAGCAGGAAAAGTGGCATTCAGTTGACAATACTGACTATGAATATGAATAGGCTCACTCTGAATCGCAGACACTTTCCATCCATTGTGCATCCATTGTATTGTTTTGCTTTGCTTTGATTCTGTTATTCAGAAAAGAAAATCTCCTGTGACAAGGTACAGTAATTCAGAGAGCCGGTCAATGACCTTTTTATCTTTCCACCATGGTTCAGTTGCAGCCCTACTAAAAATGATAGAAAAACAAATCAGCAATTGATGTAAAAGGTTCCAGGTCCATTTATGGTGTTATGTCAGGTCAGATGAACTTGCTTCCAGTTCATTCCACATGAGAGAGCCAGCACGAGACAGGAGCTCGTGCAGTACAAGAGGGGCATTCACCTGAGACTCCAGTTTATGAGACAGAGATAGCTTTCTTTGAGAAACAATTGTAAGTTAGTCAGAAACACACAAAGCGGATAATTACTAATGGTATTCATGGTTGCTAATATATGACTGGGGGTATATAAAAAAGGAATCTCCTTTGAATAGGATTTTTTTGTGCGGAGTGAATGAGCAATAAACTAAGTGTAGAATATTCTGAATAATAATAATAATAATAAAAAAGCACATCTAACCAGCTGACCAAAACTTCCATCACTACCAATCGTTACTTGCTTTGGCTGGTAAATCTCCCCCTCAAAGTTAATTATAAGCTTGAGTGGGCTCAAACTTAAGAGCAAACTAATTAAATAGAAAACTGGTGGTATGTAACTGCCAGTGACTTGATGTTTTGCCAGGAGCAGGTATGGAAAAAACCTAGGTCCATTTCTGAGAGCATTCAAAGCAAAGTATTGGACAGTACCCCATCATTCACTCTAGAGCCATTGAATTGTATTCAACCTAGGTGGAATACATCCATCTAAACAAATGAACCAAAGTTAGTTATAGCTATTAGTGTCAATGGGTCTACTCTGAGTAGGAACTAACACTGAATACCACCCATTCAAAACAAGGAAGAGTAAGCGTGCCACCGTCTCCCCTGGATTGTGGCCATTGTGTTGGTTTGAAGATGACGAATGCTTTGTTTGTTGAGGCTACTTAGAAGAAACTGAGTCTTCATCTGTGTTAGGGCATATTCACATGGCTCATTCTTTGGTGATTGGATTGCTTGCAATCTTCACAATTTTTATTATTATGATTTATAAGCATCTCACCCATTTTTCCTATAGGGACAGTGAAATTCATCTAGCAGTTCAGAGCAGCAAAATGGTGACTGACAGAAAGAAATGGCAGTGACATCTCCTATATCCTGAATTCCTTGTAGTGATTGCTACATCATGGTTTGCCTTTAGAGGCCAGGCAAAAAGGACCTTCAGCCCTCAATTTGGAGACTAACTAGTTATATCAGGGGCTCTTTGGTGTTTCCCACCCCATGCCAAAAAAGTAGATGCATTTTTCATTAAAATGGGGGGGGGGGCAGACAACAAGTTCTAAATGCTTTAGCCTATGCAATCTGAATGGAGCATGTATTTTCAGATATTTGTTGTTATTTCCAGTTGCATCTACACTTTTGGACTCCTTGCCTATTGATTGACCTCGTGCAGGTGCCTTCACTGTATTCTTTTTGGTACCTGCTAAAGCCTACCCAGATATGTAGAATGCTGATGTGTGTTTTAACATGGTCTTAGCTCATGGGTAGGCAAACTAAGGCCCGGGGGGCGGATCCGACCCAATTGCCTTCTAAATCTGACCTGTGGACAGTCCAGGATTCAGCATGCTTTTACATGAGTAGAATGAGTGCTTTTATTGAAAATGCATCTCTGGGTTATTTGTGGGGTATAGAAATTTGTTGATTCCCCCCCCCCCCCAATATAGTCCGGCTCCCCACAAGGTCTGAGGGACAGTGAACTGGCCCCCTGCTGAAAAGGTTTGCTGACCCCTGTTTTAGATCGTTTGCTGGATTTAACCTTTTAAACATGTTTCAAGCAGTTGTTTCTAACTGTTTTTACTCCTCATTCTATTTCTTTCTTCTTCTTCTTCTTCTTCTTCTTCTTCTTCTTCTTCTTCTTCTGGCAAATTGCTTTGCTTTAAGCTGGTTGCTGTTGATGCTTTCACAATCAAGCGGTGTTTTAAATTTCGTAAAATAAATAAATAAATGTTGAGTACCAAAAGAATGCACCATGGGTATACAGTGGTACCTCGGGTTAAGTACTTAATTCATTCTGGAGGTCTGTTCTTAACCTGAAACTGTTCTTAACCTGAAACTGTTCTTAACCTGAAGCACCACTTTAACTAGTGGGGCCTCCCGCTGCCGCCGCGCCACCGGAGCACGATTTCTGTTCTCATCCTGAAGCAAAGTTCTTAACCTGAAGCACTATTTCTGGGTTAGCGGAGTCTGTAACCTGAAGTGTATGTAACCTGAAGCGTATGTAACCTGAGGTACCACTGTACAAGCAATAAGCACTGTATACATATTGTCAACCTAGCAGTTTGAAAGCATGTCAAAGTGCAAATAGATACTGCTCTGGTGGGAAGGTAAACTGCGTTTCCATGCACTGCTCTGGTTCGCCAGAAGCGGCTTAGTCATGCTGGCCACATGACCCGGAAGCTGTCTGTGGACAAACGCTGGCTCCCTTGGCCAATAAAACGAGATGAGCGTCGCAACCCCAGAGTCATCCGCGACTGGACCTAATGGTCAGGGGTCCCTTTATCTTTACCTTTACTCATCACTTCCATAAGTTAGCCCCACATATGTGACATGGGCTGTAGAGCTCATGAGGATAACTGTTCCTTGGGAGGCTTCCTTATTTCCAATCAGACCAGAAACGCCTCAGGAGTAGCCTGTCTTGCTCATGTTATCCTGCAGATTCTGACAACTATTATTAGAAAGGGCAGGCATGTCAAAGTGAAAATTCATGAGAAAAAATATAATCTGCAGAGATTCAGTTTGGATTCAGCTCAAGCTTTGGATGAAAGTTTTAGACTTGCACTCTCTGTAATAGTTCACTTGGTGCTTTCTGCAACAAGGAGGGTGATAAAAAGACAGAATGAAAAACAAAAAAACAAAACCACACACCAGGAAATCACAAACAATAAATTGAAGAGTGCTGGCTCTGTGTGTGTCTCTCTCTTCTGGAAGTTAGAAATGGAAGTTAAAGGCACAAAACTCTCCCATATAGCTGTCACTTCCTTCACTGCTGAGCGTATCACTAGCGGTGACATGGATTTTCATGGGAGTGTCTTATTATTAAGCTTCCATCACTTCCACAGGAAAAGACTGTTGCATGCATTGAAGGGAAGAAAGAGGCAAGGACCATTGCTTGCTGACAGCTGAGACTTGGTATTCTCTTTTAAAAGTGCTTTCCCCAAAACTCCCTGCAAGAAATAGACTCCTTGGGGAGTCTTCTGTGGCCTGAACTTGTGAAGGTGTGACTCCAGCGTCAAGTGCAGAAACAAGTCAGTTTTCTTTGCTGTTCTAAAAATGACACTGTCAGGATATTTTCAAGGGAAGCCCCATGGATTTTGTAAGGGATAGTAGTCTTGGTCTTCAAAGACTATGTTGCAGTGCTCCATGTTTTAAAAGTGAGACAAAGGCCCTGTGTTTCACTCCAACCCTTTAAAATAATTTCATGTCAGATGTTCAGGGAACCTGTCTGCTTCCCTCAGGTTGTCTTGCAAACGGCAGTGTGGAGGTCTGGTGGGAATGTGCTTGATGTCAAATAAATATCTTCCTAGTTTAGCATCGCCTACACTGACTGGTAGCCATTCTCTTGCATTTTAGATAGGACCGTTTCCTAGTCCTACCACGGAGTCTACCTAGGGGCAGTGAAGGCAGCAAAGAAGGCATACTTTGCTGCCTCCATTGTATCCTCATCGTGCCATCCAGCAGAGATTTTCCGGGTAGTGTGGGGCCTCTTGCAGTCTGGCCCAAAGGAGGTGGCAGAACCAAAGGCAGCTTGCTGTGGCTTGTTTGCAAAGCATTTTGTGGATAAAATTGCTTGCACCCACCAAGCAGATGGATATAGCAGATGAATCTCATGGGGTGTACAGAGCACAGTCTAGTACAGGGGTCAGCAACCTAAGGCCCATGGGCCGGAAGTGGCCAGCGGAGGTTGTTTGACCGGCCCATGAGCAGCCTCCGAACTGAGCTGCTTGATTGCACGCTGTGCTAAACTGGTGCAGCGCGGTGTGGGGACTTGCTTCCACAGCGCCGAAAATCGTGCCTGCACAGATGCTGAAAATTGTGGTTGCAAATGTGCAGATGCCAAAAATCACAGGGGGGGGGGAATTTGGCCCACAGAGGGATCTCTGTGGGACTGATCTGGTAAAGCTTGCTGACCCCTGGTCTAGTCCTGTTGTGTTTGATGACTTTAAGTTAGTAAGGCTCAAGGATGTGACAAGGTGCTTGGATTGGTCATGGGGACCACTTGCGTTCTGGACTCTTGCTCCTCTTGGCTGATAAAAACCAGCAGGGAGAGCCCAGCTGGCTGGGCCAGGGAGGTGTTTAATGCCTCTTTGTGAGAGGGGGTGGTTCCTACCTGCTTGAAGGAGGCATTGGAAAAACCACTCCTCAAGAAGTCCTCCGTGGATTCAGAAAATCTAAGTACCGTATTTTCTGCTCTATAAGACTCACTTTTTCCCTCCTAAAAAGTAAGGGGAAATGTGTGTGCGTCTTATGGAGCAAATGCAGGCTGCGCAGCTATCCCAGAAGCCAGAACAGCAAGACAGATTGCTGCTTTCGCTGCACAGCGATTCCTCTTGTTATTCTGGCTTCTGAGATTCAGAATATTTTTTCCCTTGTTTTCCTCCTCCAAAAACTAGGTGCGTCTTATGGTCTGGTGCATCTTATAGAGCGAAAAATATGGTAACTACCAGCCAGTTGCTAATCTCCCCTTCTTGGGCAAGGTTCTTGAGCAGGTTCCAGGCACTCTTGGAGGAAACTGATTTGGCAACATCAGCTTCTAAGTGCTTTATAAAGAATTAAAAACCAGTACATGAATATTAAAGCGAAAACATCAATTAGAACAAGGCAGCAATTAAAACAGGAGCCTCAGGTTGAGAGATCAGGGGAATGCCTGAGCAAAGAGGTGTGTCTTTAAAACTCATCGTAGGAAATCCAGTAGTATAACTATGCACTGTGTGAAGAAGTACTATTTGTCCTTCCTGGTTCTCCCACTATTCAGCTTCATTGGAAGACTATGGGTTCTAGTAATATGATAGAAGTTGAAAAACTTCTTCCTATTCCCTATCTTGACACCTTGCATAATTTTATACACCTTTAACACATTGCACACTTATTGGCCTTCGCCCCCTCTAAACTAAAACGTCCCAATCTACTTTAGTCTTTCCTCCTAGGAGAATTATTCTGGTCCTTTGATAATTTGGGTTGCTCTTTTCTGTTCCTTTTCCAGTTCTACACTATCCATTTTGAGGTGTGGTGACCTAAACAGTACACAATATTGTAATCTATAGTATTGACTGTATGAGCTCTCAGCTGCTGTCCAAATGTTCTAGAAATAACAGAAAATCTGAACCTGGACTTTTAAGTCTTGGATCATATGTTTCATTGCTTTTTTAAAAAAGGCAAAACTATTCCTAATCAGCCTATACGGCATAATCAGAATAGTGTATGCTCAGAATAGTAAACGTAATATGGGCATAGAATATAAATGTTCAATCCTGCCACTGCCAAAAACCTTGCAGATGAGATGACATTTTCAGTGCTATATATATATTGCTTATCTAAACCAATCACAGTCTGACACCCACAGCTCTGGGAAAGATCTTAACTCTTATGACTTGGCAGAACACGAACTTAACAGATGGACATAAGAGTAAGTAGCCAAAAAGCTTGTACTCTATGTACATTTAGGGTGATGGTTGATGACAGGATTCCCAGACTGGAATTTCCAAACAGCTGTCAATCCTGAATCTATAAGCCTATGTTTAAAGGGATATGTCACAGCTAATCCTATTCTGAGATAATTCCATTTACAAAGACAATAATTTCTAGAAGTAGCCCAGGAAATCACTTTGTCTGTTTTGGGAGTTGTTGTTTTTGAAAACCCAAACAACTATCTGTAATATCTATTTTTTAAAAAAAATATCTCAGCAAATAAGAATCCTTTACTGTTTTACATTTAAAAAGTGTAAGCAAGAAGGAAAGTGAAATGTATGCATTTATTTTATTTATTTAGGAAAGGCACATTCCTCTATTCACTATATGCCTCAAAGCAGCTTATAGAAAAATAAATAAAGCATGCAATGTATAAGCTTTAAAATAGAGATTGAAGCATCGAAAACAGGACATTGGAGCAAGAAGAATGGTGCAAATTTCCTTGAAATGAAATCATTTTAACCTAGCACCTGAAACTTAGCAGATTTACAGAAGCCATCCTGGTTTCTGATTTGATCCTGGAGTGTCCCGCTTTTCCTTAGAAAGCCCCCATTTTCTTCAGAGAAATGTTGGAGGGTATGCAAATTCATGGAACATAAGGCTATCAATGGCTGTTTGCCCCGACAACTATACTTCATCTTCATTGTAAGAGGCAATATGCCTCTGAATGCCAATTTCTGGGATTCGTGAGCAGAGAAAGTGCTTTTGTCCTCAGCTGCATGCTTGCAGTTTTCCATAGGCATCAGGCTGGCCACTGTGAGAACAGGATATTGGGCTAGATGGGCCTCGGGTCCAATCCAGCAGGTTCTTCATGTGTTCTTAGGGAGAACAGGTTGCCGCACACACATGAGTATCACCACAAACAGAGGCTCTTATGTATGGCGATCTACCAAGGGTTTGCAAATCTTGTTTCTGCTGCCTTAGAATTGTCAAAATAAGAGCAGATGTGAAGCATCTGTTGAGTCAGGCAGTGATGTGTGGTTGGTAGACAAGTTTCATCTTGGTGGATTTTAAGTTGTTGGGCAGGCTGCCTTGCATGAGGGTTAGTGAGTGTGAGGCCTCATATTTCAAAAGGAATTGGGTAAGTTGCTGTGCAGAGGGTGCAAATGATTTAGTCTCAAGGTGGAATAGATGTTACATTGTTCATCCACTTGATGGCAGTGACATGTAATGGAAGTCTCCCTCCCTTACAAGTAGTGTGTGACAGAAACTGAAAGTTATCTCGTTGACTATTCTTTCAGGATGACAGTGTCTTCTTAATACTTAACAATTATAGCAGCTTCCACAACCACTTCATGACAGAACACCTCTTAGATAAGCGCAGGCAACCTACAGTCTTTTGTATTTATTCAGAACCAAAACAATTTAAAAATAGCAAATAGTTTTCTTCTTGCAGAAGCAACTGGAAAGAAAAAGGCAACTGCAAACTGAACTGTAAATGTTGCTATCTATATAAAATTCTGGCAAGAAGTTGTGTGTGTGTGTGGTAGTTTTAAGTCCTGGTGCCAAACAGAAATACTGGCATTCACCAAGGGGTGTGGATATCTGAAGAAAACATTGCCTGATAACATTTAGATGGGACATTTCCAAACCTGATACATGACAGACAATATTTTAAGATAGGTTTGAAAATGAAATGGTAAAAAAAAAAGGTTGCCCACAAATCTAGATGGCCCATATTTTAAACACATCCTAACTCCACACAATAGGTTTCATTTCTCTCAGTAATGTACATGTATGGGTCTGTTTATGTGGTGGACATATGTGGGTTCAGCTATACAACTTGTAACATAGGCAATTTGATGAGCATTCATTTGTGGGGAGGTCAGAAGATGCTGCAATCAAAGCAAATGTTATCCCACACTTCCCAGTGCATTTTCCTACCACCTTCCATGACGTTAAAATACAGGTCTTTTGGGGAAATGGGTTTGTTGCACAAGAGCAGGCATGGGCAAATTCGGCCCTCCAGATGTTTTGGGACTACAGCTCCCATCATCCCTAGCTAACAGGAACAGTGGTCAGGGATGATGGGAGTTGTAGTCCCAAAACATCTGGAGGGCCAAGTTTGCCTATGCACGCACAATAGGTTAATTATGTAACCTGAATTTGTTGGTATGAGATCACATTGCAGGGGGTTGGACTAGATGACCCTCGGGGACCCTTCCAACTCTACAATTCTATGATTCTATGACTTCTCTTCCACTGTTAATGTTGGAAATTGCCACACTGTTAAACGACTCCAGAGCTATGCAGCAACTGTGTAGAAAAATCCCACATGGATTGACATTTTCATCTCCAAAATGGAAGTGTGAAGCAGCCCCACTTTCTTCTGACCTGTGCAGAATGATACAAAACGAAATGGCTCTTGAAGGAATCTCTGGGCTGTACAGGTAACAGAACACCATGTCCTCACCTGTATTCTGGCAACTTGCCTGCCAGTTCTCGTTTTCAGTTGTTGTTGGTGACATCAGTGGTGATGGAGGCAAGCTATGCTCCTAACATACCTTCATGTGAAAGTTCTCTTTGGCACACCAGAAATAAAGCAGGTTTAAACAATGCAAAGCTCTTCCCACAACACACCCTTGTTTAATCTCAGAGCTGAGAAAAAAGTGCTGTGTGAAAAAACAACAGACTAGGAACAAGCACCACATTAATCTTCCCAGACCTCCTGCAGAACGTTTGTAATGGAGTGCATTTTCCTACTACCACATTTTTTACTTATCTGCAGAGAAATCTGATAGGAAACATTTTTGTTCTGTGGGCCATGAATGTTGCATGCCCATGAGCACACGGATGCTGTAGATTCTTTGCCTGGTGAATAAAATTCCAGAATAGTTATTGCTTTGCTAGATCTAACCCAGTTGTCCAAGTGATTTTGGCACTTTCTGCCCTATCGTATGCAAAATGATGTATTTGCATCAAATAAATTCTCTCTCCAAAGTAGAAATGAAGCTAAAGACTTAGAGGAGGGTGGAGCTCAGCAGTTGGACTATCCTTGGAGGAGCTGGAATTAGATCACATTAGATAATCAGCATGTGTCCTAAACAAAAGTGATGCCATGGCTGTCAAGTGAGGAGATGACCTTTTCACTAGTCTTCTGTATGTTTCTTTAATTTGCGGTGTGGAGAACCACCAGATGCTGCTGAACTACAACTCCTCTCATCCCTGGCCATTGGCCATTCTTGGTGGGGTTTTGGGAGTTGCAGTTTAAGAACATCTGGTGGGCCAAAGGTTCCAACACCTGTTTTAAATAAATTTTAATGTTTTCTGGTAGCTGGGAGCTACAAACCAGCTGGAGTAGGGGGTGAAATTAACAGTTTGGCTGCTTAAAATATAGTTAGACTAGAAAACAGGGATCTGAGTCTTTTCTTGAGGGGAGGGGAGAGGGAGAGATCTGCTGATGGATGCTGTTTGCTTTGCAGAAAGGTGACATTGCCTTAAAGTCTGCCTTTTTGGGGTGCTTAGTTGCTTCATACATCTGTGAACTGCCCTGAGACCTCCGGGTATAGGGTGGTATATAAATTCAATAAATAAAATCATCATCATCATCATCTTTGTAAATATGTTTGACCAAAAAGTAAAAGTTCTCATAAGGAAAATGACTCTGTTAACATAATAGACAGATAATTTAAGGATATATACAACTTTACAATATGCAGAGAATAACATGTGCTGAGAAATCAGAGAGAGGAGCTGAGGGAAGTCTTGGGGGGTAGGGAGGGAGGGTTTTTTGGGAGGGGGGAAAAGGGGGGAATGATGAAGATAATATGTTTTGTTAATTTGTTATGTTGAAATTCTTAATAAAAATTACTTTTTTTAAAAAAGGAAAATGACTCTGTAGTGGTAGCCCACTTCTACTCTAAAAAGTAGGGAATACAAAGGGCATTCTGTATTTTTCTATTTGTGAGCTGCCTTGAGGCCTTGAGGCCATTTACAATGAAAGGTAGGATAATAAATTATATAAATGAAAAAAAAAAAGCTATTTCAGAGTAAATAAATACAACATAAAAGAGGCAGACACTTCCAAAAAGTGAGGGATCAGGTAATACTCTTTCATGTAAGAAGAGAATAAAATTATGTTCATCTGTGAATCTGGTGCATAGGGTGAAGTCAATCTAGAAGGTTCTTCACTGAAGAGGTGCAGTAATACAGTTTGCCACATGGGGCAGTGGACAGCAGCTCCTAGCAGGCTGCCACTCAGACTTGGAACGGAGATTCGCAAACTCCTGGCCCTGGTCCACGTGGTGAGAACTTTCAAATATGACAGAAGAGAGAGGGGAATGTTTTCAAAGGGAAGGTGTTTGGGGAGCATTATTCTGGCGAATGTAAAAGTGCCTTCCTTCAGCGCTAAGAAAGCCTCTCAGGACTGATTCATGCAGCTGTGAGAAGATGCTCCCCACGAAGCAAGAATGCTTTTTTGGTAAGGTCACAGCATTGACAGAACTAGGAAAGCAAAAGTTCCTCTCTCTTATTCAGCCTTTGAAGGTTATTATTTACTGTTGGAATTCTGGCCCGGTCAGAGGTATGTGCCTATCTGTCCAGACACCGGCTGAATTCCTTTGACCTCCCTCTGGCGACTCCCGGCAGGAAAAACATACGAGGTCCGTTCCGGTGATTTTTCCCAGGCTGTGAGAAAAACACACCAACTGCTTCTCCTCCTCCCTGCATATCCCCAGGGAGGGGAATCAGACACAGACAGAAATGTATCTACATTCTTTTATTCCTGTCTTTAGCAGTCATACAGTGAAAGATGTCTGCTCTCTTCAACAAACAGAGAGAAACTCCAAACTCCACCCATGTACATCCTGTACAGGTCATATGACACACACTGAGCTCACATCCTGTGCTCAATAAGGAGAATGGACTGCCCCTTTGTTTCCATGGCAACAGTCACAAACATCCTGTCTGACTTTGCAGCCACAAGCAGCTGACTGAGCTGCTAGAGCCTTTGCTTGCTGCAGCATTGCTGCTTTAGAATAACATTTACTTCCCTGTTTAAAAATTGGGGAGTGAGTAGCTGCTTACAAATGCCAAGATCATGGAGAAGGAAGAGGTCGTGATTCCATGGCAGAGGATCTGCTTTGCATTCAAATGGCTTCTTCAGGTCGGGCTTAGAGAGACTCCTGCCTGAAACCCTGGAGAACCCCTGCCAGTCTTTGTAGACAATACTGAGCTAGATTGACCAATGGCAGTCTCCTTAGCTTCCTAAGAGCCCGCAGGAAACAAGGGGCCAGTGAAAAACAGAAGATTGGTCCTGGTGTGGGAGGAAACTCTCCCATCTCTTTGCATAGGTGCTAGTGCCACACCTGTCATGGTAAGCTCCCTTCAGCTGTACCAAAACAGATGTTCCATCTGTGTGCATGCCCGGGGTCATATTAAGACCTTTAGAGGCCCATAGCAATGAAAAGATCTTGATGCCCCCATATATATCTAATATAAACAATAATAAACCCCAAAATAAAACTGTATTTTTCAAAATGAAACAAAACCTACAGTAAGATGGAAAATAATGTTTCTTTTGGTATTCGTCCACTTTATATTTGAAAAGTTCCCCCCTACTTTTCATGTCTCTGTTCAGATCCTCGAAATTAATCATACATAACACATCTGCTTCTATACTTAGTAGACATAAGGAATCCAGTTTCCTTGCTGCATAGTTGTTCTGTTGGGATTTTTAATGTACTTCAACTGAGAAAATGAACGCTCAGCTGAGCAATATGTGGCGCCCCCTTCCTTTGATGCACTAAGTGTGTGCTTATTTTGCTTAATGGTTAATCCAGCCCTGCACTTGCCTTTGTGTCATTCAGAAGGGAGCAGGGGCGTTATAAAAGGAGAGATTGGGCAGGATGGATGGGTGGGGAAGAGTTTCTGTAAACACAGTTCTTCTCTGCTTGCAATACATAGGGGGAAGCCTTCTACCATAGTAGCTCCTGAACAGCTCTTTCCTAAATACGCTTAGAAATTAAACCTAAGGGAGACAGTGGGCCAGAAATGAATGCAGGGTGGTATTCTGCATGCTGCATGCTAGCATTCTGCATGCTACTCACTCCTCACATTTCAATGTTCCCATATACAAGAGCATCTAAGTACATATAACAAAATACACATGATTTTCCTATGTGTAGTTTGTATCCTTCATGCATGGAAAGTGTATGGATTGTGAATGCTTTTTAGAATTTAATAAATAAATCCTCTACCTCAAGGATTTCAAGGTGGGAAACTCCATGTGAAGACGACACATGATGCAAATGAGACCTCGGCCCAGTATACCTGAAGGAGTGTCTCCACCCTCATCGTTCAGGCCGGACACTGAGGTCCAGCTCCAAGTGTCTTTTGGCGGTTCCCTCACTGCAAGAAGTGAGGTTACAGGCAGTGGCGAAGCTGCATGCTCTGGCACCGGGGGCGGAGAGTAGGCTGGGGCGTGACTGGCGAGTGTCCTGGGGGCGTGGCACGTCGCCCACAGGGGCATGGCATACATCCTGGGGTGCTGCATGCGGGGTGTGGCTTCCGGCATGTTGGTGGGAGTGTGCAGCGTGTGTCGGGGATGTACCCCTGTCCCTGATGATGCCAGGGGTGGTGCGCTGCCCCTGCCCTCCGTTCCTCCACCAGTGATTACAGGGATCCAGGCAGAGGGCCCTCTCGGCCATGGCACCCACCCCATGGAACGCCCTCCCATCAGATGTCAAGGAAATAACTTATCTGATTTTTAGAAGACATCTGCAAGCGGCCCTGTTTAGGGAAATCTTTAATGTTTGATGTTTTGTCATGTTTTTAATATTTTGTTGGAAGCTGCCCAGAGTGGCTGGGGAGGCCCAGCCAAATGGGCGGGGTATAAATATATCATCATCATCATCATCATCATTGGGACAGTGAGCACAATCCTTATTCTCTTGCCCTACACAAGAGGCTTTGGTCTCCTGATTTCAATTTGAGTTTGTATTTTAAAGCAAGCATATTTAAGACTGTGACTCAGTCCCATATACTTGACTATGCCACTGAAGTTTAAGCCAATATTGGATTTTGGTGTGCTTAAAAAAGAAAAGAAACAACAGTGAAATTGGAATTGATTGTGATGTACAAAGCACACTTACTTAGAAGTCAGTCACACTGAAATCAAACGGGCTTGTTTCCAAGTAAACATGTTTGGAATTGGACTCATATGATGGAAAGGAGGTATGGCTGATAAGAACATAATCTGCTGAACCATTAATGGGATTAGCAATAATGGATTATTATTACAGTAAATTTCTTTTGGAGGCAAAATACACTTAAAAGGATTTATTTCAAAATGGTCCTAAATTCCTAAGCCTATCATGCAGAGACAAACATTCAATGTTTTTGCATGGAATCTAATGAAATTAAATATATCTATAATGATGATTCAGCTTCCAGCAGCAATGTTTTAAATAGTTCAAATCTTAAATTAACTGAAGCTCTGCAAACAGTTTAACATAAAAAATTAAGAAAACAGCCTGAACCATAGTTCTGGATTAATTAATCCTTAATATGAAGAAAATTGGTGTTGTCAACATCTGCAATCTACATTTTATTCAGAAGACAAAGCAGAACTATCATAATATAAAAAGTACTAATGGTGACCCTAAGGGGTAGATGCCCCCCCTCAATGAGCCCAATTCGAACTGAGCTTGTTGGTTGCAACATGCTGTCTGTTTTGGGGGGGGGCAGAAAACTGGAAGAGTAGGGGTAGTGGAATGGAATATCCTCACAAAGGGCATGGGCAGTTGGCTGAAAGCTGAACAGGTCCCATTATAAAGCTATAGTTTTCTCCAAGATCACCCTGCCCCATACTATTTAATTGTTTTGAAACCTCATTAATCCCAGCCCAGGCTCTGATATCTTCAGCTGTGTGGGTGGTCACAGTAAATGCAGCGTTGAGCAACAGCTCTGGCATGTCAAGAGCAGGCTCCAAATAAATCTTCAGCTAAGAATTAATTATTTCATTTCTGAGAGGTGTACAACATTTTGCCCAAAGTGAATTTCTAGTTTGTATTGTGCTTTGGGCAAGGGTTATTTGCCACCAGCAGGGCGTGCACCTGAGAAGAAAAGGTGAGAGCCTAATTTGGGGGATGGAGGGAGAGAAAGGAGAAGAGCTGGAAAGAAAGCCAGAGAGGGAGAGCTAGTTGGTGCCTGTGTGTTTCTGTGTATTGGAAAAGAGAGCTGGAAGAGGTAAAATTCACATTACATTTCACATTGCCATTCTCCATGATGTTTAGTTAGAATTGCCTTTCTTATAAGTTGAAGCCATCGGTTCAGGTCCTATCATCCAGAGCAGGAGAAAACAACTTGGCTTCATCTTTCATATGACAACACAAATCATGGGTAAGCCAGCACCTGGAATTCTTGGAATCTTGCACCACTCATAGATTGTTGTGGCCTGCAAAGTTAATTTTATCCAGGAATGTAATATTCCAATAATTAACAAACAAGGTCCATTTTTTTTCAATAAAATTGATGCACATCCTTCAATGTCTCTTTTGTAGCAGGTAAATTGCATCAACAATGCTTAGGATCGCTGTTTTTGAGTGCTCCATGCTAGACCTCTGTTTTTATACCGTGATTTTTATTTTCTAACCAGGAAAAAAGACAAACCACAGCAGCAGATGCACAAAAACATATGTAAGATGTGTTTTGCTTGTTCCCAAAAGCCCCTTAGGGAACGCTTTGCAAGGAATAGTTAGCAGAACTAGCCATCCATTGCAAAATCTCGCTGCCTGGCATTTCATCACCATGCCATGGAGTCGCTTCCTCAAAGTGAGAATGTATTGACTTGAAGCAACAGTAGATACCAAATCATCCTAAAAGCTTTGCAGAGCTGTTAGACAATAACTCAGAACAAAGTCACAGGGAATGCATATTTCTCTGTGCAACTAGATGATTAAAAGGAAAACATTTGTTCACACTTCATTTACATTTATTAAAGTGCCAGGATAGCTGCTCATTGCAGAGTGGGTATATTCAGGATAAATAAGTTAAATCTGAGAAATTAATTAGTTCCACTAATTATGCTTATTCTTGTATAAATTAATAAATTCCAAGCAAACATGAAAAAATTAACGTATTTCTTTGCATCTGTAATTACCTGCATAGAGAGCTTTATAACAAATCATGACATGGGGGCTGTACAGCAAGCTTGATTTCTTTCTTTTTTTGGTAACAAGAGATAAACTTGTGAATTAAGTTCTGCATGGTATCAATTTCAGTTAGCAATGAAGTAGCCAGACAGGTTAAAAACATGCAGAGCCGTTTCCTTTATCGGGACCTAGAAGCATAGCAAAATGCTTGTGGGTTAATGCTTATCTGCAGCGAATGGCTCAGGGCTGGTCATATTTTGACAGCCATCTGTTGACATTTTACAGATGGTGAAGGGCCTAGAGACCAAGTCCTTTGAGAAAAGGCTGAAGGAGATGGGTATGTTTTGCCTGGGGAAGAAACAATTAAGAGGCTATGTTATAGCCATTGACAAATATTTGAAGGGCTGTCGCGTAGATGATGAAGCAAGTTTGTTTTCTGTTGCTCCAAGGGTCGGACCCAGCCAACCAGTTCAAGCGACGTGAAAGGGGATTTTGACTACATTATGAAGAATCTCCTGACAGTACGAGCTGTAGAACAGACTGCCATGGGAAGTGGTGGGCTCTGCCAGTGGCGTAGCGTGGGTTGTCAGCACCCGGGGCAAGGCAAGTAATTTGCACCCCCTAACCCGTGGATTTGCGCCCCCTAACCCATGGATTTGCGCCCCCTAACCCATGGATTTGTGCCCCCTAACCCGTGGATTTGTGCCTCCTAACCCTAACCCCCAGATGTTGCGCCCGGTGCGGCCGGCCCCCCCTGCACCCCCCACGCTACGCCACTGGGCTCTGCAAAACCGAGGCTGGGTGCCTATCAGCGATACTGTCAAATGGATTTCCTGAATTGGTGGGA
Organism: Podarcis gaigeae; assembly: GCF_964106915.1. Taxonomy (NCBI): domain Eukaryota; kingdom Metazoa; phylum Chordata; class Lepidosauria; order Squamata; family Lacertidae; genus Podarcis; species Podarcis gaigeae. The sequence goes on along the minus strand of NC_139678.1, from coordinate 38,095,261 downwards.
GGGTTATGACCAGATGAGATTCTTTCCACCTTTATAATTCTGTTGCTTCAATAGTGTGTGCAGGCATGAGTCTTGGGAACAATACCTGCAGCTCTGCTGCAAGACCATACAGAAATCTGTTTCCAAAGTATTATTTATTATTTGTTGGTTGCATTGATAACCTACTTTTTCCTCCAAGTTGTGGCATGCAAGGTTCTCTCTCCTCCTCATTTAATAAAGCTAACAGTGGCTACTACCCGCACTGGCTGTGTACAACCTCCGGTGTCAATGTCAGCATGTCAGCATAGCAGTTGCTGGGTATCACAATGGGGGGTGGGGTGCACTGCTGTGCTTAAGTTCTCCTTTTGGGCTTCCCATAGGCATCTGGTTGGCCACTGTGAGAAGAGGATGCTGGACCAGCTGGGGAACCCCCTAAGGAACCCTCAGAGGAAGAAGGTTCAGAGCCAGGGGATTGGTGGTGGGATGATGAGGATGTTACGATATTCTGTTCCACCTTAACAGATATGTGGAGTTGTTGTATGTCACATGTCTGTTTACATTCCAGAACAGCTTGCTGGGAACTTCCGTTGTGTGTATAGCTTTTGCTTATGCTTCTTGCTTGGACATGAAAGGAAGAAGACATATTTTTTCCTTTGTCCTGATGCTGAATAAAATGCCTGTAAATACACTTTGTTGTTGTTTAGTAGTTTAGTCGTGTCCGACTCTTCGTGACCCCATGGACCAGAGCACGCCAGGCACTTCTGTCTTCCACTGCCTCCCACAGTTTGGTCAAACGCATGTTTGTAGCTTTGAGAACACTGTCCAACCAGTAAATACACTTTACACAGCCTCTATCTGCCCTTCTGTTGCAAAGAGTTTTATTCTCTGCTGGTTTCTGAAGCTCGAGTCGCAGTTACATGCTGATCCAAGGACCGGAGATCACCCGGCTGCCGGCGGGTGGGCTGGAGCCAGCTGGGGGCTCCCGTTTCCTTGGACACATCCCAACAGAGGAGTGGTCAGAGGAGAAGGAGCAGACTGGCAAGAGAAGGTAGCAGAAGCAGAAGTGGTGACAAGGTTTAGTGAACAGGAAGAGTCTGTGGCACAGCACAGTTCAGACTCCGAGGCAGAAGCAGAAGCGAGGGAGTCTCCCCCTCCTGCTGCAACCAGCTCCCCGCCCCACTAGCCCCCTAGAACATGCAGAGAAATGAAGAAAGAAGAGCAGAGGCAGGTTGTGCACAGATGCAGCTGTGGGGAAGACCCTGGTGAGGAGGTGTCCTAGTTGGCACTGGGAAGGCATGGGCCTTCAGTCCTCGCAACTGCTTCATCAGTGCAAGACCTTCTAGAAAGAGTTGCTGAGTCCACTAGGCAGGAGATGTGGTTTGTGTCAGGAACTGGACTGAAGAGGAGGAGGAATGGTGGAGGTCACCCCACCTTCTACTGTAGCTTCTAGAGAGGAGGAAGGCAGTCTCAAATTACAGCAGGGCCTTGAGGGAGATAACAGCTCAGAGAGAGGCAAACAGCAGTTATGAGGCGTTAGGAGAAGGAGGAGGGGAGGCAGAGCAGCTACCTGACACATTACTGAACAGCATAACTGACCCCCCTTCTCTCAAACACGATGTTTATTAAGAACAAAGGGCATAGAGGCAATTGTCCACGGGCAGACGCCATATAGCATGGGTAGGCAAACTAAGGCCCGGGGGCCAGATCCAGCCCAATCACCTTCTAAATCTGTCCTGTGGACGGTCCGGGAATCAGCGTGTTTTTACATGAGCAGAATGTGTGCTTTTATTTAAAATGCATCTCTGGGTTATTTGTGGGGTATAGGAATTCGTTTATTTTTTTTCCAAAATATAGTCCGCCCCCCCTCAAGGTCTGATGGACAATGGACCAGCCCCCTGCTGAAAAAGTTTGCTGACCCCTGCCATAGAGGCAAGTGTTGCTGCTAAAGTGAAGGGGGAGGAGCTCAGTGCAAGCAACACCAGCACTGAGCAATGACTAGATTTCTTGTCTTTCACCGTGATGACTGAATAAAATTATAAGTAAGAACTTTCTTGTTTCCTCCCTGTGTCTTGGTGCCATCAGGGGAGGGAGAGAATTCCTCAAGCCTGACAAATTGTTTCCTTGAATAAATATTGACTTCACTGGCCTCAGCTGATTCAGTATTTTGCTGCTGACCTATGCCTGACTCCAGCCCTGACCCATACAAAGTTGCCTTATAACAAGTCAATATTTTTATCCATATAACCTAGTAATACCTACTCTGACTGGCACCATCTCCCCAATGTCTCAGGCACCTGGAGATGCTAGAAACTGAACTTTCCGCATGCAAAGTATATGTCCAGATTGCATTTCCCTCAGGGAACTCCACAGATGCTGTGAAATACTTGCTATGAACCAAGCTTCTAGGTCTTCCTTTGGATTGCAGGTCTTTGCTTTGTTCTACATAAGGGAGGAGACCGACTCTCTTTCATGCATCTCCCATATACAGCCAATTCCATTATGGGCAGGTAACAACTCTGGGTCCTTATTTGCCAGCTCTAGAAGGTGATAAGGAACTCTCTGTTGTACAATGGATTCCACTTATCATAGGACAATATGAATAGTCAACTCAGTTCTACTCAGAGTAAACCTATTTAAATTAACAGGACCTAGGTCAGTCATGTCCAGCAGTTTCACTAGGTCTACTCTTGAGTATGGCTAATGCTGAATACAACCCTATGTGTGCATATTATAGCTTTCCCTATAAGGAAGAATATATATTTATATCCTTATAATAGGGATGAAGGGAGGGAGAGAAATGCTAAACTTTTACACTTTTATTTTTACCTTCCCTCATAATTTCACTGCAGTTGTAAATCAGCTAATGCCAAACATAAAACAACTGAAACTCCTAAGGCTTTTTAATGCCGTATCTTTGGGGGGGGGTGGAGGAGAAACAATTTATTTGTGTAATAAAACTTACACAGTTCTGATAAAGGCACAGGCGTAGAAATGTCATCTTTTTAAGCATTCAAGTCCTTCCATTTTATCTGTTTGATAAAAACGCTTTCAGGATGTCAAATCCCCGGAGCCTTTCCAAGCCAACTTTGCTGGATGAGAAAGAAAGCGCCAGCGATGTAAACTTTCTAACTAGCTCATTTTGGCTGGAGTTTCTCGAGGCAGATGTTACAAATGACATGGCTTGCCTGTTCTGGGCCTCTGCATGGAAATTATTCACCATGGCAGACGTGGTCCTTTCAGCTTTACTGCCAGTTATGAGCTTGTGATTAACACACCACACTGCCCTGGATAGTTGTTATTTCTCCCCACCCACCCTCCCTATAACTACTGGGACTGGTGCAGAATGATAAGGATATTCTCCTTGACAGATGATATTTTGAGAGACAGCTCTCTTTTTGTTCTTTTGTTCACCTGGTTTCATTCCATTCTCCTACCTATTCGTCACAGGATTCTTTATTTTCCAAAACTGTCTTGGCCATGGCCTTCAGAAGCCTTGCTATCCCCACATAGAGCTTCCAGATTGCTTTTCTGATGGACATTTGAAGATGCCCCAGAGACCAATTCACAGTTATGGCTGCAGCTATTAACATGCAGTATTTATTGCTGCATAGCCAAAGCCGGTGATTTCCCCCTCCTCCTCAAATATACCCTGCATCATTTTACCGGCTGGAGTAAAAGGTCTATTTTAGGAGGTGGTGTTTGCTGCCAAAAGATTAACTGTTTTCTATTCTTACATTACCATTTCAGTTCAATACTATGACATCTGTCGCCCAGCTCTCATGCGCTATGGTAATAGGCAACAATATCTTGCCCAGCTATTAATTGAGCAGTGAAGAAGGCAGCTATTCTCTCCACTTTTATAAGGTATCGCCTTGGATATGCTGCACTCCCCAAGGTTCTAGGAAAAAATAAATTTTGCAAATGGCCATTATTAGACAGGGTTATTCTGCATAGATTGCTCAGATTCTTTGAAAATGATTTTTATTTTATTTTGTGCAGTAAGTGAAGAAGGAAGTGTTATGGAGAACAGTATTCAGAACATAACATGTGGAGATGCTTTGTTACCATTGCAGTAGGAAGAAAAAGCAAAAGTCAAGGGCACATTCTTTCCAGGCAGAAACATCCAGGACCAAGGAAGGGGTGTGGCCTAGAGAGAGTTCTGATGCATTTGTGCTTTCTTAGTTCCAGACCAGAGCACATCCACCTCTTCCAAGGTGGCTAAATATTGTGCTGCTGCATGTAAAATTCAGCAAGGACTAATTTAGTAACCTTATAATTTTATTCTCTGCACTTTTATAGTATGATACAGTTACTAATAAATTTATCAGTAAAGGTAAAGGGGCCCCTGACCATTAGGTCCAGTCGCGAACAGCTCTGGGGTTGCGGCACTCATCTCGCTTTACTGGCCGAGGGAGCCAGCGTACAGCTTCCGGGTCATGTGGCCAGCATGACTAAGCTACTTCTGGTGAACCAGAGCAGCACATGGAAATGCTGCTTACCTTCCCACCAGAAGCTTTCGAACTGCTAGGTTGGCAGGAGCTGGGACCGAGCAACGGGAGCTCACCCCATTGTGGGGATTCGAACCGCCAACCTTCTGATCGGCAAGTCCTAGGCTCTGTGGTTTAGACCACAGTGCCACCCACGTCCCTAAATTTATCATTAGGGCTCTCTAATTTGTTTTGCTTGGTTCTGTTTTATACATTTGTTCAGAGTATCTTTTGTAAATACTGGTTATTGACCGCAATAAAGAGATTGATTGATGGACCTCAGTACATGGCAGTTTCCTATAAACCTTTTTTTAAAGATTTCCCTTTCCAGGGAAAGTCTTTTTCAAGCTCTGTTACCTGAGACCCTTGGGGTTGAATGTGGCGCCTTTTACATTCAAAGCAAATGATCTACCACTGAGATTACCTTCCTTCCACAAACAAGCACGCCCATTACGCTATAGCGTCTTTGAAGTGATTGGAAGCTGCACAGCTAGGCTGATTGGGGGGCTGTTCCCTATATGTTACCGTACCAGATATAATCATTAGATGCAATTGAAAACACAACATTTTGTCAAGGTTTCCCTTGAAGATTAGAAGTGCAATTAGCCTTTCTTTAACTATGGGGATGCTTGTAATGTTTGCCTACTCACTCTCTGTTTGTTTCCATTCTGACTTAATAAATACTTAAGGAGGGGGGAAATTAACTCTGAAACTTGAACTATTTGTAAAGCAGATGAGAAGAAAGCTAAACAAATAGATGCCTCATTTCCCCTAGCAATAGAGAAAGAGAAAGAGAGAAACAAACGTCACAGCTGTCTTTTTTTATTTTTAAGGGCGGCTAATGTTTAGGTTCAGTTATCAAAATCCACAGCATAGAGGCTGTCGGCTTTTGAAATACATAAACGGTTTCTGTCCTTTTTGTTTCTATGGCAACTGAGTGCTCAGTGCTTTAGCTGGGCACATGAGAACGCTGGGGGGAATCTGAAATTGTTTGAAACAAAAGAAGGTGCAGGGCATGGAGGGGGGAAACTATACTCTGAAAACGGGGGAGGAAGAACCCCAATTTGGGTTTCCTGTGAGCATATGCTATGCCTTTAGGTGGATGATACACAATGAGAGCCTTTCATTTGGCAGTGAAAACTTTCCAATAATGCATTCATTAAGATGAAAAGTCTGTTCACCTTGAATTCACATCTCATTTCAAGCAGAATTTGTTTTTTACATCATATAGCACTGCCATTCCAGGGTGCCACCAGAGCTCTGTAGGCTGTTTATATGCATCTTACATGTGCATGCACTAAACAGATGTTTGGTGCTAAGTTTTATGAGTTGCATATATGCCATAGGTGCCCCCCCATTGTAGAGAGCCAGCGTGGTGTAGTGGTTAAGAGCAGTGGACTCGTAATCTGGTGAACCTGGTTCACTTCCCCACTCCTCCATATGAAGCTGCTGGGTCACCTTGGGCTAGTCACACTTCTTTCTGAAGTCTCTCAGCCCCACTCACCTCACAGAGTGTTTGTTGTGGGGGAAGAAGGGAAAGGAGAATGTTAGCTGCTTTGAGACACCTTAAGGGGAGTGAATGGTGGGATATCAAGTCCAAACACTTCTTCTTTTTCTTCAGAAGTTGGGGTCGGGTGAACACGGAGCTGGGCCAGAAGGGGGCAGCTTCCCTGTCTTTCCCTTGCATGGCAGGGGGAGGGGGAGGATGAGGGCCATGGCTGCTGGGGCTATGCTGCTGCCACATTCAGCTCCTCACAATGTCGTATGTGTGATGTCAAGGACTTGTGCAACGTCGCGTGTGTGACATCAGGACGTTGCGTGGGGCTCCACAATCTGAGAGGGTGAAGCCAGGCGTCACCAAAACACACCACAGCTAGTTGTTTAGACTATGTCCCAGCCCCAGCAGAAACCCTTTCCCAGCTCTTCCTGTCTAAGAGGAGGCAGGCTACAGCCTGCTCTAAACGCTGCTCCAAACCATTGCTCTGGTGGCTGCCCATATAGGGCATCTGTGCACAAAAGAACACTTCATTGGTTGCGCCCTATAAATGTGTGATGTGATACGTAAGTAGCAGTCAAAGTACAATTCCTTTTTTTCCTAGAGTGGACATGTGGGGGAATGTTTGGTCCAGCCAGTCGAAAAGTTGCTGTTTCCTCCTGGCTGGGACATAATTCCTTTTGCATGTGACTAGAGGTAGGCGTGACCTTACCTGCCCAGGTAACAAAAGGGCAAGTCATGCAGCACAATCTCTCTTTTTTGACTTCCTCCATCGTTGGACCAGCAGCTTTTAGCTAGAATTACTCTGTTGGCTCTCAGCCAACAGAGGACACTGGGATTATCTCCATATGGGATAGTTCTACATGTAACTTTGTAACTAAGTCTGCCTTCAGGTATCCAACTGTGAACTGATGATGTGAGTAAACTTCTTTTATATACTTAACACAATATTGTGGTGTGTTTATTATTTTAAGAGGGATATAAGGGAACATACCAGAAATCTAATAGTGAGCAGCTTAAACAAGCCTGCAACCAGCTATCTGCTGTGTTTAAAAGGGAAATGTAAAACTCTGCTAAGTTATAGAACTTGCTAGCACAAGTTAGGAAGGATCTTGATAAACAATATATCCTTTCCTGCCTCCCTGAACATTCCCACAATAAAGTGATTAGAGAATATTATTAATAATAATAATAATAATAATAATAATAATAATAATAATTTATTACTAAATTATTATTATAATCTGGTTGGACCTCCCACACCACTCTGGGCAGCTTCCAACATAATATTAAAAACACAATAAAACATCAAAATTAAAAACCTCCCTAAACAGGGCTGCCTTCAGGTGTCTTCTAAAAGTTAAATTTCCTTGAAATCTGATGGGAGGGTGTTTCACAGGGCAGGCACCACTACTGAGAAAGCCCTCTGCCTGGTTCCCTGTAACTTCACTTCTCGCAGTGAGGGAACCACCAGAAGGCCCTCGGAGCTGGACCTCAGCGTCCGGGCAGAACAATGGGGGTAGAGACGCTCCTTCAGGTGTGCTGGGTCGAGGCTGTTTTGGGCTTTAAAGGTCAGCACCAACACTTTGAATTGTGCTCAGAAACAATTCATTTGTCTACTTGTATAAATAGAAATGATTTTTTTTCATAGCAAATGAGTGCCTAATATATTGATAACATGTCTAATCTAGAAATAGGGATCAGTGCAGCAACTTTACTACTCACGCAAACCTGAGGAGAATTCTCCAGCTGAAAACTGCTGGCAATCCGATAGACACACAGCGCTCCTGACCAGCACAGGCTTCTATTTTTCGTTTGGAATATAATTAGGTCATCTTGCATGCACCAAATATTTCCATTATAAGGGAGGAATCAAATTACACTGATCTTGACATCATTTTTAGTATTTTGTTAAATATTTTGATTAACATTCTAACTTCTTGTATCTTTATCAAACGCACTTTCTCCATCTGCCTGAAAATCAAAATGAGAATGCAAAGAAGATACCTGCTGGTTTCAAAGTGGCGCTAGTGTGCATATTTATGCATCCTACACTTCTAGATTTATTTAGTCGCAGGGTTTGAAGTGTGCTGCACCATTACTCTTGCTAAATCCAATTAATGACCCCAAAAGATGCTTAAAGACACTTAAGCTGTATAAATGCTAATAAATGACCAGCGCAAGGGAAGAACACAGAGCACAGCTGCCAAACGGAAGGGGTGGGCACGTAAATATACGTGCTTTGCCTGTATATGTGCAGAAAATAAAAATAAGATTGTCATTGGCCACTGTGAACTTTCTATGAGGAAAGGTCGTAGGCAGATACATAAATAATATTAATAATCCAAAATTACTGAAATAAATATTTTTGTGTGCATGCCATTCCTCTCGGTGAGGGACAAAGAGACACATAGGAGGGAATGAGGACAAAATATGACAACAGGAGGCTTAGACTAACAAAACAAAAAAGAATGAAGCACTACAAAGCAACTCTGGTGCATATACTGTACCTATTAGGCCTGGCACAAATACAGCACTGCTCATTTTAAATGAACTGGGAGTGGGTTGGATTGGGTGCATTAAAAAAAAAAATCTTTCTTTCATTTTCCTGTTTTTCCATCCTTAAGTTCAGTGCTCCACAATTCCTTTTTGGTCATTTCATTAAAATAATTATAGATAGCAACTGAAAAGCATGGCATCACATCATATTGAAGCCAACCTGTCATTCAAAGAGGCATATTAGCGCTAAACACACCTTGCTTATCATTTATAATAGTCTCTACAATGTCAAAGATTCACTGAATTGCAATCATTAGGTTTCAGTTTTCAACCAGCATTCATCTTCATTATCATTAGAGTCAGGATAGAGCTTTCTTTCTTTTTTCTTTTTTTGCTAATTTGGCTTTCCATGTTTTAAATATTCCAGCTTATCAATAAACATGAATTTCTAAGATTCTAAGATATTTAGAGATCGTTAATCAAGTAGGAAGTCTACATTAGTTAATCAGAAAGTTCTTAAGATTTTCAGTTTAAATAAAATATGCCTTTGCCCTGGTTAGCTTCTGCAGCATTTTGCGCAAGAAGAAGATTCACAGCTACTTCAATAAGATATGTTAATTAAATACTGTAATTAAATTTTGCATGGACATTTCGTGTAACTTTCTCCCCTCTGCATTCGGATTGACTCTACATGACATCGTGATGTCAAGCTGATTTGACACTAGTCGTGTTGGGGGGGGGGGAAGACTTCAGTTTGAATAACATGAAAATAGAAAGCATTATTTTAATACAAATGTTTGGCAAGTAGGTAGGTGATGCCGAAGCTACATTTCTGCTCACACACTGGTAGCTTGATGAAAGTGGTAGTACAAAGTTATCCTAGCTTACCCTGATGCAAATTATACTTTACCCAGGTCAGTGATTCGGTAGCAGCCAGACAAGGTACCCAGGCATTTGTGTGAGCTTTTCTATCTCTTTCTCTTACTTCCATTCTTCAAGATAGTAGCAGTCTGTATTGAGAATAGCCTTTGCCAAAGGTGTCATGGGCTTTGAAGACACTCAAACTCAGGACGCAAGGGAGAAACGTGCTAAGAGGAAGGCACGCTTGGCAAATCCACACCGTGATCAACTCCCACCCAGAAACCTATGTCCCCACTGTGGAAGGATGTGTGGATCCAGAATTGGCCTCCACAGTCACTTGCGGACTCATTGTTAAAACCGTTTTTATGGAAGACAATCTTACTCGGCTATGAGTGATCGCCAAAGAAGACTCTGTATTGGCACCCACTTCCCTCATGGCATTAAATGTGTATTTAAAAGCATCAATAAACTCTTGTGGACGTTGGAGGAAGGTGATGGGGAAATGAGATGGAATATTGTACATGGTGCAGGCACCACAGCCTTGCACAATCTGGGTTTGAGAGTGAAACAACACAAAAAGATTTAAATGGCCTTTGAAGGGTGAAAAGAATCGTAGTCCTGATTTTAAGTTGGGCAGGCCCTATCCAGGGGGCAGCAAACTTTTTCAGCAGGGGGCTGGTTCACTGTCCCTCAGACCTTGTGGGGGGCCGGACTATATGGGGGGGGGGGAATCAACAAATTTCTATACCCCACAAATAACCCAGAGATGCATTTTAAACAAAAGCACACATTCTACTCATGTCAAAACACCAGGCAGACCCCACAAATAACCCAGAGATGCATTTTCAATAAAAGGGCATGTTCTACTCATGTAAAAACATGCTGATTCCCGGACCGTCCATGGGCCAGATTTAGAAGGCGATTTGGCCAGATCCGGCCCCGGGCCTTAGTTTGCCTACCCATGCCCTATAGGAATGTCCTATTGGCTCCTTGAAAACTATGGTTTGCACAACATGAACCAGTTTTTACATGGTGGTATGCTCATGCAAACCATGGTTCCCTCATAAATTAGAGGTTGAAACCATGGTTTGAAGTGAGTTTGTAAATTATAAACATAATGTAAGCATAAGAGAACATGGTTTGCATTGGTGAAGATAGTGTGCAAACTGTGTATTATGCAGGGAACGAAAGGGAGAATAACTAAAAAATGGGATGGAACCACAGTTTGTGAGTGAAGCCAACATTGCGTCTATGCTGGACCATAGTGAGAGATATTTGCAAATAGATAGCAAGCAAACAAAATGGCAGTGAAACTCCATGCTTTGGATTTGTATCAAGACCAAGCCTTCATGGAAAGTATCCAAGATTCGCCAAACCAGCTTCAGGTAGTATAGGTGTTGACCGACAAAGCCTTACATGGCTCAGGACATTAAGGATCACCTCTCCCCATACAAACTGACCTGGTCCCAACACTTGTCATCTGAGGCCCTTCTCTATGCTCCCACCCCAGAGAGGTTTGTAGGGTGGCGACAAGAGAACTGGCCTTTTCTGTGGTGGCTCCCTGATTGTGAAATGCTCTCCCCAGAGGCACTCACCTGGCACCATCATTACATGTCTTTAGGCACCAGGCAAAAACATTCCTCTTTACCAAGGCCTTCGGCTATTAAATAATCTATGGTCTGTGAAAATGTGGGGCAGAGGATTGTTATTATAATGACTATTTTATTATTAGGCTGTCTGCCAGTATGCTTTTTATTCTGTTTTTATCATTGATGTTCTGTAATGTGTTTTTAATGTTGCACACCGCCCTGGGATCTTTTGATAAAGGGCAGTATATAAACTGCAATTATTATTATTATTATTATTATTATTATTATTATTATTATTATTTATTCAGTTGTCAGATATTTCTCCAATTTACTCCAGTTGTGATACTTACAAACAGAATACATATCAGCCTCTTCTTTCTGCTTCTTCCACATAACATGAGCCACATCACACATAACACAGCACCCAAGCCTTCTTTTCTGGCACATCAGTGTAGTACATTCAGTAGAAAGCATGCAGCCTCTCTCTCTCTCTCTCTCTCTCTCTCTCTCTCTCTCTCTCTCTCTCTGTGTGTGTGTGTGTGTGTGTGAGAGAGAGAGAGAGAGAGAGAGAGAGAGAGAGAGAGAGATAACGAACTATTTTACGGGCATACCTCAACAATGTACTAGATGTAGTGCCAGGGATTACAATAATGGATAATGCCATCTGGTGATAAATTTCCATGGAGAGGTAAGTGTGAATGTGAAAGATTAAAAGCAGCAGGAATTCACACAAGTTGACTAAAATCAGCCTGAGGATCTGACCTAATGATAAAGTGATACACACATGCGCACATATATACAGTATGAGGGAAATGACAAAATGTGACTTACATGATCAGGAAAAAAAAATGAAAAGTGAAGACGCCATATGAATGATGTAGATGGAAAATTGTTTTCCTATAACCCAAGCCAGGTCTCAAAATAGGAGGATTTCCCAAATGCATTTTTCATTGAAGGAAGGGTGGGGGAAGTGGGGGAAAGAATATGAAACTGGATATATAGCTATTACCTGTCTTTCTCCAAGATAGAGAAATTATATTTGTTGAGAGTTGGCAACGTTCAGATTCATGGAGAGGGAAAGGGAGAGAGAGTATGCCCTCAATTTCACTGCACTACACTGGTGTTCATTCAGCTGATGAAGTTCTCAACTCAAAGGGCAGCAAACACTTTGTTCTAAGTTCCTACCGGAATAGAAAAGCTGACAGGGGGAAACTTACACAAAGGATATTGTGCTGTGAAAGTTTGTTCAAAGCAACACTTGTCAGATCTCTTTGAAATGAAATTGAAAAGGAAAAACCAATTTTCTTTGAGGACAAAGTTCATCTCATTTGGTGTGCTGCACCTGTCTAATTTTCTTCTACGTAAAAGAAATCTTGACTAGGAAAATTTGAAAACATAGTTTATACCACTGCAGGTATATATCAAAATGTTTAATTCAGCCTAGTCTAACATTTCCAGACAATAAATAGAAATGAATCTCCTCCTGTTTGAAGCTGTGATAAATACCCGGTTGGGTGGAAATTATTGGACTTTTATTTTTCTCTCTTCCTGAATGTCACTTAAGGGCAACAACTTATAAAAATCACACATTTCAGGAAGAAGAAGAAAAGCTTTATGTTTTATGTAGCTGCTTTATCGGTAATGTCAACTTGAATGAAATCGGAAAGAAATGCAGGCTATCAGGCTGAGTCACCAGACGTAAATTGAGTTCTTTATTTTTTAAGTGTTAAGAAATATGTGGTATACATGAATTTAGATGGACTCCAAGACTAGAGCTGTATACTGAATGTTCACGTAAATATGTTCAGTGGAACAAGTGCACTTTTGGAGGGTGTTGTACCCCCATTTCATCAGTTTTTCATCCTTATTTCATGAATAGCCAATGGCCAATCTGCAGCTCCTTAAGTTCTTTTACTTCTTATGTAACCCAGGGCTGCTTCTTCCTGTTTATGTCATCCCAGCCAACTAAGGAGCAAGGGCAATAGCCAACTAAAGAGTAGTCCCACTGAAATTAATGAACCTGCTTTAGACATGTACATTATTTTCAATAGCTCTTCTCTGAGTAGGACTAGTATTCAGTACAACTCCATGTACTCAGCATGATGACATCATCACATAATATTACATAATATCCAATTGTCACAGGTGATTGAGAAGGAGGATATTGCTTCCTGCCCCAACTCTGAATAAGTAAATATTATCCTCCTTATGTACAACCTCCCTTTCCTGAAACTTGCTCAAAACATGGCAGTGCTCTGCTTCTGAACATAGCAACCAATTCCTTGGGGCTGAGATCCCTTTACTCCTCCCAATAAAATATTTGAGGGTGCTGGAGTCCCCCAAAGTTGATGGGCATAGCCATTCAAATGCTGCGCGTGTGCAGTGTCATGTGATTATGTGGGGTGGGGCCCCACATATTTTATTCACGTTAGCACCCTGCTTCTGAATACCAGTCACTGGAAACCACAGGAGGTGAGATTTAAGAAGAGGATGTTGGGTGAGACAGATCATTGGCCTCATCAAGCAGGCTCAAATATGCCCTTAGATCAGTGATGGCCAAACTTGGCCCTCCAGCTGCTTTGGGACTACAACTCCCATCATCCCTAGCTGGTCAGGAATGATGGGAATTGTAGTCCCAAAACAGCTGGTGGGCCAAGTTTGGCCATCATTGCCTTAGATTCTTAACGGTGAAGGGGAGACCTTTTGAAGGTTTTCCAATGGAAACTTCACTAATAAGCACTTCCTTGCACCTGTGCTCCATCAAAGAAACCATCAAAGAGACTGTTGGTCTTTGTGCTGCACTGAACTCATACTGTATATTTACTCTTCTATCCAGTAGAGATTTATCTTCTTGATTCTGGCTTTCCACACCCGAAACCCATACTTAACCCCAACATTAGACCCACTTTTAATGTTCTTCCCTCTGCCATGCCTCAAGAATCATCCACCAGTTGCTTCGGATATCTTGAAAAGACAAACCTTTTGCCCAGGCTTTTCTTGACCTATAAGATCGAACCCTGTTATTACTAGATTTCTGCTTTTATCTCTGCTTTTAGTATAATGTTTTACTCTACTGCTAGGGAAGCAAGATGCACAATCCCAGTACAAGAACACAGTCAAGTGAGACAAAAGCACTCAATGAAGGTGCACAGTACAGCTTGTGAAGGGTGCAGAAGGGGGCCGAGGGCCAGAGAGAGGCACCTGGAGGACCACATGTGGCCTCCAGGCCTGAGGATCCCCATGCCTAACTGAGTCCACGCAAAAGCTTTCAGCTCAGGCTTACTCACTGGCCAGAGTCCCAGGAAGACCTTATTTCTTTGGAGCATAGTAGCAGAAGTTGAGCTCTGGCACTGACAGTTGATTTGTTAGAAGTACGCCCAACTGCATTAATGGGACTTTCTTCCTAGTAACTGTCTAGATTTCAGCCTTAAGTTTTCAGATTTCCTCTGTGAAAAAGTCATTCAAGTGTGGATAACTGGCCTGTTTATCATCTTTTGTAGTGAACAGAAATACAAATAATTAAGTGTGTTTTTCTTCTGTCTCGATACTTCTTGTTCACTTTTGTTATTTGTCAGTTCAACAGTGTCAGGGTCTTTTCCTGTTTCTGATATATTTGAAGACTTTTAAAATTGTTTGTCTTAATGTTTTCAGAAACATACTTCTCAAGTTCTTTTCTTTTTCTTTTGGTTTGCGTTATTATCATCTTAGATTGGTTTGGTCAGAGTTTGGGCCCCTTTCTCTTCCTTCCATTGACCTTGACTTCAACTTTTTAACAGAATAATTTTTGCCTTTTTAAAGTTCTTTGCTCAATAACCATGTTGACATTAGTACCCTTTCTTACCTGCAGTACACATTTTATCTGAACCTTTTAAAAAAATTAAATACCCCCAAAAAATGATCTTTAAAGAGTTGACCCTTCTGACAACACCTTTCAGCTTTTCTTTTATCAAATCCCTATATTTTGAAAGGTTTCCTGTTTTGAAATTAAATGTTACCATGTCAGACCTTTCAGACAACTTTCCTCTTCTAGACTGGCTTTGTTATAGTTACAGTAATTGTTCTGGCACCATTCAGGATTCAGTGAAGAGTTAACTCCCCTCTAGTTGCCCCTATAACTTGCTGTTCTAATGCACGGCCATTTATCTTATCTACGAATTCTATTTGTTATGACGCAAATGTCTTATGACCAGTAAATGAGAGTGTAGCTGAGGCCCTGATAATTACATGATGCTCTCCTTTGGCTATCATCCTCAGGTTTACCTTCGTAACTTTGGGTATGTCTATGTGATAGTATATCCCCAGAATTTAATTAACAGCTCATTTGTAAATATTGATTGATTTTGAAAAGTGAGGATACAAATATTTAAAATATAAACTTATTTACATATAATTAAAGTTGGGTATTTCCACCCACAGGAGTTTCAAGAGTTTTCTTCTTCTTAACTTTTCTCATTTATTGGATCCAGTCTCTTTTTGACATATAGAGGAGCTCCCCCTCCACTCTTGTACTTTCCGTAGAAATTATATTCAGAAAGAACTGTATTTCAGAATTCTCCCGCCCACAAGATTTCTGATATGCTCACTGTATGTTCTCTTCTCATATGAAACACGGCAATGCTGCCATTTTGTCTTTGACAACTTTGCCATTTATACATTGCTTCTCTCTCCTAATGTCCTTTCGGTGTGCAATTTTTATAATGCATTTCTGGCTTTGCTAAAAGGTTGTCATTCTGTGTGCTCATTGACAAGTTCTACCTTATCTCCCCTTTTGTGGATTTGGAAATGTTTACACTACCATCCACATATAATAATTTGTGAATCAGATGCTGTGCAGATCCCCTAGAAGCCAGTTCTAAAACTGCATTGTGAATATTTTGATTTTATTTCAAATATCACAATAGTCTGATTCTATTGCCAATGCTGCCTGGCTTATTACACCTTCTGCACTGAAAATGATAAAAGGGCCTGGTCTTCAGACATAAAGGGCCCATAGTAGAGGACTTGCATTGCATATTGAAGGTTTGAGCTTCGATCCCTGGCAGCAATTCATCAAGACCCTGTCCCACCTCCTGAAACCATGGAGAAATGCTGCCAGTCAAGTGTATATAGGGTGAGATGGACCAATGGATTGACCTGGTATAAAATAGCTTATACCAATGTTATTCAATGCACTGGGCTTGTGCATTGATTTCAGTGGCCTACCCAATGTTCTTAACAATTTCCCCAAACAAACTACATTTGGCTTTGAGGTTATCCATTCCCCAATGGATTCTATTACTGTTGATGCCTTCTCCCACATTATATCTTGACCTATCAAAACCACATATAATGTCTGAAAGCTTTGTACCAGATGGGCAAGTCATTATAACAACACCACACATATCACAGTCCCATCTCTCCATCTTCCTAGTAACTGTGAATGCAGGTGTTGAGGGAACAACTGATACTTAATCACGAGCTATTAAAGTATTAGAACTAGCTTGCCACCCGTGGAAGGAATTACAGCCCACTATGAACAAGTGCTAAGATGAATGACTTATTTAGGAACCAACATGTAACTCCCTCTTTTGCACATGCTTTTGTCTTCTTTTTGCAAAAGGGGGTTAGGCACAGAAGCATTCTTTCTTCTCTAATGGTGGTTGATGGCTCCAATAAGATCCTGAGTCTGACAGGGAAAACTCTTTGCTTCCAAATCCCTTGGTCTTCTTTCTTTAGAGAATTATGTCAATCCTACAACTTCTAAGAATCCAATGTTTACGTTACTATCAGCAGCCAGTTTGGCAATAACCTGCTACGGGGAATAATCAAAAGCTCCTATGTGGGAGAAATGGTTTATTAATGTATGGAACATTGCTGGGCAAAGCCAGATCTGACGGTTTTGATGCCTTTATCTGCCCCCAGCTGCCACAAAACATGCCTCTCCTATATTCGTGTCTACAGCCACAGCAGGCACTGTAACTCTCCAACAGTTTGACTTCACTCCCAAAGGCACACTGCTCCACAGTCTCCCGAGACAGATGGATGCCAGCAATAAGATGCAGACTGTTCTTTGTTTTGTTATCATATCAATAGGGAAAGTCATATAAGTACTGTATTCCTCCCGTGACTTGCTCCTCATTGTGGTTGGGCTATATAGACTTGTCTTAAATTTTTGCTTATATGTAACTGCATCTCTGTAATTTGATCTTTATACTGAATATGCTCCATGTATGGTTCTGTTATTGTTTGTATGGTTATGCATGAGTTTGTACGTTGTTTATGAAAAATCAATACAATTTTTTTAAAAAGGATCTTCCCATTTTGAGGCAATCAAAGCTAAACCACGTTCTATGTTTCCCCTAAAATCTAAGACCTAACTAACCTTATTAGCAACCACCAAATCATATTCAAATGCTGGTATTAGTTTTGTCTCCACTGCTACATCTCTAACAGTGCAATCCTAACTATGTCTACTGAATTCAGTAAGGTTTACTCCCAGGTAAGGGGGGTGGGAAGGATTGCAGACTAAGCTGAGTGTGCATAGTAAGATGGCCACAGAGGTGGACAAGGTTTCAGTTGGAAAGCAACTCAGAACACAGCAAGTGTATGGAAATACTGTTTCCTCTCCATGAAATAAAATGGATGCCAACACATTGCTGATGGGGGAGGTTAAACGCATATAAACGTCTATGAAGCATCTGTGCAGCTCTTAATGATGCTATTAACAATGTGTTTACACTAAAGGAAAGAGTTGACACAAAACAAAGGAATCTGAAGCCTGCACATAAATAGTGCTGTAAGAAAGTTAAGACTTATGCTACTTCCTACAAGATGGAGGAAGTCATGACAACATGGTACATTATCTGCCTGATGCAAGACCCGCCATGCAATGGCCTTCTCATCTTTTCCTTAAAGGGCTGAAACAATGCACAGGAGCAATCTAGAACAGAAAAAATAATAAAAGTGGATCCTCTCTCTCTCTCTCTCTCTCTCTCACACACACACACACACACACACACACACACACACACATTTTTGAGTATTTGTATAAGAACTGTATCAATGACAAAGCAAGCTGTTAGTCTACTACTAATTAGAGAACAGCTGAACTGGCTTGGAAAAACTGGCGCTATCTATACACAGAGTTGTTTAGCAGCATTTGGAAGGAACATTTGCATCCCATCAACCTTTTGGGAACAGCTGCATTCTCTTTTAATTGTCTAAAGCCTGTCTCCACAATCCGTTGCCTTAGGATTCCCCCCCCCCACTAAAATATAATTGGCTGCTGCTATCAGGACAAAAATATTTCTCTTTAAAGGGCTATTTATGCCTCTTGGATGGACCACACCGTGAGCTTGCTCAGAACTCCCAGGGGAATTTGTGGGGCAGGCACTCCAATAAGGAATTTGCTGGAGCCTGCACTCCTACTTCTAGCTTGTACTTGATGAGGTTACCTCCCCCTCCCCCGCCCACAAGGAGTTGTCTGGGTGAACTGAAGGGGCAAAATAAAATTCCTCACCTGAATCCTGTGCAATGACAAGACAGCCAGATTCACTGCTAGGATCTGAGAGGAGTGTTGCCCTCGACCTAATTTCAGTGGTTAAATCCATGGTTGGTTCATACCCTGGCTTGCATTGCAGCAAAATGTCAGCAAACTGGCATAACCGCAAATAGGTTAAGCTTCTGTTTAGTTTGCAGATTGGCAAACAGACGAAGATCACTGGTATTTCAATTATTGGCGATCCAATGGGCCCCTGTGGATATGAAAGAAGCAGAAATGTGTTCAGCCTTGGAAAGCACAGTGGCATTATAACATTTGCTTGGAACGGTTTCATGTTTGAAAGGATTTGTGATGGTAATGAAGTTGGCAAATATCACCCTACCATTTCCCCCCCTCTTGGTCCTTGCAACCTCTTTGAATTTTCATAAGGCCTGTAAGGGCCAAAGGGGATTTTAAAAGTCACCTAGCTCATCCCCCTGCACTCAGGTGGGATTACCTGTTCATATACACATCTAACCAAGCGCTTTGCTCATAACGTGCCGGGAACAAAGAACAGGGATGACTCCAAAAAGGAGGGAGTTCTTGCTGTGTAAACAGTCCGTAAAATATGTCACACTTTGAAATGTTCATGCTATTTATCTAAATATCCACCTCTGCCTTTTTATTTATTTATTTAGATGATTTATGTACTGCCCTTTGCGCAAGCCGCAGGGAGGTTTGCAACAAAATCAAATAGATAAAAATCCATAAAAGAACCACCAAGAAATCCCTCTATGACCATCATTATGGGTGGTGGCAGCAGCAGTCCTCTTCCTCTAACACTTCCGAAAAAGATGCATCTTAACCAGAAGCCTAAAAGGTGGGACCAGGTGCACCTCAGTAGAAGGGGAGTTTTGAAGGCCCAGATAGGATCTGAAGGCAGATCAGAACAATTAGAAATGAAATATAATATAATATAATATAATATAATATAATATAATATAATATAATATAATATAATATAATAATAAAATAAAATAAAGGCATATGAACATTCCTCCTCCCTCATCATACTTTCATCCATTGTCACCAGTACTAAATCCCATTTTTCTCGCAACTGCACTAATCTCATCAACTCATAAACAAGGTTCTGCTTTGGGCTATTTTGAGACCCTATTTAGATCCCCCCCACCCCCATTCTGCCCTAAGAGCTAGGGGCAGATTTGATACGTGCTGAGCTCAGAGCTTTCATTGCAATGCTCCAGTGAAAAAAGAAAGTTTGAGGTGTAATTGTCAAACATGTAGATCAAAATTCATCTTTCTGGAACTTGGCAGCCAAAAGCTTAGAAGGGAATAGGAAATTAACTTCAACAATGTGTTGACTCAGATGGAGGTGGTGTCAGGAGCTCGTCCTACACTTGAGTAGGACCCTGGCAGAGACACATGCCCAAATGGCATGTTCCCTCTCTCCTGATCAATCGTTCGGGAGCTTCAAAAGCTTTCTTCAGCCCAAACATCACAGCGACTGATGCCAACAGACATCGGCACACTTAGGGATCTGCAGAGTCTTCGCAGCTTGCATAACAGGCCTCAGCAACTCAGCATTTTGGCTAATCTGCTTTATTTATGTATAAACACACACGGAGCACTGCAGCATGGCTCCCTCTCTCTCTAGCATCAGATAGCAAAGAGAAAGAACAGAGAACAATAGTCTCACTTCACAGAACACAGTAACACAAACATCCTGTCTCTGTGAGTTCCTATACACCATCATGTGAAAGACAACAATCCCATGACTGCAATCACAGAGCAGGAATTCTAACAGGCGGTTCAGCAGCAATAGAATGAAGAGATGCAGGACTGGATTTCCTACATCACATAATTGCTAGGAACTGTGCAGATTCTGGACTGCAGTTGTATATTATTATTTGAACTGCCTGTGGCTTCCTCATCTAACTAGGAAATCTTGTGGCACAGAAAATAGGAAACTGGTATAATTCCCAAGGCCACCCACTACTTTTGAAAACTGTGTGAAAGCTTTAAGGCACAGAAGCATTCCTTGCTCCAATGTATGGTGAGGTTTTCTTAGAATATGCAGTATACAGAATTACCTCTATGCAGGATTGGGTAAATCAGAGCATCCCAGAGCTGAGAGGCAGCATTACACAAGCATATTGCATGTACATGGCTGCTGAGGTTCTGAATCAGTGACTGGGACACTGTGCTAGCATCTAAATGAATGAAGGCATGAAGGGATGGATGGATTGTCTTATTGTAGCTTTTTTGCCTTTGTACCTAGAAATTCAGTGGCAGTTGGAACTGAGGACTACAATTGCCCCTTCTTTTGTTTCATTTTGTACATGACAGGAACAGAGGTGAAATATGCACTGCAAATTACACGAATATCATATGCTCATAAAGTACACATGATATGCAAATCTGATTAGCATAATTTGCAGATTTAAGTGCTGCAGCTAGTTGTGTGTTGGGGGGACACAACCTACTGCTAATATATGGGTGACCCCCTAATATCCTGATACCCCCAATTGCCTGCATTTGGACAGGTGATCAGTTCTGGTTTTGGACAACATAAACACAACCAAATAATCTAAAAACTACTGTTTGTGAAGTTACATATAAATAATTGTATTTTGTGTGTTTGTTTGTTTGTGTATGTGTGTGTTTTAATCCTTCATTACTGTGATTCTTTGTTTGAAACTCCAAAACAGTCAGGTGCTCTGTACCCTGGAAAGTCTTTTGCCATATTTGACAGCATGACAGGTGAGCACACTGATGCTCTTATCCTAGCATAGGAATTGATTAAGTGAACTTGACAACTGGTTTCCTTGTCAGATGACAGTTTTGTTTTCACCATGAGATGCGGTAGACTTGAAGTGGCTAACCCTACCAAAGAAATCATGAGATGAGTGCTCAATGGGCTACAGAAGTGCAATTTGAATAAACCTATGGATCCTATCATGTCATACTCAACCCTAGTTTGACAATCAGCTGAAAGAGAGAAACTGTGTGTGAGTATTCTGTAGCTACATTGTGCCAGCAAACAAATAAGTTGAACTGGAGACAAATGCACATGTTAAGATAGGCCATGATTCAGCATAGACTTATGGGCACTTAAGAAGCTTCTGTTAGACTAGATGGATTTAAATTGTTCATAACAAATGGCATACTACAACCTCTGCTAGATCGTAGCTTTAGGACCAAGAATCTACAGGACCTTCTTCTGAACTGACAGTAGGTCCTATCAGTCCTTCCTCTCTGGAAGGCTTTCTGACTGTACACAATTACTGAGTGTAAACCATTAAATGGATCTATCTACTTTATATACAAGCTAAATGCATAAACCCCTTTGACCTAAAAAAAAAAAAGTTCTGTGTTGATATACCACTAATATGTATATTGTGAAGTGTAAAATGAAAATAAGCACCATAAGTTCTCTCAAAATATACTTAACCTTGAGTGGGCTGTGCTTAATCGGCTCCCCACATTAATGGTTTTGGACCTAACTTCCCTGTCCCAAAATCTGAAATGATGCTCTACTTCAGGTCTGCTGAGTTGTGAGAAAAATTTAGTGCATGCAACACAGAACATAACTGTAGCTTCCATTTATGAAGAAAGAGAAGCTCTAAGAAGACACCTACCTCCCACATTTAATAGACGTTGGCAGCACATCCATGAAATGTATCTACCTCTGTCCATTCTTTAAATTTGTAATTTCCAGACTTCATAAAGCTGGTACTTGCAAATGTGTTTTATTAACAATGTTTATCACTAAAAGGCATATGCTAAGTTTTACGATGGTTTACCACGTTAATGTTCTACAAAATGGCTTTAAAGAGCTTTTAACTTTTTTCATAAAAGATTAATACTCGCTTTGAATTTCTTTTACCATGAGCTATTTTGACTGATATCCCTGCTTGAAAAAAATGTTGAATTTTCTTCTGCCTGCACCTAAACACATGGTGAAATTATTATTTTTCCTCTTTTGTAACCTTCCACTTACACATGTGGATCAACCAGTCTGAACAACAGGCTCTTAGGGAATTAATGTGGTATATGTTCTCTAACAGTTAGCTGCTGATTTGTGATTTTAAAAATTTGCACGGTTTTCATTCTATAAATATGATTATTATGGCATACAGATTTTTTTATAAACAAACATTGTTTGTTTTCATAAACAAACATTGTTTTTTATAAATAAACATTGATTCCATTGACTTCACCCTGCTAGTTTGAATGCTTCTATATGTAAAAACAAAATAATCTCATGGCAAGCAGAAAACTATAATGGCAGAGAGAATGGCATGCTCAATATTTTGTCTCTGATATAGCAATTTCTCTCTCTTTTTTTAACATTGGTACAAGAGTGTACTGAAAGCGGCACAGTCCATCTAACCAGCTCAGAATTATGTCATCACATTCCACTGCATGTATAGACTGGTTACTGAGTCCAGGTGTTATTGTTCAATGAGACCCAATAGAACTGTGGCCATGGAATGTAGCCTATCACCACAGAATATGCATGGGGCAACCACAGAAGTGTCTTAGCCTGTAAAAGTCAAAGAAGTACACTGGTGCTTCAGGGGTTGAATCCAAAGTTCTCAGTGTTTGCCTTCAAGACAACAACAACAACAACAACAACAACAACAATTTATTTATACCCTGCCCATCTGGCTGGGCTTCCCCAGCCACCCTTGGGTGGCTTCCAACAAAATATTAAAATACAGTAATGCATCAAACATTAAAAGCTTCCCTAAACAGGACTGCCTTCAGATGTCTTCTAAAAGTCTGGTAGTTGTTGTTCTCTTTGACATCTGGTGGGAGGGCGTTCTATAGGGCAGGTGCCACCACTGAGAAGGCCCTCTGCCTGGTTCCCTGTAACTTCATTCTTGCAGTGAGGGAACCACCAGAAGGCCCTCGGCGCTGGACCTCAGTGTCCGGGGAGAATGATGGGGGGGGTGGAGACGCCCCTTCAGATATAGGAAGCCATTTAGGAAGCTCACATTTAATCATGAATGGACTGGGTGATTGATAAGTAAGCTCCTTTCTCTTATTTTCTTTTTCTCTTCTGTAAAATGGGAATAATTTCTGCTTACTCCAGTATAGGTGTAAGGAATATACCATGTGCTCCGATCATTTTTATAAATGACCGGATGCATAAATAAGCGCTGCCTCAATTTGGCAAATTCTGAATTGCTGGTGCATTAGAATTTTGCCTCCTGTTTGGAAACTTTTGCAGTGATGAGTGCTTCTACAAAGAATATCTTTCATATTAATTTTTGCTCTCTTTACAGCAACAGTTCATGAATCAAAGTAATGCAGAGCTGCAATTCTGAACTGGAAAAAGAAATCAGACTGGAAGGTGATTCCTTGCAGCTTATGTTGTACATGAAATCTCTTATGGTTCTCAGGCCTCAGGGGCTTAAAATGAGGCTGTAAGGGGATATCTCTCCCAATTTTTCTTTCATCATTTCCAATATAAGGCTGCCAGCCCCACTGCCAAATTGCTACCACTGTTCACTTTGTCTTTTTCAACTTCCTCCCAATCTGAAATCCTTGCTATTTATTCCCTGGGAAATAGTATTGTTTGGTTTTCTGCCTGAGCTTATGACAAAAAGGCATAATATATAACTGTCTCTGGAAAAGGGAAATCTTTCAGAAATTTGAGAGGTGAAGTAAACCTCCCCCCCCTAATAAATATTAATCAGCTTGCTTACAAAATCAGATGGAGAACTAGATTAGCGGCTGATATTATGTATGCTGAGAGGAAAAACTATGGGGGATTTTAAACTTGGCAGAGCAGATATAGTAATGTTGAAGTGCCAACTCAATTACTGTTCGGATTCATCTGCAACTCTCTGCAACACTTCATATTTAATTATTCCAAAGTGCGGTAGGAGTGAGAGAAATTCTTATTTCCATTCAGTCCTCCCAAACTCATTTTTCCCCTGTCGTGGACTCACTGATTCCATTTTCTTTCAAATGTCATACTGTGTCGATTCTGAAAATGAAATAAAGAACCCAGGCAGCTCTGGGCATTTATTATTAGGCTTTTCTTTTCTAATTCTGCAAATCACTGTTTGTTCTAGATGTTAGGATATACCACAAGCTGCTTAAAGGACAAGAGGAGGGCCAGTGTAACCGGCTGGTCTAGCAGAGTGCTTGAATATATCTAGCCCATGAGTTTCCAGACTTGCCATGGACAAGTCACTATCTTAGACTCATTCCACCATCTCCAATATGGGAATAGCAAGTAAATTGGACTGGGGTTGGCTGAGTGGTGTAGGGAAACAATTGGCCAGAGAACAGGAGATTGACCCAGATCTCTTCCTGAGCCTCTCTATATTCAAACAGATTGTGGAAGGGTGTGCAGGACAGGAAAGAGTGTGAATTTGAGATTGTGGGGGGATTTTAAAAAATTGTTTGGCATTTCACTTGGTAGGGCTAAGCCCTGGTTGTTCTAAATGACCTGTTGCCACTGATTTTAATCAGGGAGTAGGAGAAATGAAGAGTGGAAACAAGATAACAAACTAAATACTAGCATTGGCAATTCACTAGCAATTCACTGTTGGATGTCATACTTAAAAGGTATCCTCTTGGTTTGCTATGAATAGTAATAACTTGGGGGGACCTTCAGGTGTAGAAGGCCCTTGTGCATACAGTAGCAAAGAAAGGTGGGGGCGGTTTGCCCCAGGTGTCATCCCTGAGGGAGGTGACATCGCCGCAAGCTGCCAGTGCACCCCCTGGAACGCTCTCCACTGCCGGCGACCCCCCTGGGATACTCCTCGCCGCAGACTCACCCCCTGGGACACTCCCCGCTGCTGCTGCTGCACCCCCACAGGTGGCTAGCCCCACCCCCGCAGACCGCTCCAGGTGCCAGAGCAGCTAGCTCCACCTCTGTGTACATACCTATAAACCTGAAAAGATACAGTACCAGGACACCCAGAAAATGAAGTTCCTTGGATTATGAGTGACTCTCAAGCCAGAAAAGATAATAGTCAAACTGTAGCACAGGAAACATTGCTGGCATAGGAGGTCAAAGCTAATGGAGTGTCTGCAAAACCCCAAAGACAAATATGAAGGCAACGTACAATCGCACAGCTCTGAGAAGGCGGCCAGGGGCGGGGGCAGGGAGAGGTGAAATGAGACACTATAAGGGTGACATGAGGCACTGCTATCAGGGAAGGGCTTCACAAGTTATATGCAATGTCTGGGTTGACATAAGTTCCATTCAGAATAGACCCATTGAAATTAATGGACCTAAATTAGTCATGCCCATTAATTTCCATGGGTCTACTGTGACTATGAAAAAACTTGGATACAGCCCTCTGTGCTTAACAGGGGAGAATGTTAGCAATGTTACTATTCCTTTCAGACAGTTACTAGTGAGTTGCTATCAGTTACTTTTCTTAAGAGAAAAAGAAGCAGAATCTTGGGTGTTCGGTTTGGCTACTCTGTACCACAGAGGGCTTTGCATACATGCTGTTTCAAAGCTACTTCTTATAGTAGCACCTGTAGGGGGGCAACTTCCACACTCAGCCCAGAGTAAAAAATAAAATTAAAAATTAGAATATAGAAGACCTGTGGTCTGAGGGTTTTTTGGTTTTTGCACAGGCCATTCCTAACTTAATTGCAGGCCTAAGCTTCATCTGACTGCACCAGAGTTCCCCAGAGTCACATCCAGCGCTAGAAATTAAGAAGAAGGCTCATATAGTAGCCAAGGGTTTACTGTAGACTTCTCTTTTGTGGGATTTTCTGTGTGCACTAAAATCTCTTTGGAGAGGTAGTGAATAAATTGTATATTTGACATATTCTGGTAGTGACACTGCACACACATACCTATGTGCACACAAATACACATTTTACAGCTCTGAGCCCTTGGAGGAAAGATGGAATGCAAATGTCCCAGAATAATACAGACAAACGGGCCAGTCAAACATTAGCTCAAATAAGCCCCAACATATATGTTGGTATGAAACTGTCATGTGACGGGCCAATGGCCGTAATAAAGATCAATCCAATCCAATCCTAAGCCCCAACCAAAAACAAAGAGTCCATGGAGAGGACCACCCACTGAACCTCAGGGGCTCACAATTAACTTTTTAAAAAAATAGTTCACCTATTCTGATCCCCACTGCATTGCATATCAGCTTCTTCCAGAACTATAACTTCAAGGCACTTCAGGTGAGCTGAGATGGTGGGCTCAGTGGGCGCCGACTTTCCTTGTCTTTCCAGGGTGGAACATGGCAACCATTGGCAGAGATCAAGAAGCATCAAATGTGTGCTCTCGAGCACCTTTAATGCTTCCTAAACTTCTCCAATGCTTGTTGAGTGGCAACCCAAGAGGGAGGTAGACAGAGCACTGCAGCCTCAACCAGCACTAGGGGAGACTGGAAGCATCAGAAGGTCTGATACTGAGCACTGGCCAAGCGCACATTTCTGAGGGCAGACAAAACAACCACTACTGAGAAGAGAGACAAGGTCTCAGATGAGAGGCTGGTGAGCCAGTTGGAAAGGTGTTTTGGTCTGGAGTTAGCTGTTTGCCACCCCTGTGTAAGTTTTCTGTGTCACTTCTGTGCTATTGCTTGTATTGCTGTTTGACTACTAGTAGAAGCAGCAACACACACACACACACACACACAAACACACACACAGACACTAGCTGGATCCAGATTTTCTGTTGCATGAATGGAAGGGCTCCTTCCATTCGCAGAAGTCTTTGGATCCAAAGGAAGCTCCCTACTAGAGATAGGGGCAGAGTTGTTTTTTTAATTCCTCCTCCCTCTGCAGCCTACAGCACTGTCTTCCACACTTCCAGACCCCTCAGAGTATTCAGAGGTCTGAAGTAAAAAGGAGAACTCCCCCAAAATTGCCTTCAGCCTTCCATTTGTTTCACACTGGTAGTCAACACTAGTCCTACTCAGAGTAGACTCCTTGAAGTTAATGAACATGGCTAACTTAGTTTATTGCTTTCAGTGGGTCTGCTCCAAGTCAAACTTAGCTGAATACAACCCAAAGTTCCACTGTGAGCATGCCTTTAAAATAAATTCAGGAATAGTTTTCCTAGTCCTCAAACTTTGCCTCTTTAAGCTCTTCAGTAACGTTATGCTGAATTGTTAAAATTACTGTGTGGTTTTGAACTTCACCCAAGAGACCTTATTTTCTTTCAATATATTAGAGGAGAGCACCTCAATTTTCAGAAGCAAATGAAAAGGATTATGGCTTTAGTGGGCCTATCTCCCCCCCCCCCAAAGCCATAAAACTCTCTCAGAATTACAAATATAATACGACGTGTATTTTCCTGGTATCAAGATATAGAATTAATTACAGCAAAACCATTGAGGTCCCTGTTTAGCAATAAAAAGCTGAAAAAGTAGTTCCTCTAAGAATTGGTTCCAAATCTTGCATAATTTAATCACCCCCCAGAAAAAGAGAGATGTTGCTGTAACACAAATTAATATGTGTCTCCAAATGACTGATAAATAAAATGAAGCAATTCAAACTATGCTTAGGGTTTTTTTCCCCTCCTCTCCCTTCATTATATGTATTAATTATATGCACCAAGGATGTTGGCAAGAGCCATCAACATCTAACTTGTAGAACTTGAATGCCAACTTTACAGAGTAATCAGGGTCTGGTGGGATGTATTATAAAATATGCCAGACTGGGTCATTATAATGTACTTTTGAAAGAATTATACATATTCATTCTCCTCATTTAGCAACTGAATGACAACAAGCAGGTGAGAACATCAGTGTGATACATCAAGCAAGACAGTTGCCATTATGAACAAAACATAAAAGAGTGTGACAAGGGTTGAAAAATGGTAAGAATGTTCCGTTCATCCCTCGCAGGCATTGTTATTCTTTGATAGTTAAATGAAGCTTGCTGGGAAGAGGGGCATGTCTTATTGTCATCACAGCGAACACTTTCCTGACAAATTACATGAGGTACACATTTTCTTATAAAATTCACCACAAGTCCCCCCCCCACCCAATATATTATTATTTAAAAGAAAGAATTCTAAGGGTAGGAAAAGTACCAGTTTCTTCTGAATGCCTTTGTTCTACGCCAGAGATCTTTTTCTAAGAAATGGAGGGCTTGATTAATCACTAATGAACTGCAAACCACCGCTTTCTCTCAAAATCGTGAAAGGTAAAATTACACCGTGACATTGCTGAGTGACAAAAAAAAAAAAAAGCACCCGCCTTGTCTAATTGCATAATGTGCTATTGGATAGCAAGCCATGTTTCATAGCCAGACATTAAATAGCTAAAAGGTATTTTACAAACACTCCCTTTTTGGGTCCCCTCTCATCTGCGTTCCTACTGACAACACATTGTTTGGCATCTCCACAGCCACAGTCTATCACTGACAAATCATATCCAGCCATCAGTCAAAACAGAGAGGGCTGCTTCTTTGAAATTAAGACTTATTGCTTTATAAGAAGAGTAAATGTGTTAGACCCAGGATGGTTTCACACTACGGCTGCATTCAGACATGGCGCTTATGGCTTCCATTTTACTGGTTATGATACAGGGCTTGTCCATACTTGCTTGACCTGTGCTAGAAAGCACAGGCCCAAGAGGTTTTCTGTTTGTCCTGACACTTTCCCTGGGAAATCCCACCATTTGCCATTGAAACATCAATCCACAGAAAAACCGATAGTTCTGATTCAGTGGTAAACACAGGATTTTCCTAGAGGAAAGCAGCAGAATAAGCGGAAGTATGAACCAGTTCTAAATGGCCTCAGCTCAGTATACCTGAAGGAGCATCTCCACCCCCATCGTTCATCCCAGACACTGAGGTCCAGCTCCAAGGCCTTCTGGCGATTCCCTCACTGTAATCTTAGCATTGTTTGGAATATTTCTGTTTTCTCGATATATATATATATAACAAAACATTGGTTTTTTGAGATTGCTTGTTTTTGTGCCTCCTCCATTCTCTCTCTCCCACCCCCCACCCTGTATGTGCAACTTGCTAATTACTGATATGGAACCACTTTTCTCTTTGTTGTATGTTTTAATGAGGATTAATTTAGTGGTTTAAAAATAGTTAATGATTATTAATATAAGAGGATGTTTCTCCTAATTTTAACTAGACGTTTTAATAAACAGTAGCCAGCATATTTGACTGTTTGGGAATCGGGATATTCAGCTTTAATTAAATGTGGACATTTTTTCTTTTTTAAAAAAACACTGCCTCAGTCAAATTCAGTTTAGTCTCTGCAGACTAGCAGTTTTGCTATAATAAAGAGCTTACTCTGAAAGTATACATTTGTTGGTTATGTTACTATTTCTGGTGAGCGAAATGAAGGAAGTACTATTGGGGCCAATTAAAAGTGACCACCGGTACCTGGAGAATGAAAGGATTTCATTGGCATCCTGTATCTAGAATCGGGGCACATCCTCCAAGAATGTAAGACACGCACTAAATGGCCTTATTTCTGAGCACACTTAATTCTTCCTCTTCACTTAATCAGAGAGCTAGGAAGAGGCTTCGCTGGAACTCAGTGAGCCTAGGAGTTGAGCCACACACCTTTGTGCTTTTCAAACAAAGTCTTCCTGATCTAACTGGCTGCATCGGCAACTGGGAGAAGCTAGCCAGGGCTATAATGTTAAAGGAACAAAATAAAACTCAAAGGAGGCCATTAAAGCAAAAACAAAAATTTGGACTTATTTAAATGCAGTCTTGCAGGTGAGGCCCAGGTGTAAATGAAAACTGTACAGACCATGAGGAAGCATGTGTAGAAGAGTGTGAATGGTTTATTCATGCTAGAGGGCATGCTCAGAGGTTTTGCATGTGTGGATGGGTAATGCTGAAAGTCCTGGACTGGAGTCAAGTTGCTGCTGACTTTCATGAAGCAAACCATCCTAATTAGCTGGCCATGTTTTGAAGCCGGTTGCACAGAATTCAAGGCCTACTAAAGTTAGAGGAGGAATATTGCAGGTGGCGTCTTTTTGCAGCCAAATCGAAAGGACAGGAAAAAGAAAAATAAGAGACTTGCCAAAGAGGCAATGATCTGGAACCAAGCGTTTGGATACTACTCCTGTAGATTTAAATTAATTATGCTTTAACCACAGAAAGTTGAACATTTCATATGTGAAATCATACCTTGGTATGATCGGTGCCTTTTTTGTGGTGCTCATTTTTTAAGTAGGGTGGAGAGAGTTTCTCATTTTTATAGTATTGTCGAATGAGCACTTTGGGAATTCTGAATATCCGACCTTGTTTTCTCATATCTGGTTTTTAACTGGTTCTTGATGCTGTGGCTCTTGCAAGTTGCTTTGAAAAATTTTCTTTGTAGAAAGTGATGGGAGATATTGTTTCATATATGCAACACTGAAATATTGTTACACACCACCCCTGTCTCCAAGCTGTGCAAGAGCCAGGGATGCATGCTTTAACCCAGCGTCTGTGTTTTCTTTTGGACAATGAGGCAAAGTGGAGACTGTGGTGTCTTTCTGATAAAGTGGTTTATTTACATATACAATGGTAACTCTGGTTACGAACTTAATTCATTCCGTAGGTCCGTTCTTAACCTGAAACAGTTCTTAATCTGAGGCACGCTTTTGCTAATGGGACCTCTCACTGCCGCCACGCTGCTGCCACGTGACTTCCATTCACATCCTGGGGCAAAGTTTGCTACCAGGAGCATCTACCTCCAGGTTAGCGGAGTTTGTTACCCAAAGTGTTTGTAAGGAGGACGGTACGTAACCTGAGGTTCCACTGTACCGGTATATGGATTTTGAAGATGCTTGAACTCATGACGAAAGGGAGAAACAAGCTAAGAGGAAGGCACATTTGACAAACCCTCACCATAATAAACTCCCACCCAGAAACCTATGTCGCCACTGTGGTAGTGGGTTCTACTGAAACAGAAGGGCATGTGGATCCAGAATTGGACACCACAGTCACTTACTGACTCACTGTAAAGATCATGTTCATGGAAGACAATCTTTGGCTATGAGTGATCAAAGAAGAAGAAGAAGAAGAAGAAGAAGAAGAAGAAGAAGAAGAAGGAGGAGGAGGAGGAGGAGGAGGAGGGTATATACAACCTGAAGACAATGGAGGAATTTCCAGCACTGCATTCCAAGAGATTCTGGCTGCTCCCATAGGCATAGCATGCCTTCAAAACACACATTGGCATTGTTTTTCTGACCCTTTCTCTAGCCCTCTGCTTCCTCCTCACCTTACATCACCAGTGCTGGATTAAACCCTTTGGAGGCCCCATGGCAGTTGAAATTTCAGGACCTCCTCATGTGCATGCTCTAGTAATTTTGTAAAAAAAAATTTAAAAGATCAAATCTATATTATCTTGATCTGTTGTCACGGAGCCCCTAAGAGGCCTGCGGCCCATAGTTCGGTGCCTTCTCTGCCTATTTGGTAATCTGGCACTGTACATCACTCTCTCCAGCCCACTGCTTAGTAACTTCTGGTGCTTAAGTCCTAACTGTCATTCTAAACTTTCCCTAAAACACTGGCATTGTCTTTTAAACTAAACCCTCAGTTGAGGGAGGAAGGAAACTCTCATTTGCAGATGAGATTCACTTTTGATCCTCTATGTAACTTAAATGGCTCATCTCCACCAAACTAGCACCTCAAAAGGAAATTATCTGAGTTAATTAGCTTTTACACTTGGCTTAATTACAGGATTAACAAGGTCTAGCACATGGCTTCCATACACACTGGGTCTGGCTTAAATACCCACGTGAGTCTTGCTTTCACCTCCAAGAAATAAGCTTTGACACGCTAAATCTTAATTAAATTTTAGCACTTTTAAACCTATAACAATATATGTAATCAAGATTCAAAGATGTTCTTTGATGCACCCAGCAAGATTTTGGACCAATTAAAAAAAAAGAAAAGAAAACCCAACAAAGTAGACATTTCTCCATAGTTCTTTCTTTTCTTAAATCTACTGAAAGGTTACCACAACAAGTTTTGCAATTGCTGCTGTCCAAAGACTAGGATCCGAAAAGCTACTTCTGCTCTCAAAGGAGTTTAATCCTAGCCAAGACTGGCTGGTTTATTGGCTTTCAGGCCTGTTGCTAGAAAAACAAAGGGCAAGGCATTGGAAAATACATCTCTCATAAACCAGTGCATCAAGGTGAGGGGGGGGATCTTCCTTTTTCTTCATGCTTTGCTGCTACTGCAGCTACTCTTGCTCCTGACACTGCTAGAAATTTGAAGTAGGAGAAAGGAAGAGGAAATATGTTTAGGAGCTTTGGGCAAGGGAATGGCTGTCGAGGATGGACAGGTAGTTTCAACCAGTCCTTGGATCAGGTTGGAACAAATTGCCCAAGTTTTTCATAGATGATAGATGATGATAGATATATAGATGATAGATGATAGAGATAGATAGATGATAGATAGATAGATGATAGATAGATAGATAGATAGATAGATAGATGATAGATAGATAGATAGATAGATAGATGATAGATAGATGATAGATAGATAGATAGATGATAGATAGATAGATGATAGATAGATAGATAGATATAGATAGATGATAGATAGATAGATGATAGACAGACAGTGATAGATGATAGATAGATATTTCTGGAAGAATATAGTTAATGTTCTAGTTGTATTATCTTCTGCTGTTTATGTAGGCCCTCACCACAAACTGAATAAATAGCAAATCAAACTTTATTCTTGATTAGGCCTGGGAGCCTGCACAGAGTAGTAACTAGCTTCTCCAGCCAAGTGACAGCTCTGCGTCAGCTCACTTGGCGCTGGCTGCGTGGGTTAGATCTGTTCCTCATAAAGGGCCCGTGTTTAGCTGATAATGCAGACATTGCACTAAAACGAGCTCCAGAGAGCAATTTGTAGAGGGCTAGCTGTGTTAGTCAAGGACGCAGGTGGCGCTGTGGGTTAAAGCCTCAGCGCCTAGGACTTGCCGATCGAAAGGTCGGCGGTTCGAATCCCTGCGGCGGGGTGCGCTCCCGCTGCTCGGTCCCAGCGCCTGCCAACCTAGCAGTTCGAAAGCACCCTCGGGTGCAAGTAGATAAATAGGGACCGCTTTCTAGCGGGAAGGTAAACGGCGTTTCCGTGTGCGGCTCTGGCTCGCCAGATGCAGCTTTGTCACGCTGGCCACGTGACCCGGAAGTGTCTCCGGACAGTGCTGGCCCCTGGCCTCTTGAGTGAGATGGGCGCACAACCCCAGAGTCTGTCAAGACTGGCCCGTACGGGCAGGGGTACCTTTACCTTTTAGCTGTGTTAGACTGTGGCTACCCAAACGATAAAGAGTCTTGTAGTGTTTTGACACTTTAGGAAGTTGAGATACCGGTAATTTGATTCTCTTTTACTATTTTAACTTTTGCATGTTTTAAAGTGGGGTTGTGGATTTTTTTTTCTTGATTTCACTGTTTTATCATCTGTAAACCGCTTTGAGGGTTGTTTTTTTAACAATCAAGCAGTGCATAAATTTTATGAAATAAATAATAAATAGTATGCTAACGAGCAAGAAATGAATTTGCTTGACTGACTTGAAGGTGCCATAAGACCCCTTGTTGCTCATCTGTGGCATTCATTGGGATTTACCCCCATGGAAGTGCTTGTAGGACTGCAGCCTAACAGAACAATGCTATCTATACATTTCTTCTCAAAAGTGAGCCTTGTTACATTTAATAGGGCTGTATCTTTAGTCACCTTCTACCAGCTCCAGGACCAGTCATTTTAGTATACTTGAGGTTAGAATCCCTAACTCTTTAATCTTTTTCATTGTAGTTTTGTTCCCTTTTCTTGCGTTTCTGACCTTTGGGTGTACGTACCATTGGGCACGTAGCATGACAGAAGTGTCATGAGAAAACTACTCCCTCCCACTGACATATGTTTTCTGCAAATGGTTGTCGCGTGACTTTTTAATCAGCTCCTTTAGAAGCCATTTAAGCATCTCTGAAGTAGCGCCCACTGGTTTTCATTAAGTCTGACTTCATTGCCTTGCTCATCACCAGGCCAACCCTTCATTATGGAATGGCTCCAACCCCTTATGTAAAACAACCGCCACACACCTAGGCTGTGCCTATAAATAAAGAGAGAAGGTTGCTGGCTCAGCTGCTTTGCGGAGAGATGCTCATAAGCATCTACCTGTAGCTTGGCTGTATTTTATTTCGGCTTCCTTTTCAAGTTGCACGATGAGTCAGATTCATTTCCTTGCCATTAATCTAGGCACCGTGTCATTCTGACACGGAAGGTAATTAAGTATTCATTGTCAGCTTCCATGTTAATGCACCTCTCATCCCTGGTACTAGGATTACTATAACAACTCATGCATATATTGATGGACTGGGTGGCAAGGCATTAGAGATGGTCCTTGCCACATCTCCTCTAAGTGGACATTTCTAATTTTCAGATTGGGCAGGCTGGCTCGGGTGGGGGCATGGGGAATCAAACTGCTCTTTCTTTTTGAAATTGGGCATTTTGTTCTTGCTGTTTTTTTCAATTGCTTGACCGTCTTTCCTGTTCTAGAGGTTCTAGACTTTTCTCCTTTTAGAAGACATCTGAAGGCAGCCCTGTTTAGGAAAGCTTTTAATGTTTGATGGACTACTGTATTTTAATATTTTGTTGGAAGCTGCCCAGAGTGGCTGGGGAAACCTAGCCAGATTGGGCGGGGTATTAATAATAATAATAATAATAATAATAATAATAATAATAATAATAATAATAATAACAACTTTGTAGGAACTGTCATTCTAGATCACAGAAACCTCTGAATTTCCAGATGCATAGCTGCAGCATCTATACAGCCACAAGTTCCCCCATTCCTGCTCCATCAGCCCTGCTGTCCCATCCTCCCATTACTTTCCTGTCTTTCCTGTTAGGCCATCATTTTTCCCATTTCCCACACTCTCTTTATTTATTTTCCATAATATATGAGGGATAAAAAGAAACATAATAGTGATTTGAATTTGTTAAATGCAAATATCAAAGCAATCCCAATGAAACGTAAGGATTTGATTCTTACTGTGCCTTATTGTACCAATACATAATTAAACAGTCAATTTTTCAACAGAACAGTAATAGTTCTGCCTGCCCTCCCTGAACCGGATTACGTAACATGGTTTGAACCATCTTACATGGTTGTGCCAGCAAAATAATGCATGGTTGTGCTAGCAGACCAAGCCTAGTTCCTTGGCTGAAGCAATATGGTTTCTTCCCAAAGGCTGGCTCATCACCACAAGAAAAATATCCCTGCAATTTTACTTTGGCACATAGATACCTGCCAGAGAAAGTACATAGAGAAAGTAGTCTGTGAAATAAAAAGGAAATAAAGTCTTTCTTTCTTTCTTTCTTTCTTTCTTTCTTTCTTTCTTTCTTTCTTTCTTTCTTTCGTATATATCCCACCTTTCCTCTGAGGAACTCAAGACACTGTATCCCTCCTTCTCATTTTATCATCACAACAACTCTCTGAGGTAAGTTATTCTGAGAAACAGTCTCTGGCCTAAGGTTGTTCAGTGAGCTTCATGGCTCAGTGGAGGATTTAAACCCAGATCTCACAAATCCTATGTCGGCATTCCACCCCCTACACCAAGCTGGTTTTTTTGCTGGGGCATTGAGTGGCAGCTTTCATTTATTAGTATCTCACACTGGCCATATGCACTTGTCATGTATTTAAACAGAGTTGATTGATTACTCAGTTAAAAGACAAATGATAGGCCTAGTTGTTGAGTAGCAGCTGTTCTGGTGGTGGCTGTTGAAATTTCCCTACATTTCTTCTGGGTACTATTCATGACAGGGTTACCAGACGTCCCCGGTTTCCAGGGACAGTCCCTGGATTTGCAAATCTGTCCCTGGACAAATTCCATCCCCGGAATGTCCCCAGATTTGCAAATCTGTCCCCAGAAAAAGTGACAGCGGCAACCTCAGCAGCCCATAGCCAGCCTGGTAGCACAGTTGGCTCTGGCTGGCTTCAGGAGCTGCTCGCTGCCATGGCGCCCACCATTTTTCCTCGTTGAAAGTCCCCATATGATGTGTCTTGTGCACAACACATCATATGGGGACTTCTGGCGAGGAAAAATGGGGGCGCCACAGCAGTGAGCAGTGAGCAGTGAGCAGTGAGCAGCTCCTGACTGCCATTGCCGCCGCCACTGCCAAAGGGGAACCGGGGACGTCCGGCGGTACAGATCTCCTACCCCCTTCCCCCTTTGTTTTGACTGATTGGGGGAGGCTCTGGAATCGCAGCCAGCCATTGCACAGTTTTTAAAAAACTCTGCGCATTTTTGTTTCACAGGGTGCAAAAAAAGGGCTTTGCACCTTGCCTGGCAGAGAAACCGCCCACCTTGCGTCCCTCCTGGGCACCGCCTGCCTGCGACTCCTGCGCCTCCCCTGACCTGTCAAAACAAAGGGGGAAGGGGGCAGATCATCGGGGAAGGCTCGGGATATGCATGTGTGCTTGGGCCCTGGGACTTTTGCCTCTCCATCCCCACTACTGACTCCCTGTTCCTACTCAGCTTCAAAAAAACAAAAACAGTATCCCCGGATTCATTGAAAAAAATCTGGTAGCCATAATTCATGATGCAGTGCTGATAGCGGAGGACTCTGACCAGCTGTGATTGTATATTACCACCACCACCCCGCCCCCAATAAAGGAAAACTAAGTATGTCTTTTTAGAACATGCAACAATAAAAGGAAATGGAAATCCTCTGGACTTCTGAGCACAAACTGACAGTTGGATGAAATGCATCAGCAGAAGGCGAAAAATGCCATATTTATTTGTATACACATCAGACACAAAGCAGCAAGAGTCAACTTAAATAATAACATCAGCATTAAAATTAAAAGATATAAAATGCAGCTGAAACCCAGAGCAGAGTTCAAATGGCAATGGCATTTGTTCAGGGGGAGTGAGAAGAATGGATCTCGCCCTAATCCCTGTTACACACACACACACATATTGTTGCTGGCCATGTGAGCAGAACCATGTGTTTGCTGGGATGAGACTTTTCAGCCTTGGGAAAGGCATAAATAGAAGCCCGTTGTCGAATTCACAGATGCCACACACTAACATTTCCCACCCAACAAAGGACAAACGAAACTTTAAAGATTATGGAACAATCTTCTCCCCCCCCCCCATTGTGATGTTCCAGGGGTTCTCCCAACCCTCGAGAGCAGATTTTGGAAAGGCTTTGGGGGGGTGCAGGATGCAGGGAGAGGTGAGTCCTTGTGCTAGCTTCTGCTAGAGGAATGGGGTAGTTGACTCCAGCCCAAAATATACTGACTGTTGCATCTGTGTGTGCGTGTATCTATCCACACACATTCAAGAACTGTTCCCCCCACCCTTGCTACATTCAGTTATTATTGATGCCCACATGCACCCTTCTCACTATCGACCAGTACTTGTTATATATATGCTTTGGGTAGCATTATTGCAGAACCTTGGCATTGATATTCTTGTCTTTTATACAGTATCTCTACTGAAAATTCAGTATATTGTGCTCTGACATGTGCGCAGTTGCCTAGGAGCTATATTTGTAGATGGCATTAGCAAGAGACCTGTGTTTACTACACTACTGGAAATCATTTTTTTGTGATCCTGCTGAGGGGGAAAAAAGGGATAACCTTGCATCAAATGATCATGTCATACAATATATATATATAGTCTAGTGACTTCGGTAGTTCTTCACCTTCCATTACTGATCCCCCCTTGTTGTTGTTCATTCATTCTCCTTGCAGGGAGAGAAATGTTTATATGTATATTGCTCTTCACCAAGCAACAGATCCACACAAAGATATCATGAGAGCTTAAAAATAAATAAATGCAAAAATATGAATCACCTTGGAGATGAATCATCTTGCTGTAAAACAAAATAAATTTACATTTTAATAACTTATCTCTCCTTTTGCCTAATTTTAAAGTAATCTTTATTCTTTCACAACTAATCTCCCAAACTTATGGACTAGTTTTGGTCATATTTGTGCAATAAAATTGAAAATTTCAGCTATGGTAGGTAATCAATTTTAGTCACCTCATCTGTGTTTCCAATCTCATTACAGATTGCAATTTTCAGTGCAGATTACATGATGACCCATCAGTGACTTTGTTGTTTCTGAATTACCGATTCCTCGCCTACTGCCAGATAAGAACAAAGCCTATGCATCAGCCTGACAGCTTGCAAACAGAAAATGGGCTTGTAGGATTGGATTTAAATCCCAGGTGTAGGGGATAATTACCACATCAGTCATGCAGTAACTGAAAAATGGTATTTCAACAAGAAAAATTACATTCCTTTTATAGTGCCAACAGAAATCATTATTTGAGGCTTCATACTGATTCAATGTATCATTACATGTGCACTATACTCATTAAATGTAATGTTTGTTGCAACATAAAAAAAGTTATTGTTTCAGATACTTTTTGTGAAACAGGTAGCTTAAATTTAAGGTTTAGCAAACCTTGAAAATGTAGAGGTCATTTTAGCTATAATATATATCATGCTGCTGGAATAACACCATCACACTAGGCTTTCAATACATCATCTGTTCTGGACTACGCTGGGAAAAGAGATAGGGAGGATTGGTGGAGCATAAATCCTGCTAGTGAGAAATTCCATGGATTAAAAGCCTGCGGTGGAGACTTCTGTGTCATTAAAACTAATGCTGATCCAAAATGGTCGTGGACTGGGTGCTTTTCGCAGCCATTTCTTCTTCTTCTAAAATAGACTTCCTCTTTTAGTGATTTCCACCCCATACACCTTTGCAAAAAAGTATGAAACCCTTTGCAAGGTGGGAGGGAAGAGGAAACATACAATGTTCCTGTCAATGTATATCTTCTCCCTGATCAAATTGACTAGTTTACCCAACAAGTGGAGGATGATGCTTCAGATGTGCACTTTTACCCAAGTTCTAGCCCAAATAGACCTGTGTAAAGCTGAAGCTTGCATTACAGAAAAGGTAGGTAGCAGAATGTGGCAGGTCAGGGTGCTTTGGCCTGGTTTACCAAGGAAAAAGTATTGTACTCTCTTGTTGCTTGACTCTAGGTGAGTGGAAAGGGAGACTTCCATTTGTTTGCAGTGATGTTATCAGTGATGTTAAATGGCCTCAGCCCAGTATACCTGAAGGAGCATCTCCACCACCATTGTTCAGCCTGGACACTGAGGTCCAGCTCTGAGGGCCTTCTGGCGGTTCCCTCACCTTAAGAAGTGAGGTTACAGGGAGGGCCTTCTCGGTGGTGGCACCTGCCCTGTGGAAGGCCCTCCCATCAGATGTCAAGGAAATAAGCAACTATCTGACCATTAGAAGACATCTGAAGGCAGCCCTGTTTAGGGAAGTTTTTAATGTCTGATGTTTTATAGTATTTTTGTCAGAAGCCACCCAGAGTGGCTGGGGAAACCCAGCCAGATGGGTGGGGTTGTTATTATTATTATTATTATTATTATTATTATTATTATTATTATTATTCATGGACCATCAGGTGCTTTCTCTCCATCCACAAACAGAAATGCTCTTTGCCTCTTTTGTACCTTCCCTAATATTTCCCCGCCCCACTGCTATCAAATATGATTGGCTATATTATCCCATGATGTCACCTTGTTTCCCGCCTGTTCCTTGATAATCTGAAATCATGCAGTGATTGAACCCTTTCAAGTATTTTTTTAAAGGATGCTGGAGCAGCAGCAAATAGGGGCAACAATGCCTGAGAAAAGATAAGAAAAATGCTCGAGAGTGAAAGGCAGCCCTCCCGCACAAAAAAAGAATACACCAGAATTCTAGTTTTCCCATCAAACCCAGATTAAGTCTGTGCACCGTCATGTCATTATGGTCCCACCAGCAAGGCAGAAAATAGGGCAGAATAATAGAATCAGCAGTAATATAATATAATATAATATAATATAATATTATAATATATTATAATATAATTATATTATAATATAATTCTGAAGAAGTGTGCATGCACATGAAAGCTCATACCAAGAACTGACTTAGTTGGTCTTTAAGGTGCTACTGGAAGAAATTTTTTTTGTTTTGACTATGGCAGACCAACACGGCTACCTATCTGTAATATAATATAGTTACAGATAGGTAGCCGTGTTGGTCTGCCATAGTCAAAACAAAAAAAATTCTTTCCAGTAGCACCTTAAAGACCAACTAAGTTAGTTCTTGGTATGAGCTTTCGTGTGCATGTATCTGAAGAAGTGTGCATGCACACGAAAGCTCATACCAAGAACTAACTTAGTTGGTCTTTAAGGTGCTACTGGAAAGAATTTTTTTTGTTTTGAGGTATCTGAAGAAGTGTGCATGTACACGAAAGCTCATACCAAGAACTAACTTAGTTGGTCTTTAAGGTGCTACTGGAAAGAATTTTTTTTTGTATAATATAATAGAATAGAATAGAATAGAATAGAATAGAATAGAATAGAATAGAATAGAATAGAATAGAATTTAAATATACAATATTTGTATGCCGCCCATCTGATTCGGTTACCCCAGCCTCTCTGGGCATATCATAGAACTGCAGAGTTAGAAGGGACCCTGAGAGTCATCTCCAATGCAGGAATCTCAGCTAAGGCATCCATGACAGATGGCCATCCAACTTCAGCTTAAAAACCTCCAGTGAAGGAGATGCCCCTGCTTGTTATTAAATACTTGCTATTGTGAGAATCTAGGAGACCTATTGAGTGTATGGTACCAATTGCCCCTTCGTCCACAGCTTTTGTGTCCAACATAGTAATATGCACCTAGGCAAACTGAAAATAAATAGAAATTAATATTTTGTTCTGCTCTGAGGAAACTAGCTCCAGCAGTGCTCCGTGGAGAATAGAATTTAACTGCATGAGTGCTATCAGCACCATACATGTCATGGATAAATTGTAGGGTCGATGCATAGCTGAATTGGGGATTATAAATTATGTTCTAAATTCATAGCATTCTGAAAACCAACATATTTCATAGCCTGCACTTTGCTTCTGCTTTCATCGTAGAATTATCCATACTCAGTCGCTTAAACTAAACAATGGTGCCCAGTCCTTTTGTCTCAGTTCTAGACGAACAGAAACACAGGAATAAATTATTTCTAAAAAAACCAAACAAAACCCACACAGAGAAAACCTATGGTCTGTCAACCAAAGAAATGTTCCCTTTATACAAAGTGCTTTCTGTCTAGATAAATGCTCCCTTATTGTTGAAATTTTTTGGAAGAGAACACTGGAAATGGCACAGAATAAGAGCACTTGATAAATATTCTATGAGATAAACATTGCCACACTGCACTGTAAAGAAGCAGAAGGGATAATGCAGTATTCCTCCCCTCCCACCCGACCGCCATTCCCACTCACAATTAATATTCCATCTTTTGCTTTGACTCCTTTGTTTATATCCTTAGGGCCACAGTTTTCAAACACAGGCAGCTAACTCAAACCCGCAAAATATAAACACAGCAAACAGGTAAATGTGCATGCAAAAACAACAATTTACACTTGCAAAACAGGTAATTTCACGCACTAGCAGTAGCCTGCACATGCAATTACTCATTTTGTTCATGCATATGCAAGATTCTAGAGCGCAATTACCTGCTTGAGGATGTGCATATATTTTGCAGGCAGAAAGTCTGTGTGCGTTAATGTTTTGCCCTTAAAACAACTTTATGTGCACATAAAACTTTTGCTAGTGCCTTCAAGGTTGATTCAGAGGCCCTCTTTTTTACAACTTAGATTTTTGGAAGGTCAGCTCTAGACGGCCACACTTCCCAAAGACTTTGCTATGCTTTTCTTTTTAACTACAGGCAACTCCCAATTTATGTGGGGGTTACATTCCGAGGTAAAACATGTTTACGTGAAATCATGTATATTTGAAACACCATTGGGAAAGCCTGAAAACACCCTCTAAACCTCTGGAAGCTCCCCCCCAAAAAAAACCCCTAAAAACAAGCAGCACTTACCAGACACCCAACTCTGACAAACACCACCACAATTGTTTCTTTCCAAACCTCCCTGCTCATGCTCCAACTCTCCACAGGTCTCACTGGTCAGTTCAAGAGCTGCTGGGATTGCACTTGCAAAGGCTCTTGGTGCTTTCTTGGTGCTGTTTTAGCACCTTTTCCCCCTTTCTGGGCTCTTTTAGGGCTGCTTTTGCCATTTTTAAAGTAACGTCTGGGTTTGGCGTGATGTGCACATGTGTGGTCGTGCATCAGCTGGACATGCGTAAATTGTTTGTTGCCTGTACATGCAATAAATAAATAAATAAATACACTGGGTCTTAGGATTTCCTGCAAGAGTACATGTTTCTACGAGGAAATCGTAGATTCAATGTATTTTCCAATGTAGTTCCAGATCAGGACAAGGAAAGTGTAGTCAGCCTTCCAGAGTAGTGAATTAGACTAGAGAAGGTTAAGGATTGCTAGTTTGGACAAGCTGCAAGGCTTGAATAAGCATATGACTTGGGATATAAAATGTGGAACAAAGAAAGAGCCCTGCTGGATCCGGCCCAAAGAGCCATCTAATTAATCATGTTCTCACAGTGGTCAGCCAGATAGAGGCCTATGAGAAGTCCACAAACACACCACGAGTTGAAGAGCGCTCTTTTGACTTCCACTGTCCATCGACTGATATTCAGAGACAGATCACCTCTACTACTAAAGGTAATACACAACCATCATGACTATTTGCCACTGATAGCCTTAGCTTCCACTAACTTGTCTAATATCATTTTAAGACATCAAAGTTGGCAGCCATTGCGTCATCTTGTGATAGCAAATTCCATATTTTTAGCTATGCGTTGAGTGAAGAAGTACTTTGTTTT
Organism: Podarcis gaigeae; assembly: GCF_964106915.1. NCBI lineage: Eukaryota > Metazoa > Chordata > Lepidosauria > Squamata > Lacertidae > Podarcis > Podarcis gaigeae. The sequence continues at coordinate 38,052,132 of NC_139678.1, read as the reverse complement.
CTCTGTCCTGAATCTTCTAACATTAAGCTTCACTGGATGACTCTGAATTCAAGTATTATGAGAGGAGGAAAAACTTCTCTCTGCTCACTTTTTCCACACCATGCTTAATTGCATACACCTTTATCATGTCCCTCCTTACTTTCCATTTCTCTAAACTAAAAGAGGCCCAGATGTTGTAACCTCCTCACAAGTGAGTTGCCCCAGCCCCTTATTGTCCTTTGCTAACTCTTTTCCTGTTCTACAATACCCTTTTTGAAGTGTGGCAACCAGCTCTGTAGATGGTATTCCAAGTTTGGTCACACCATAAGTTTGTATAACAACCTGTTATTATATTGCAGATTTTATTTTTCAACCTCTTTCCTAATGAACCAACATCCTCTCTCCAGCACTTGCTTCTGGGAAACTTATTCACAAGGGCTGAAGGCAGCATCCCTCACCAGCTGCAGTTCCCGGCGACTGGCATTCAGACAGTATGTCTGTCAGTATTTAATGTTTTGACCACAGGTTACAGCAAAAGAAAATGGCACAGAAGTACTACTTCTTACAAAACATGGGGGTGGGGAGCCTGTGGATGACTTTCCCATAGGTCCCCAAAGCAGCAGCAGCAGCAGCAGCAACAACAACAACATCCTATTAATTGCATTATATCGAAGTCTCAAAGTGGCAGTAGAATTATAATTATTATTATTATTATTATTATTATTATTATTATTATTATTATTATTATTATTTAAACCCATTACAGAAGTTAATAAAGCCTTAAAATCAAATCATCTATAGCTAATAAGTGAACATTTATTATTAATATATGAACTGATGTGCAGGAAGTATTCAAAGTATCGTTTCACATATGTTTAGAAGTATTTTTTCTTTTTTCTTATGTGACATGCTCTTTTCATAGAATCATAGTATCTTGGAGTTGGAAGGGATCCAAGGGTCATCTAGTCCAACCCCCTGCAATGCAGGAATCTCAGCTAAAGCATCCATGACAGATGGCCATCCAACCTCTGCTTAAAAACCTCCAAGGAAGGAGAGTCCACCACCTCTTGTGGGAGTCTGTTCCACTGCCGAACAGCTCTTATTGTCACAAAGTTTTTCCGAATGTTTACTCAGAATCTCCTTTCTTGTGACTTGAAGCTATTGCCTCGAGTCCTACCATTCAGAGCAGGAGAAAACCAGCATGCTCCCTCTTCCATGTGACAGCCCTTAAGATATTTGAAGATGGCTATCGTATCTCCTCTCAGTCTCCTCTTTTCCAGGCTAAACATGCCTAGCTCCTTCAAGCGTTCCTTGTAAGGCTTAGTTTCCAAACTAATTCAACTAATTCAAATTAACCAGTTTTACCCTATAACATGCTGAGCTACAGTTCTCTGTCACACAATGCGAATGTTGTCAACCTCCTTCAAACCCGAGTGCAGGGGTAGGCAACATGGTGCCCTCCAGATGATGGGAGATGTAATCCAAGAACTACAGCACCCATCATCCCTGACCATTGGCTGTACTGGCTGGGGCTGATGGAAGTTGGTGTTCAGCATCACCCAAAGGGCACAGTGCTTTCTACCCCTTGTTCTAGACTGGGGAAATAAAAAGAATGGGGGCGTGTGGCTTTTCTCTCTCAGTCAACTAAGAGAGTAACTTCACGACTCTCAGATCCCCACCAAAGAGAACTGATGCTCTTGCCCAAAACATTGAAGAACACTAGTTGCCGCATTTCATAAAATAAACAAGGTGCCCTATGGAAGTTAGAAGCAAGATGGCTCTCTCTACACTCTGCTTCTCTGCACAATGCTCACAACCTCCTCCTGCTGAAATGGCAACCATCAGAACAGAAGCTGCAGGAGAGTGGCATCTGGCACCTTAGCAGACACTGCAGGCTACTGCGTTAATGACTTTGGAGATGGGTCTGGGACTCGGAGCGAAATGGAGTTGAGCTGGCTGGCTGCGGCACACTATCCTCCAGCTCTTCACAGTCCATTCCCTCATTTGTCCTTTTACTGAAACTGGATAGACTAAAACATTGGCAAAGCCCAACACGAATGCCTTGCTCTGTATTTTCTCCTGCAACTGCCAAAGTTGGAGAGCACAGTATTACAGTCCATCTCTATATGGGGGTCTTGCCTACGGGGGTCTCGCAAACGTTCTAGGCTCTTTCTGCGAAGAGGTGATACGAAGAAAATACAAGTGAGGCATTATTACACATGGAATCGGTGGTAGCCCAGCAAACTGCCTTTCTTTCCTTGGGTTGCTCTGCAAAATGCCACGGACACTGGTGCTGCTACATAACATAGCATCATCGGGAGTTTCATTAGCTGTAAAAAGTAATGGTAAAAGTCCGTTATTGCACAATAAAAGTAATCTCCCTCAAAAAGGGCAAAGCAGCCATTCTGATATTAAAACAAACTCGTAATCTGAAATTGCTTTTGCTACTCTGGAAATAATTTGTAATCCTTTCCTCTCTTATCTGCTGCTGAGTACAATCAGCCTGGCTGTGAAATTCAACGGCTGACTGGAGGGGCTGGGCATCTTTCGCAGCAGCACGACACTGTGCCAGCGCACTAGGATGCTAACTATAGTGGCAAGGGCCAAAAAGGTGCTTGAAGCAATTTTCCATGACAAATGGTGGAGAAGTGCATGGCTCTGTCCCAACTGCTAGGCACGGGACACCGTTTTCAATCCAGGTTGCACCTGGTGCTTAAAACTGCTTCTCGGGATGGAACGCCAGGATGCAGAAAGGAACAATCTGGAAAATATTCTTTTCGGGGAAGGGTATATTTGCAGATCAGACAGCTCCACCCATTCCCTAATGGAAGGCCTTCCCTTTCAGTCTACTACTAAATGTTGGGGCCTATAGCAAGGGCCTTCTTTGCCTAGGAAGTATCCTTAAAATCAGCAGTCTCCCCTCCCAAGCCTCCATTCCTCCAAGAAGACCAAGAGCCACAATTTCTTGGCCAAGAGTTATAGGGTAAAGGGAGGTGGCAGATAAAAAAAAGAGCAGTCTGTACATTTCATACAAAGCATACAGCTTTGAGCAAGGTAATTGTTATTGGTCCAAACAAAATGAGATGACCATCACATTGTGCCTGGTGCATCCATAGCACAAGGCCAGATACACCTTTGGTCTGCTGCATCAAGGAAATTCCTGTCTTCCTTCTAATGCATCATCCCCATCATGCCTCTCTGGTAATACCCACTCTCAGTTTAGAATTTATGAATCAACATTAGAAAGTATCCCTTACATATACATATCATTACATATGAAACAGGTATTAAAAGTAACTGTCTTTATTAATCATTTAAATTTTTAAAATTTTATATTGTTGTAAACTGCTTAGCCAGAACAAGGGTGGCGCTGAGCCACTAAGCCTGAACCACTGAGCCTAGGGCTTGCCGATCAGAAGGTCTGTGGTTCGAATCCCTGCAACAGGGTGAGCTCCCGTTGCTCAGTCCCAGCTCCTGTCAACCTAGCAGTTCAAAAGCATGTCAAAGTGCAAGTAGATAAATAGGTACCGCTCTGGAGGGAAAGTAAATGACATTTCTGTGCGCTGCTCTGGTTTTGCCAGAAGTGGCTTAATCATGCTGGACACATGACCCAGAAAAACTGTCTGTGGACAAACATCGGCTTCCTCGGCCAGTAAAGCGAGATGAACACCGCAACACCAGAGTCGTTCACGACTGGGCTTAACTGTCAGGGGTCCTTTAACTTTACCTAAACTGTTTAGAGTTTTTTTTCTTTTTACAAACAAGCGGTATATAAATTTTGAATGATAATAATAATAATAATAATGAAAAATGCATATTTTGTCTAGAATATTGCTTTATTTATAAGGACACATTACAACTGATTGATCAAATCCCTCAAACAGTTACGTTCCTTGCTTACCCTCCAAAATGTTAATGTCATATTAAAAGGAACCTAGAACCTAATAAAGATATTTCATATAACAAAATGCCTGCAATGTCACCCAAAGATATTATGGATGCTTATCTGTGAATAGTCTGTCATATGTGTGCATGTATATGTAAGCAAATGAAATATGAAATATTCAGCAATAAAGCATATCAACATATATAATTTCACACATTTTTTTATCTATGCCTGTATATCCCGACTTTAATTGGCTGAAATTTCAAGACCAATTATAGAGTTCCCTTCCCTGTAGTGGCTGCTTTCAAGAGACCAACTAATAAGCACAATATAGGTATTACTGGCTGGGTAAAATGTCTTTCAGCTATGAATTATTCTCAGTGCTAACAGTGAATCTTCCTTTTCAAAGTTGTCAGTCTCTAGGTGAATTCTCCCGTGCCTCACTTACTGCAGAACCTCAAGCCTGATAAGAAAATCAATGCTGCCAGCGAAGGTGTGAACAGATGTTTTATCTCCACGTTGTGTGCACAAATGCAAGTGCTCTGATGTAAATTGATCAGACTGTAGAAACAAATCATTTAAGATTTGTGCAGTGATTAATAACAGAGGCCAGTAATCAAATTTCCCCGCCACCACCACATCTGTTAGAGAGACTTTCTCGTTTGCCCTATTATGCAAATGCGCAATAAAATAAATACATTACTTGGTTTAGCAGCTGGTTAGAAAACATTGTTTTAGGTGATTATTTTTAATGCATTGTTTTTACCACTGATAGCTGCTAATGTGAACTAATTCACTTTTGTTTATGTGAAGGATCATATATTTGAAAGGGGAGAGAAACAAAAACAAATGACAGGTAGGCTTTTCTTACATTTCGCAGCTACTGCACAATTTGATGGGATGTACAGGGTTTGTTGTACATTCCAGATGCTGCAGAATGATAATGTTTATACATTAGGGCCAAGAAGCTCTGCTGTGTGAACAGAGATGAACCTCAAAAAGGAAACCCCTTTCTTTCCACCGAGGTGGAGTACCCCAGGTGCGCATGCCGGTTGTGTACATGGAAAATTCCATCCAAATGTTTCATTGCCATGTACAGAGAAGGAATATATTCAACATTAATTTCTACACAGTTTATTTTGAATGCACAATCTGGCTTCCTTTGGGGACACACTTGGGGATGTCTAATAGTAAAGGGTTTGTAACAGACAAGTGAGGCCTCTTTACATCCCTTGACCTACTTTTTTTGCTGTCACTAGGCAAGGTCTATTTGACTATTAATCAGCATTTCACATTCTGTGTGTGGACTTCTCAAATTAAACTCTAAACAGCAATTAAATATCTTTGATATGAACATCAAAGTGTGCTGTTTAATGTTATTTTAATGGGCCTGGTTTAGCATCTTTGATTCTTGTGAAGTGATATTTAACTTTCATACTCTGTTTCAAATATGGTGACCAGATGGATAGAAATATAATCTAGAAACCTGGTTCACTGGACGCACTCATGTGTGCAGGAAATCACATTATTATTAAAGATATTCTTCTTTTTCTCAGAAGAGTTCAAGGTGACTTGAGTGCCATCTCCATAATAATGACATAATAGTGACACCAAACCCCCAAATCTGAGGTGATTTTCCTAGTGGTTTCATACAGATTGAGAGACAAAGTAAAACTACTCAGAGTGCAGGTTTTGACTGAGTCTATTTTGCATTTTAAAACACTTACCTTGGTACGTCTCTAAAGGTCCAGAACAGACAAGCCACAAGATACCTGAATTTTGTTCAATATGTAAGAGCCTAAAGGGAACACAGAGTTTTCAAAAACCATTTGTGAAATGTTGCAGAGCAAAATGAATTTACCTAAAATAAAAATGAAAATGAAAAAGGAGTGGCACATATTTCACATATAGCTAGCTGGGTGGAATAATCATTCAGAGCTTTGCTTAACACAGTTTTGGTAAAACATCTGTACATTCTGTTACATGTACAAAAGAAAAAGGGGGGAGGAAGCAGTACAACTGAGGTCTTCTGCATCCTGGCTGGAAATTACAGGCTGAACTCAAAGCAATATTCATGCATACCTATTTCTTACTACCCTTCTGATTTAATTGGGCAAGTCCACTCTAGCTTGGGTGTTGCCTGCAGTACAGAATTTTACCTGAAAACAAAGCTCAGTTTCAGGGGTGCCTTTTTGTAGAGGCTTTCCTTGTCAAAACTACACACAACTGTTCTTCAAGAGCATCTGCACATCTCCTATTTATACACACAACAGGTTGTTGATTAATCAACATATCCAAGTGCTTTTTGCTGGGGGGACGCAGGAGTACACATTGTTACCATAAAGCACCAATGCAGCAGCAAGCAAAGGCTCTAGCAGCTCAGTCAGCTGCAGGTGGCTGCAAAGCCAAACAGGATGTTTGTGACTGTTGCCATGGGAAGAAAGGGGCAGTCCATTCTGTACTGAGCACCGGATGTTAGCTCAGTGTGTGTGTCATATGACCCGTACTGGAAGTACATGGGTGGAATTTATTCTTACTGCTGTTGAGTGCAGACATGTTTTCTCTGTACTGATGTAAGAGACAGAAATAAAGGATGTAAATAGATGTCTGTCTGCTTCTTTCCCCTCCCTGGGGATACCAAAGGGGAGAGAGAAGAAATGGTGTGTTCTTCTCACATCTGGGAAGAATCGCCGAGGCCTCGCCTGCTTATCTGCCGGGAGTAGCAGCGGGGAGGTCGACAAGGAATATCTGCCGGTGCCTACGCTGTGGCATATTCCTCTGACCCAGGCAGAATTCCAACAGTGGTAGCAGAGGATGGTCCTGAACAACAGTGGTAGCAGAGCTGCTGTTTTCATCGTTCCAGTCTGCAATGAGAGGTTGATCCTCTGCACCTACAGCCTACAGCCAGAAGCTGACCAGACGAAGTGACAGCCAAGCCACGGAGCCCAAGATGAAGGCCCTGCTGCAGAATCAGAGACTGTTTGAGGTGATTGAGAACCCCATTCCTGCAGCACCAACACGTGCTTGGGAGTCACAGAACGTGAGAGCCAGGACGGCTATAATTCTGTGTGTTTCAGATTCCCAGCTTGTGCATATTCAGGATTTACAATACGCGCGAGAGGTTTGGGACACTTTGCGAAGGACACATCAGAGAGATGCAGGTTCTTCAGCGTTGCTGTATTTTGAGAAGCTGACCAATCTGAGGCTTGCGCCTGATGGAGATGTTCAAACACACCTGACGGAAATGAAATATCTGCGTCAACAGATGGTGGAACGCAATTTCCTTCTGCAGGAGGAAGTGTTTTCCTTCATGGTGATAAACAGCCTGAATCGGACTTACAAAACTGTTGCCAGTCAGCTTGGGTCCCTTCCAGCGAACGATTTGACCGCGGAGAGGGTCTATGCCGTGATTCTTAATGAACATGACAGACTAGCCGCACTGGAAGTGAAAGACAGGGGGAGGGAAGAACGGAGTTCTAACATCCCCACTGCTGTTGCTACTGGAGAAAATGCTGTAGCTTTCAACGTTGTCCGATGTTACAATTGTGGACAAACTGGGCATCTTCAGTGGAACTGCAAGAAGCCACGTCAGCAGAAAGGAGCCAAGGTGAGCTCCACAAAGTCTGAGGCATCAGGCAAAGGTTATACCATCTCAAAGGCAAAGACTGCAAAGGCTTTGATGTCGCTAAAAGCCACACTAGAAGCGGGAAACTTCTTCGTCATCGATACTGGAGCGACGGTTCATATGTGTTGACACAGAGGACTATTTTCGACGTTTAAGAAGCAAAGCTTCGCTGTGCAACAAGCCAACGGTCAGAAATTGGAAGCGACCGGGATTGGAACTGTGTATCTTGAAAGTCTGAACTTGACTATAAACAATGTTTACTTGGTTCCAGAGTTGAAGTTCAATCTGCTCAGCGTTTCGCAGATTGCTAAGAAGGGACTAAAACTGTCCTATGATGCTGAAAGCTGCGAGATCTACAAAGATGGAGAGTTGTATCTTTCTGCCAGAGAGAAAGATGGACTGTATTTGTTGACTTTTGATCAAAGTGATTACATGGAATGTAATACTTGTGATTCTAACATAATCTCTTTTGCAGGTCTGACCAAGAAGAACACCAAGCAGGTGACCTCGAGGGTCGACAGAGCATTTCAGCGGGTGTATGCTGATGTGATTGGTCCTTTAGCACCATCTAGAGGCAATGCAAAATATTACCTTGTGTGTGTGTATTCTTTCACAAATTATGTCTGGATTTATGTTTTGGAGAAACCAAAAGAAGCCTTAGAAAGGTTTAAAGAGTTTTGTGACAAGGTTAAAAATATGCATGATGCTAACATTGCTTGTCTTTGTACAGATGAGAAGCCACTTTTTCTTTTACAGGATTTCCAGAGGTTCCTGCAGGAGAAAGGGATAAGACACAAGACTGCTAGTTCCGAAGAAGCATGGAAGAAATGTGTCTGTGTTAGGGTGAACAAAGAATTGCAAAAGGGAATGCATGCGCAATTGCTTAGTTCGCATCTGCCAGATGAATTCTGGGCGGAGTCGCTATTGTCATACACTTATACGTGGTTGAGAAAGGTTTCAAAAGATTTGGGATGTTCTCCTTTTGAGAAACTGTTCCAGAGAAAACCTTCAGTTGCCCATTTCAAGGTTTTTGGGTCTCATGTGAGAACAGAAACTCCAGGTGGGGTCAAGAATGCCAGAGGCATTTTTGTGGGTTATGAAAAGGGTCTCTACAGAGTAATTTTGTCTGAATCTGGTCAGGTGATTCTCACAAAATTTCTAGAGAGTGCTCCTGAACAGGAGAGAGTGATTGTTCACACATTTCCCACTGGAGATGATTCAGATGATGGTGATGATGAGTTTGATCTTATTGAGTTCAGTAGTACTGATGATGACAGCGATAGTTCAGGGAGCTCAGTTGTCACAGTCATTGAGAGGAAATCTCACATAATGACTAGACCCTCAGAAGAGGAGGATGAACCACTGATTAAGCTTAGTACTGGTTCTCCAGAGAGTTCAGAGGCTGAACCAGAAAGCAGTGAAGAGCAGCACCTCTTACGTAGGTCTGAGAGAGCAACGAAGGGTGTACCACCAAAGAGGTATTCACAAGAGTTTGCTAACTTAGCCGTTGCTGTTGTAAACGACCAAGGACAAATTGAAGCTGTGTCTAAGTCAGAGACAAAGGCACAACAGAGAGTTGCTAACCAAGGTAATGCAGAAGCACTCATTCCTTGGAAGTCACACAACCAGAGAGGTACATTGGTTAAACCAGTGGCGGGTAGTTCCAAGGGTGGAACTGAAACAACAGGGGAATGTTATAAGTAGAACAACTGTTTGTTTTCTTCTCTGGATGACACTTTGCTCGCAGCACGCATTGATACTTTAGGGGGAGTATGTTACCATAAAGCACCAATGCAGCAGCAAGCAAAGGCTCTAGCAGCTCAGTCAGTTGCAGGTGGCTGCAAAGCCAAACAGGATGTTTGTGACTGTTGCCATGGGAAGAAAGGGGCAGTCCATTCTGTACTGAGCACCGGATGTTAGCTCAGTGTGTGTGTCATATGACCCGTACTGGAAGTACATGGGTGGAGTTTATTCTTACTGCTGTTGAGTGCAGACATGTTTTCTCTGTACTGATGTAAGAGACAGAAATAAAGGATGTAAATAGATGTCTGTCTGCTTCTTTCCCCTCCCTGGGGATACCAAAGGGGAGAGAGAAGAAACGGTGTGTTCTTCTCACATCTGGGAAGAATCGCCGAGGCCTCGCCTGCTTATCTGCCGGGAGTAGCAGCGGGGAGGTCGACAAGGAATATCTGCCGGTGCCTACGCTGTGGCACATTCCTCTGACCCAGGCAGAATTCCAACACACATAACCCTAAACATTTTGTGAATCTTTGTACTTTTGTCCATTTACTGTATTTATTTCCCCTGATTTGAACTATAAAATGGTGATTTTCTTGAGTCAAAATGAGAGTACCTCTAAACATTTTTTTAAGAAAAAAAAGCACTTACTACACTTATTCTTATTCTTACTACAGTGGTACCTCGGAACTCAGAACGGCTCCGTTCTCGAATGTTTCGGCTCCCAAACGCCAAAAACCCGGAAGTGCTCTGGTTTTCAAACGTTCCTCAGAACCCAAATGTATGATGCGGCTTCTGCTGAGTGCAAGAAGCTCTTGCAACCAATGGGAAGCCACACCTTGGTTTTCGAATGTTTTGGAAACCGAACAGGCTTCTGGAACAGATGTTGTCTGAGAACCGAGTTACCACTGTACATAAAGACAAACTTGGTTACAGCTCATGCATTTTCTGAAATGAAACAAACCATGAGCCCAGGTTGGGACATGGGCTTGGCCATATGTTGTGTAGCACCAGCAGGACTGGAAAAGAACTGCAATGACCACAATCTTCTCTCTGGAAACCTGCATGATATGGCTTAGCATTATGTGAGAACTGGGCCACTTAGTAAATGGCGCATGCATTTAGGGGTTTTCACTGCTTTTGCTGTGGTTTTAAAGGCTTTACTTATAGGCAATGTAGTTACAGCTCATGGTTTGTCTGGAGTAAGACAAATCACGTGCCTGGGTTCAGAGAGAATGCTAAGTCAAACCATGGCTTAGTCCCAGGCAGCACAGCTGAAGGATCAGAAGATGAGGGCAGCAGCATAATCTTCTGTCTGGGATCCTGCAATTTTGCTTATATGCACTAAGTCACGGCTTGCCTTAGTGTTCTGTGCAAACTGGGCCTATGTGTGGCCCACTGAGGAATGCAGCAGGGCATTTAAAAATGGTCATAACCATCAGGTGATGCCATCACAAACTTCTATCCCATGTTGTTGTTTTTAGCCAACAATGAAAAAAGCTAAAAAGAAAGAAGGAAAGTTAGAGAAGGAAAGAAAGATGAAAAAAGTTAGAGAGAATCAGCAGCTTTGTTGGTGTGGGAGCAAAGTAAATAAATTGATAGTTCTGGTAGAACAGGAATAATATGCTCAAAAATTAATATTAAGACAAAATTAGTGAAGCTGGAAATGAAATCACCACAGAACACTATGAATAATCCTGCTAGGATGAGTAGTATTAGGGGAAATGAATAAAACATGTTGTTACACAGCTGCAGCAGATCCTTTTCAATAGAGTATGTAACCAAAGAGGGCAGCAGGATCATAAAAATGGCCACCAGAGTCCACGGTAATCGGAGTTCTAAACGAAACAATAAAAAATAAAATGTAGTTTTAGTACTCATGTGAAACAAGCAGATTAGAAGGAGATTGTAGTGCCACTGTCCTCACACAAAACAATGCCTTCTGCCCTCAGCTGTTCATTTACAAGTTCATGCACAAGCATGCATGGGAAGAAACAGATCATTTGTTAAATAAATATGCAAGCAAGCCAACAAATAAATAAATCTCGTTTGTCTTTTATAGTGCCTAGCGTAGGAGTGAAGAGCCTTGAGTTGCATACCAGGAAGCTACTGGTAAAAAAAAATCTCACCATGAATTTCCAGGTTTAGCCCTCTAAGCATCAATGTACTCAATATACGGATAACTAACAGTTATCATTACTGGTATATTGTTAGCAAATTAGCCTCAAATTTCAAGCCTTGGAGAATGAATTAATCGATTCTATATTTATGACTTAAAAGCTGAATTGATCCTGCTGTTGATTGAATTATTTTATTTGTTCTTTGGTGATTAAGTGAGTCTGATTTTTAACTAACTGAGAAACAATAGAAAAATATGCTTGGTAGATACCCAAAGATCATTTATTCAAAAAACTTTCCCTAATATAAGATAGGATTCTCCGCACACAGAGAGCATGAATATAAACCAGATAAATTGAGAGTCTGGAGATTAATCTGCTGGGATTTTTTTATTTATCCTATGTCCATGGCAGTAGTGAATCAGAGAGCCTGGGAAAAAAGTGAGTGGGCATAGACAGTCAGAGGCAGGCAGGTGAATGGATCATGACTATATTTTCCATGATCATTGGGTAGAGGTGGCTAGCCACAAACCAGACCATTAAGAATACACCCTTACTACTCAGCAGATTATAAAGTGGAGAGGAGAAACCCAATTAAAACAAAATGAGTTATTGTTGCCTAACAGCTGCTTGGATAGGCAATTCTGAAAGAGCTTCATCTCCAATCCATGAACTAGGATGGGAAGGCCATCAAATTCATATAAATTATGACTACTTTGGCATATGGGTTCAAAAATACACAACCAAGCTGAACAATTTCCTCATAAATCACAACAAAATCTAAAATAAAGATACAAAATACCAACAGCAACAACCCACCCCAAACTACATCCCTCAGACAATGTCCCAGTGTAGCTCTTTGTCAAGACCCATCTGGAACTATGGCATACGCCCCAACATTCTGCAAGATAAATTTGGGGCACCCCCAACCCCCATCTCTGTCGTTCGCCCCCTCTGCTGCTGACCCCTTCCTTGCCCACCCGATCACCCCTTCCTTCCCTCTTATCTCTTACCTTTGCTGTCTTTGGCCTTTTGTTCAGTGGCCTCAAGTGACTTCGGGCAGGTTGCCCTATGCCCCACAATGCCAGGAGACATGGCACCACCTGGAAAATCAGAGCATCCCAGATTGGGATCAGAAGCCGGGGCAGCTTCTGTAAATTCAGGCTGTCCAGATTAAATCAGGACACTTGAGCCTGCTGTGACATCCACAATGAAATTGAACAGTGAACACCTGCAAAAACTACACTTTACAGGCAGGTACAAGGGTGGGACAGCAGGGGAGAAAGAAAGCAGGAGAGCTTAAAGGAATTTGGGGATATATCAGACCTGTCACACTTCCAATGTCATTGGTGGGGGGAGGGCAACAGGGTTCTAACTGAGATTGGAATTTGGCTCAGAATAAACAGAGGTATACTCTGAGTTTTGGAAAATAGATCTTTCCATCAGTACAACTTGTGAGACTAATTTGGGGAGATAATTAATCTTCTAATCCACACCACATATCACTAAAAACGGAACAGAAAAGAATATTTCTTGCCAAGGCCTTCCTCAAACCTAGAGCCCAACTGTGGTAGCAAGGATAGAGAATGAAATTAGACATCTCTAGTAGCACAAGCGTAGAGCATAATCTTTTCAAGATAAATTCAAGGTAGAGTTTTGAAACTCAAACAGGGCCCATAATGGCCAAAAAAATATTCCCCCCTGCCAAATAGCACCAACATTAATCAATGTGCCATACATGACCCTATTACGTTGATTTGGTTTCAACTTCTAAACACCTGTTGAAAACTTCTACATTCCATAAGGCTTAGGAGGCTATCAAAAATACCTGTTTCCATATCAGCTTTTATTTTATTGTAACATTCTAATGTGGCTTTTATTGTATAGTTGTATGTATAATTGTTATAAATTGTTCTGGTTTTTTTTAATGAATAGCAGTACAGAAATATTTTTTCCAGAAATACCGTAAATAGATTGGCAGCAAAATAAAATTGCTGCTTTTCACTTCTGATATGATGGTCCTGTTAAGACAACTTGGATGATGTACTGACGGTTAAAAGTAGATCTTAAATAACGTCACATATAACAAGTGGATACACATGCATTTTAATTCTGAGCGACAGTTCATTGGGTTACACATTTAAAAGTCCTTGGTGGGTAATTAAAGTCATTACAGTTCAACACGTTTAGAAGTCCTCGGTGGGTAATTAACGTCATTACAGTTCAACAACAACTATACCGAATAGGACAAAAACACCATTATATTGCATAACGTGGTAATATAGCAAAGAATTAAACTCAATTGGGATCCATATATGCTGTGTTGGGCTGCATGGTACGGTTTATAATTAGGTTATAAATCCGGGCCTGTCACATATGAAATGACAAATGTAACTATAAGATGAGAAGCAATCTTGCCTAATTATACATATCATGCTTCCCGTCTTTTGAAAGATGTTTTTAAAACATGGTTGACACGGTTCACATAAATGTTCTCTTTTTTTTATTAAAAGAGAGAGAGTATTGATAATATATCTCTACTTACAAGTATCATGCATATGGTTTTAGTCAGAGACTAAAAGGATGTCATGGACTTATTTATTTGATGGAATCATGGGGCTCTTCCACTTAATCTGTCACTACACTCGTTTATAAAAGCTGTTAGTGACCCAGTCTTTTTTTTAATGTTTTCCTTAATATTTTGGATTAACTTTTAGGGCTTGAGAACAAAATTAGGTTTATAGATTTAGTTTTTGGTTGTATTGATCCTGTCATCTGAACGCTGGTGAAAATCTATTCCATTCTTTTAAAAACAACACTCTTTTTCAAACTATCAGGGCAGCAAGAAAACCTTCCCTGTTTGTGTCTTCCACATTTGCATATACTAGAGCTGAAGTTTGGTATAAATGACCTAGTTTGGTTTGGTATAAATGTCAAAAATGCACTGGAATGTAGGAGTTGCCTATTAATCCCTTCCATCCCATTAATAGCTATGGACCAAGGAAGACAGCATCTAAAATTAATGCTGCTCTTCAAGACATATCTGTTTATATACAGGTAATTCACATCCTGTGCTTATTTCATTTACGAGATTGCAGCTTTACATGGATTGCCATTTTTTAAATAAAATGTGGTGGAAGAGTGGGATCCCCCGCCTGGAAGGGTAGTGTAAGATCTCACAGGAGACCTCACATGACCTTCCCAGAGCCCAGTAAGCAAGGCAGAGGGATTAAAAAGTTCTCTGACTTGTATAGGAGGGAGGGAAGCAGAAGGCCTGCTCAGTACTTTTTTCATGTCAAGATCACGGTGTGAGCCCAAAATGGGTGCTGTGTTATCTCACGAAGAGATGTAGTTGGTCAGGTGTACTTGAAATTGTATCTGTGCCAGCTCAGAACCCTTAACAAACTTCATTTCCCAGAATTCCTTGTGAGAGTAGTGTGGATGAGGACATGTGCAAAACTATAGCATGCTTTCATTCCCGACCACATCCAGTAGTAGGGACTGTGTGAAAGGATTCTGACTCAGGCCTAGGAATAATGTTTTTTGTTCCTTTTTGTTTTGTTTTGGTAGCCTTAGGAACTGAAGTCACCATTCTTCTTTTTATTCCCCTTCACAGTTAGGGGGGAAAGTGAGAGGAGAACTTGGACTTAGGCCCATCATCTCTCCCAGACAGGTGACTGGCTCTGCTAAAAAGCTTATTTCCTCAGCCATCTGTTAGGCAGCTAGGAACTCAAAGTGAGGCACTGCAATGCATGGGCAGCTTCGTGCTGCTTGCACATACTTCTGGATCAAGCCCTGAATATTTTCCTTCATGCCCATGTTTTCTAACTTTTACATTTAACTGTATGAAGCAATTCATTTTTGACCTAATTTTTGACACCTTTCAAAGGAGAAACATTCCCACTTACAGCTGTGTAAGGGAGGAATCTAACACAAGCCATTCCATTCTGTCTTATTATACAGGTATGTTTCTGTCCAGGAATAGCACCGCAGGGTTTTGTTTTCTTTGGATGAGAGAAGACTGGAGACATATGGTGTCTTGTTTTATTTATACATTTTCCAATTAGAGCACAGGGCAGCAACGGGCAACCTGTGGCCTTGGCTCTGCTGATTTCATGGGGAGGGGGGAAAGGTAGGCAGAGTGAGAGAAGAGTGGGGAAGGAAAACTAGAGAGGGAAAGCAGAAACACACAGAGTGACCAAATTTGACATCTATCATGAACAATACGTCTCTCCATCGTAATCCCTCAAATGTAAGAATCGCAGGGGGTTGGTCTAGATGGCTCTTTGGGTCCCTTCCAACTCTACAATTCTGTGGTTCTAAGGAGGGAGAGGGAGGGGAGAGAATGAGATGGCAGAAAAAAATGCAGTGGAGAGGTAGCATCGGCCCTATCCTCTGCAGGCATGTGGTCCCAACAGATTGCACCTGAGAAATTGTGTCCTTCAACAGAAAAAAGGTTCACCACCCCTAATGTAGTAGAAGCAAAAAAGAAGACTCCTATTAGAAGACATTTAACACCAAAGCAGTTTTTCATGTGTTAGATTCCAGACAAAGAGTCCTTTTTTATTATAAACATCTTTATTGAAAGTTCAAAAAGTACATAATCATATGTGCGCTAAAAATTGTGAGACGTAAATAAAAGAGAGAAAAGAAAAAGAGAAACAGAACCCGCGTAGAAAGGAAAATAAAGGAGGAGGGGGGGGGACCCAAAACTGTATACTTTACAAGGTTGTTATTGTACTTCACCAGATCTCAACCTATTGCCATATTTTACCTTACCGAGTACGACAAGGCTGTATATTGTCTCCCTGCTTATTTAACTTATATGCAGAATACATCGTGCGAAAGGCTGGGCTGGATGAATCCCTAGCCGGAATTAAGATTGCCGGAAGAAATATCAACAACCTCAGATATGCAGATGACACAACCTTGATGGCAGAAAGTGAGGATGAATTAAAGAACCTTTTAATGAGGGTGAAAGAGGAGAGTGCAAAATATGGTCTGAAGCTCAACATCAAAAAAACGAAGATCATGGCCACTGGTCCCATCACCTCCTGGCAAATAGAAGGAGAAGAAATGGAGGCAGATTTTACCTTCTTGGGCTCCATGATCACTGCAAATGGTGACAGCAGTCAGGAAAATAAAAGACGCCTGCTTCTTGGAAGAAAAGTGATGACAAACCTAGACAGTATCTTAAAAAGCAGAGACATCACCTTGCCGACAAAAATCCATATAGTTAAAGCCATGGTTTCCCCGTAGTGATGTATGGAAGTGAGAGCTGGACCATAAGAAGGCTGATCGCTGAAGAACTGATGCTTTTGAATTATGGTGCTGGAGGAGACTCTTGAGAGTCTCTTAAGGAAATCAGCCCTGAGTGCTCACTGGAAGGACAGATCGTGAAGCTGAGGCTCTAATACTTTGGCCACCTTATGAGAAGAGAAGACTCCCTGGAAAAGACCCTGATGTTGGAAAAGATTGAGGGCACTAGGAGAAGGGGACGACAGAGGATGAGATGGTTGGACAGTGTTCTCAAAGCTACCAACGTGAGTTTGACCAAACTGTGGGAGGCAGTGGAAGACAGGAGTGCCTGGCGTGCTCTGGTCCATGGGGTCATGGAGAGTCGGACAGAACTAAACAACAACAGCCTGAGCTGATGCTCCTAAACTTGATTGTGGCTCCAAATGCAACTTCAAAGCAGATTGCAAACTTTTTCTGGATTTTGTAATGCATTTTTGGTGTCTAGTAAGTGCACACAAAATTTCCATATTTTACTTAAAAGATGTATACATAAATACATCTTTTGTACAGTTTAAAATGTTTTGAAAGTGCATGAATTTTACATGTGTAAAACTTATATGCAGACTTTTCATTATTTCTTTTTTAAAAATACACACAAACTTGGATGGAACAGACCCATGACTCAGCACCAGTAAGACCAGTAAGATTAGAAATCAAGCTGCTGAGTGGGAAGGAAATATTCTCCAGCCATTGAGGAATATGACCCTTCTTTTGTTCGGTGCCTGACTACACAATGAAGATACATAGCTTTACATAAAGGATGGCCTTGTCACTGATTTGCCTTTTAGCTCACCTGCTTGCTGCAGTTCATTTGTTCATTTTGTAATAGAACCCGGTTGACAAAATTAAGGGTCACGTGCCTCATACAAGGAGCCAGTGATCAAGAATTAATTTCTGAGCTTCCTACCCTGGGCTACAAGTTTGTTTACAAGTTATTATTCAGCGAAAGAACAGAGAGCTCAGAGGGGGGAGAAGGCAGCTACAGATGTATTCTATTATACAGAAGAAAGAGATTAGATTAGGTGCACTTGTTTCCAATATCTATAGCTAATACACTGCATTTGCAATCAGTTTAGTTTCTACAGTGACTTGAGAGTTGCTTAAAATAATTATAACTCAAGCACGGTGTCCTCTTTAACTCATATGGTGTGAATTCTAGAAGCTGCAGTCATTTACTTAGGTTTGCTTGGCTTAAAATAACATGGGATAGTCATGACTCAGTGGTAGAGCACATGCTTAGCATGCAAAATAGCCCAAGTACAATTCCTGATATCTCCAGTTAGAATTGAAGAGAAAAAAAATCCCTATCTGAAACCCTGAAGAGAAATTTCCAGTAGACATTACTGGGCTAAATTACCAGGGCTGGCCCCACCCACCCATGACGAAAGGTCACCCAGGATCCACAGGGGGAATAGATCCCAATGTAGATCTTTACCCCACCCCCCTTGTTCCTGGTGTAGATCTTCACTCACCCCTTTTCCTCTGGTGGTGGGCTGGGCGCCATTTTGCCTCAGGTGCCAAAATGTCTTGGGCCGGCCCTGTACATTGCCAATGGTCAGAATTCATATAGGGTAGAGATGGACGGATCAGTCAGTTTTGGTTCTTTCAATTCCTCCTTTCTCCAATCTTAATTTAACTTGTCCACATTTCTGCAGCAACTTGTGAATTTTCGTTTTAAAAAATCCTCGTGAATATTCTTCAAAATTTGCATGTGAATGACTTTCGATAAACATATTTTTGCAGGCAACTTTGACATATGTACACACTTTTGCAAGCAGTTCATTCCAATATTTTGTATATTATTTTCACTATTTCATTCATTTTTATGCACTCTGTTGCCCAGTACCTGCATTTTTGTAAATATTTGTTGGTTGGAGAGCTGCACTGCAAAATTTGGGAAAGTGCAATTTTTGTAGGATGGCTGTTTTGGGTCTCATCATGTTTTGGTAAGTGAAGATTAAATAAACTGAGCTTTAAATGTGAACTGAACTGAAATCCTCTCCCATCCCTAGTATAAGATAGCTTGTGGTTTTAAGAGGAACAATTCAAACAGGTTCTGTGGAAGGAACTCCCACTCCCAAAATATAATGTGTAAAGCGACTCTAAATAATATATGTGAAATCAACTACTGGGGGGGGGGGGGTCAGCATTAAAGCTACAGGACTTTCCCAGTTAAATCTCAATGGTGAAAATATTTTCCAGAGGCAGAAGAAGTTGGAACTTTGATCTGCTCCTGATTATATCAAGAGCCATTGATTTCAACAAAACTTAATTTTTTGTTTTATTTAGGGTTGCAGCTTTGGATTCAGATAAATCACCCACTAGGGGGAACCACAATCTTGTACACAAGGCCAGCGTATTATTTCTATGATCACATTCTGGTGTGGAATTCCTGCGAAATCCACAGCCATTTTGTGGAGGTTTTGGATAAGAGGTCATTAATCTTGGTGGTATGAACATTTTTGCTGCTGCGTTGTAAAAACTGCCATTTAAATGCATTTCTGCTCAGTTCTAACTGAATTTCAGTTTAGTGTATTAGACTTAGCCAGAGAGAAGAGGCTAAAGGAAACTGAATTGCTTCTTTGGGTTGCTTTTGGCAATGAAGACCTCTCTCCTGGATATCACATTATGCGGTGACAGTCCTGCATTTGTTCCAGAACGAAGGCTCATTAGGATGTTGTAGCCAATGCAAGCTCGCTGCCCAGGGTACCCTGTAAAATATACATGCTTTTTCAACCTTACTTTTGTCATATGCAGTAATATATTTTACATGTACGTTTTCCAGGTACACCCCCAAACTAGAATGTGTGAATCAGGCCAAGAATCACCAGAGTCCCACTCTGAATTTATAACTCAAGGAAAATGTGTTCTGCCTGGGGCTTGCGAAGAAAGAGCTTTCTTCTAATTAGTCTACCTACCCAATCATTCTGTCCTATGCTGTGCTGGGGCTCTAAAGCAAAGTGACTAGTATTGCTTCTGTCCCATCACTGCTGTAAGTAATGACTTTTGGAGAATGTGCCCCCTAGCTTTTCTGGCCTCAGACTCCCTTCCTTTACGTCTTCCCAATTACCATAAAACAGGAGAACTATCAAAATGTCTTTCCCTTCCTGGTTTCTCCTTCCTTTCTCTCCCGATTGCTCCCAAGCTTAACTTGCAGAGGGTTTTTTTTTATGTGCCCACACAGAGGGCCCTCAACCAGCAGTTTGGGAACAGGGTTTGAATAATTCATTCAACTCGATCTTGCAGAGTGACTAATGTGCTAATTATCCAGAAGAGCCATTTTATAAGGTTGGGTCAGGTACTCGGTGCTAAACATCATTATAAGAAATTCATGTGGTATTTGGGAATTTGAGGGAAACTGCTGATGTGATAGACATCTGTGAGGTTGGGTACTTTACTTAAAGCCAGTACCTAGTTCAGGTGTTCTGTGGTCCATAATTGCCCAGTGCAGTATGATTTGCAGATCATTTACATGGCACAGGTAATGTATAGTAAAATTTAACTGAAATACAGCCAAAAGATATGGATGCGTCTTATCAAAATTACTCGCCAGAACACTCTATTAAATCCATATCTAATGAAACCTGATGAGATATTTGGTAGTGGTTGTATCATTGATTATGTAGTCATCATATTGATTGTTCATTTCATGAATATAGCCTTAGATAAGTTTTGATGAGATACCTCTGTGATGAAATTTTCCATTATTTCACTGTGATGCTGTTATAATTTATTATGTAGAAATGTTCAGTTCACAGCTTTTCGCCCAGAGGTACAACTTAATTGAGCTGAACTTAACAGAAGCAAATATAAAAATGTGCTTCATATTTCAGGGCCGTGCTTTTGTTTCCTAGCAACATGATTTGCATTTAGGCAAAAAAAGGAAAAAGAAAGATGGAGAAGGAGTTACTACTGCATGAGAATATAAAATCTGCCAACCCCTCATACTGGCTTTTGGTAACAGACTCCATGTATTTTTCCACTGCCACATCAGGTCTGCCATTTTGAAGCAATGAAAGAGAAGAAATGAAGAGTATTCATTAATATTCCCCTTAAGATCTTGCCTTTCTATTTAACAAGGTTCTGCTTGTCCGGGACAGAATATGTTTCCTTGTATGTTATTAAAATGAGTTCAAGAGTGAACATGTTTTAGTAACATGCAAGTCTACTCCTCCCAAAAAAACAAAAAAACACCTTCATAAATCCAAAACTGTCGACCTGTTCAAATATGGAACCTTTCACCTCAAGTCAGTAGCAAAAATCCCTTAAAAAATAAGAAGAATGCCTGTCCTCCTCCTTCATGCCCATACCCACAGTCTCTATCTTTTTCCCTCAACAAAACAGAGAGGTGATAGTGCCACTGGTGAGGCCCACTTTAAGGCAGAATTTGCCTATTTGTTATAACAACCCAACCAGTTTCACGCCACTAATTTACATTAGGAAGCCTAAAGTCATACTGAAGATCTGCCATCCCACTGAATGAACATGAACTGGGCTGGTGTTGTTTTTATTCTGTCTCCACCTGCTTAACTTACTGGGGAAATGGCTAAAACTGTTTTATTTCCTCAAATAGCAGGATCTGAACGTGCCATGTTATTGCTGTTAAGATTCAAATGAATATAAACTACAGGGATAGTCTAAGAGGAAAGGATGAAACATGGTTTATGAGATGAAATGCTTAATGTGAATTGGCATTATGTTTTGAACAATAGGAGTTTCCCCTAGTCTCACATTCAGGGTCAGGGGCGCCGACTTATAAAAAATATTGGGGGGGCCCATACCGGGGTCCTCGCCACAAGATCCTGGCTGCGGGGCGCAATTCGGGAGGGCTCGGCTGGCCGGGCCCAGGCCCGCGGGGCTCCTCCGCGCTCCCCTCCCCCGGCCGGGTGGCGCCTGCAAAGGCTGCGGGTTCCGCTGCACCTCCGTCTCTCTTTCCACTGGTAGCGAGAGCGGGTGGGAGGAGGCCACCCGGGAGCCAGAACCGGGCACCAAATAAGGAGAGCGGGGCGGGCCTGGATCCTGGCCTTGTTTGGCGCTTCCCCTCGGCTGGCGGCCCAGCCAAACCTGCGGCGGCGGCGAGGCGATGCCCGCGCAGGGGGGCGCCCACCCCTCGGCCCCCGCCCGGCGCTGCCGCCCCAGCACCTGCTCGCTCCTCCCAAGGGGCCTCCTCTCCCTCCCGCCTCTTCACAGCAGTAATATAATTTTCTTAAATTATTGGGAGGGGCCCCCCAAACGAATTTTTGAGGGGGCTCAGGCCCCCTCAGGCCCCATGGAGTCAGCGCCTATGTTCAGGGTATGCTCACACTGCCATCTATGCCACTGACATCCAACACACTCAGACGCCTAGTTTTTGAAGCGGCATTCACACAACATTAGCCACAATCCATCTTGATCTTGTAGTTTCTAGGCAAATACTGCTGTTATATGTGCTTTCTTCCCTTTCAAACCAGCTTCAGTCTTTGCTGCTTATTAATATTGCACATTTGGAAGCAATAGGCCGAATTTCTTTTTGAAATAAAAATTGTCCAGTCCAAAAATATAGTTCAAAAGGTTTACTAACAAAACTTGCTCCAAAAAGACACAAAACAAATAACGTTACATCCAGATAGTTGCATAATACATCTTAGAAATGTGAATTTCTCCTATTCAGAGCTGAAATCAAAGCTTTGCCTCCCCACACAGACTTCATTAGCCTGGAGGCTGTTTACTCCTGGAAAGAATCATTAGCAGTCCTTTCTCTTTAACTGCTTTCAGAACAAAGACTACCAACACACCCAAAATGGAGATCTGCAATCGAATTCCCCATGTGATCTAAGTTAAACACCTCGTGACAGAGCAGCAGAGATACATTAACAGTCAATCATTAACTGTCAGGCTCTTTGAGACTCTTTTGTTTAACTCAATGGAATTTACCAATGGCACCCTCTTAGCAGTACAAATACAGAGTTATTTTCCATTTCAGTGTACAATTAAACAATTATACAGTGGTACCTTGGTTTACAGGGACACGGGTGGCACTGTGGGTTAAACCACAGAGCCTAGGACTTGCCAATCAGAAGGTCGGTGGTTCGAATCCCTGTGACATTGCTTGGTGCCTGCTCCTGCCAACCTAGCAGTTTTAAAGCAGGTCAAAGTGCAAGTAGATAAATAGGTACCGCTCCGGCAGGAAGGTAAATGGCATTTCCGTGTGCTGCTCTGATTTGCCAGAAGCAGCTTAGTCATGCTGGCCACATGACCAGGAAGCTGTATGCAGGCTCCCTCAGCCAATAAAGTGAGATGAGCGCCGCAACCCGAGTTGGCCACAACTGGACCTAATGGTCAGGGGTCCCTTTACCTTTACCTTTACCTTGGTTTACAACCCTTCTGGAGGTCTGGTTGTAAACCCAAGGCACGCTTTCACCCCCCCAAAAAAGGTTGTAATTCCCCCCCAAAAAAGAGGGTTGTAAAAAAAAAAGGGGGGACACGCACTTCCAGGTTTGAAGTGGTTGTAATCCAAAACGGTTGCTAACCAAGGTACCACTGTACTTAACAAATATGACTATAAGACTCAAGTTGCATTCACTTCATAGTCAGAATGGTATGAACATTTGAGAAAGCCATCATGCATGTGCAGATGCGCATGTGCAAATAACAGCTTCATGAATAGGTATGTGGTTGCAGGGGAAGAAAACCAAAAAGATCATTTGTGAAGATATCCTTGCCCCTTTTTCTGATGTGAACAGCACTGTGCAAATGTGGCTTGAAACTTGGCAGGGTGAGGCTTTGTCACAACTTAAGCCACTAATGTGAATATATACCCATAGTCTCTAAAAATTCTTTTCAGTGGATCAATGATAATTAAAAAGCTAAACATCAATGAATTGAAATGCTCCAAAAAATGAATAAATCCTGCTGGCTCTAAAAGCTGATGGTCCCTATCGTAACAAGATTTGCTGCAATGCAGGAAGCTATTGCTTGCCCTTATCCAGCAGTTCCCATGGAAGGAACACTGCAGCTTGGAGCTCCTGCAGCACCATGGGCTTTCTTCAAAGGAGGGGAAAATATGAGACACTTTCTTTTAAGTGAATAAGGAAGCCAAACCATGAGCATGGACAGAGCATAGTTCTTTGCGAGTTATTAAAACTTGTTATTTCAGATCTCCCCTTTTTTTCCTAGTTGATATTCTGATAAATATCTACATACACACACACACACACACACACACACACACACACACACACCAGTGTAGGCCATAGGCTTAGAAGAAAGTTCATTGGTGTCAGGAGAATCTTTTTTCCTAATGCTTATTTCCCCATGGAAATAGTAGATAGAGCCACGGAGGAGAGGTAGTAGGCTGAATTCAAAGGCACTATGAACTGGTTGGCCATGCTTCCCACCCCACCCACCCGAACCTGCAAAGTCATGTAAAAGGTAGACAGTGGTACAGTATATGTTTTGTTCTGATTCTTTCACAATGAATGCTAGAATGGAAGTGGAAATAGTTGGGAATGAAAGAAATAGAAAGAGGTTCTTGGAAAGTGACTTTGCTCATTAAATTCCAAATGTCTCTATTGTTTCTTTAGTCCCACATAGCCAAAAGTTCAGTAGTTTAATGTTGGGGGGGGGGAGTACCTGGTTATTCCCTGCCCACCCCACCCCTTTCTGTAAAGAAGACAGAAATGAAGGTCAAATTGATTGCTGTAAATTATGTCTAGGGACTCAGCTAGACTGGTAAAGAAAAAGCTATTTATATAACGTTGTGCCACCAGTGGCGACACTGAGTCCTGTTTTTCTCTACCTGTTTTCCCTGTTTAAATTTACAATGCTTTCTCCTAGATCCAGCCTAGCAGTCACAGACAAGCTATGGCTTGATAATGAAGAAGCCAAGTTATGTATGCCAGAAATGGTCGTTCTGGCAGTTCCAGGCCATCCTTTTGGAATTTTGACATTTGTTTGTCTGAGCATTCCCAGCATAAGGAGGCATCACATTTGGTGTATTTTAGATCAGCCTATCCCAACCTGGTGTTCTTTCAATTTGTGCTGCTCTATCATCTCTGATGCTGGTTGAGGCTAAAGGGAGTTGGAATCTAAAATGTTTGGAGTGTTCCAGGTCAGGGAGGTTATGAACAGTTTTCACAGTTTGAACTAATCACTATGAGTGGCTGCCCAGAGGAGATGATTTCTGGAGAACAACAAACAGAAACCTGAAACCTAGAGCAGCAGCCATTTTGAGACCAGTTCTTATAGGATGAGTTGCACAGTATTAAGCAAAGTTTGTTCCACCTTTCAGTCATCTATGACACCATTTTATAAAGTGTGCAGTGGCAAATGGCACACGGTGTCAGAAAAGAAATTGTCTGAAAATGAAACAGTCCAGCAAAAATGAACAGCTATGGCCTTCAGGAAAGTCGGAGTTTGAAATAAATGATGCAGAGAACCAGTAAAGGTAGAATAAGAGATTTGAGTTGTACTGCATAGCAAGCAGAGCAGGTAGGAATGGTTGAAGACTTCAGGGAGCATAATTTCTCCTTCCATAGGAGAAAAAGCAAGAGAGTTTTTAAAACATTTTTTGGTATGATAACAAGGGAGTTAAGGAAAGCCACGTTTTGATTAATTAATAAATCTAGAGTATACTGTGCACTAAGAAGAAATGTTGCCAATGAAATGCACCCGTTCTTCACTTGAACTTGGAGTAGAGGAGAAATCATAGAGCCACAGAGGTAGGTCAGACCATTGGCCAATCTAGCTCACAATTGTCTTCCCTGACTGGCTGGCAGCAGTTTTCCAGCATCTCAGGCACAAACCTTTTGCTGGTGGACACTGGGAACCAATTCAATAGCATTCTAGGTGTCCTACATGCTGCTGCAAATTACTTCACCATCCCTCTCTCATAGCACACTAGAATTGGAGAGTCTGGGTAGAATAATATCCTTTGATTATAAGCTTGACCACAAGTCCATTTTCCCTCTGTCCCCCCTGGTGTTTGCTCTTCCTTCCCCACTCAGCCACCTGGCATTTTCCTTACATGGCAAGATTAGAGACATCATTTCACTTTTACTGGTCTGCAGTTTGTTGTGGTCTGAATCATCACCCGCTGTAGTTCTGGAGTGTCTTGTACAAGCCTATTTTGCCTCAAGCCAGTCCAGAACCCCGTCCAAATCTGCAACACGTCCCTACCCAGAACCCTCTACAATATGCAATAAAGGGATTCCAAAGTGGATCCTTAACACAGAAGCTGATTTAGAAAATGTTCCCCACAGATAGCAAGTTTGACAACCGGTGCTCTATAGCACGCTGACAACAGCAGTTACTTATTGTGTAACAACACACTTTGCGAAATCTCTTTGAGTTAGCTACAGATAGCTGTTCTCGGCATCCTTTTTATCTGCCAACTAAGGGAAATTTGGGCGAAGTGCCCCTTGAGCTCAACAGGGTGTTGGCCAGGTACTGTTTCTTGCCACCGATGATCGGGAAGTATAACTGGGAACTAGGAATATCTCTTATGACATTGCATAATCTAGGCTTGATCTAGCACTCACATTTAATCACACCAGAAGCTGCCTAATTGCTCTGTTTTCTTACTTGGAGAGCAATGTAAATGTGGATAGGGATTCTTCGTAATTGGGTAGTACGTGGGAGTATTGTGCTAACAAGAGAGTCATGAAAGAAGCAATGTCTGTCTTTTCAGTGGCTATAAAAATAACGATATTAATTGAGGGATGCAGCAGCTTTGTGGCTCGTTGGTTGATCTATGGAGGCTTCATCTATTTTATGTAAGCTGTAGTGCTGACTTTACATATAAAAATAGTTGAGAGGAACACTGCCTACAGATTCATACTGAAAAACTTTTATTATCCAGGTGACCGGGAATATATGACAACCACTACTGTCTTAGTGTAACATAAGATAATAATCTGTTTAAGTTTTAAAAAGAGGAATGCTGGAAGGGCTCTACTTTTGAATTTGTCACAAATAGCCTGTCTTATGACAAACGAGAATAAAATCTATTTGACTACATATCCACCACTCTCAACAACCCTGGCTTTCAGGAGGTAATCTTTGTCAAAACTTTGCTGCAAGATGTTATCTATTTTTATTAATTAACCAGGTATTCTTTGTAAAATAAAAATACAAATCCAAGTGCCCAATTAAACAGCTTCTGCATATTTGAAACACCAAAACACACAAAAAGGTATTTGACAGTTCCCGATGCATCAAGGTAATTCAAGCTGTTTCTGTAAAGTGAGCTATATCAGGGGAAGAATAAGAGTATTCAGAAAAGTTTGTGTTATTAAATGACAGACTTTGCTTTGTGGAGTCTGGCCAAACAAATTAAAACCTCAGGTCTGAGTTTCTTTATGTTCAGGCTTATTAACAGCTGTAAATAAAGCAGAAAGAACTAAACATCATTTGTTTAGACTATTTAAAGAAATATAGTATGATGAATTTGAGAGCAGGATTTGAGCTATGAGCAACAGATGTAATTATATTATAATACTGTGGTTACAATTTGAAAGATAAAAGATAGGGTGCAGCAGAAGTGGAGAGACAACAACTCCATGGAAAAAGAGGTGGGAAGTTGACAAAAATAAGAGAAAAGATGAAACTTTGCTATGACTGCATATGTTAAAAATGTTGAAACTTAATAAAAATTTAAAAAAGAACTAAACATCAGTGGTCTGAATGTTGGACTAGGACTTGAGAGAAACAGGTTCAATTCCCTGCTCAGCCAAACTGGATGGCTCTCAGACTAACTTCTCTATTGTTGTGAGGATGCAATGGGGGAAGTTGCCAGACCTTCTTTGGGGTAGTCAGGCCTCATACAGGGTCTTCCCTTTCTCCCTAATCTAGCTGCTATTTCTTCTAGTGGGTTGCTTTGCTTTATATCTGAAAGGCTGCACCAATCATAGCCATCATGGCAGAACTTCTGCTAGAGCATTCTCTACTCCAGTTTCTTGACTTCTGTGGCTGCTCAGGAAGCAGCTAAGCCTCTTCCTACTGTTTGTCCTTACCCTCTTTTTTTTGGCATTCCAACTCTCCCCACCATTATGTGTAAAAGGAAAAGGCAAAGGTCAACCTGGATGGTTAAGTCCAGTCAAAGGCGACTATGGGTAATCTCAGCCGACAATGGAACAATTTGGTGTAACTCTAAGTAAAGCAGAGTGTCAGATGGGAAAGCTGTCAGCTGCCAGCACATCCCAGCAGGAAAGTGATTGTGAAGCTTTTCTGGACTTTGTTGGATCCTTCTTGCCTTTCCTCAGCTGCCATCGTTATTTCTTCCCTGCGTATTACTGTCAAAATCATGCTTCGGGGCTGGGAAACCACTTTACCAATCTGTTGTCAGGGTGAAATAGCAGGAAAACCAGATGCTTTTTAGTTTTAAAGAACTCCATGTGGAAACATTTCTTAAAAGTAAAAGGAAGGACGTCCCTTAAAACAGAGTTGCCATACGTCTGGTATTCAGCCCCCTTAAGCAGTGGGCAGAAATTGCCGAAATGTCCAGGAAAACCAGGACATATGGCAGGCAGCCCATGCCGGTAGTGTAGATTTTGGTGATTTCCATTAAAAATAGCTCAAAAACTCATTTTGTTGTTGTTGAGATTTCGCCAAAAAATGTTCAACAACTCTTGTGTCCAGATTTTTACTTTTTTAAATATGGCAAGCCTACTTAAAAGCAGAACCAGGCTACCATTTCGGCCACTGGCAGCCAAGCTGCTCAGCTTCCTGTGCTTCAGGAAAGCCAAGTGGAAGATTGTCATGAGGTAACTCCTCACAGGGGGGCTTTTCCAGATCAGGAAGCATAGGAAAAATATTTAATAGAAAGTGGGGGTGGAACCCCACAGTATTGGTGGCCACCTCTCAAGAATAAGGTAAACACAATCCTACAGCTCCTGAAATGATACGTTCTGAAGTGCCTAGCAAATGAAGCAGAATAAACAGGCCTCGTTCAGGAGGGAGGGAAATGTTTGAGTAACTGGAGGACATGTTTTGGCTCAACAAAAATAAGGATGACGTTGAGTTTCCCTCCTCTTCAGTTGCTGCTCTGCAGCAGTGCCGTCTTCCTACTCATTAGACAACCTCACCAGCAGCTGCTCCCTGTGAATATTCAAGATGCCTTTTTTTGTAGTTCTGATTTTGAATCTTATTTGGGCCATTTTCCTTCCTCCGCTCCTCATGCTTTAAATAAAGAATCACTCTGAGTAGCACAGCATTCCCATTAACAGCAAAGCAAGTTTAATGGAACAGAAGAAGATCTCTGCCTGAGATGTGACTATTTATTCAGCAGGAGTTAGGGACCTTTTAAAACCTGAAGCCCATATTCTTCACATGCAGCCTTCTGGGGGCCACAGTGCTGGATTGGGCCAGGGGCAAAAAGTAGGTGGAGCAACATAGGCAACTCCTACAGTAGGTACATTCTCAATTCAATATGCAGTCCGTGGCCCCTTCAAAAGAACACTGGTTCCATATTAAAATGGTAGTGAAAGCTGAATGGACTAGTTTTAATTCTGACTTTCAAGATCACCCCCAAGAACAGAAAATATTATGTTACAAAGAGGGAGATCCCTAAAGATGATGCTTGAGAAAAATGATTTCCACTGGACGCTCCTGACTACAATTACATTTTTGTATTGAATGAAAGGGATGGATATGAGCCCATCTGGTTAGATTATGTGGATTTTCTTTTAACTGTGTTTTTTTAATTTATTCAAAAGTCTGAACTGTTGGGATGTATCGTATATAGGACTTCTCTTTCTGCAAGAGAAGTTGTTCAAAGGAACATGAGAATCACTGAAGAATTCTAGAGTATGACAACCGAATGCTGGATCTGGGGCAAGTTTCTGGACAAAGGAGATTATGTGCCTGGAGTAATGGTGAAGTTGTATTTACAGGTTACAGATGACACTGCTGACCTCTTTGATCCCTGGAATGAGAGTGTTATTACCTGAAGCTCAGAGAGTCAGCATCCATGCATCCTGACCCATGACTCCAAAAGGTCCCAAAAGCTACAGGGCTTGGGGCTATTATAACAACATCCTTGAGTTGTTTTTGTTCCTTATTTCAGTCTTCTATCAGAAACAGAAACATGTACAGCTTGAAAACTTGGAGGGGAAATAGAAACATCTAGTGGAAATGGATTTCATTTCCCCCAAACTTTTTCTTATATAACCCTTACATGTGTGGCAGCCAATATGCAAAGGCATGATGATGATGATGATGATGATGATGATGATGATTAAAATAGTGATTGTACCAAATGTTAAAAGCAGTAATATGGAAGCATGCTGTAAAAAGCAGGACCTTCACTTTCAAGGTAAAGTCAGAAGTTATGAGCATCAGGATTATTTCTGAAGATTTTGGGCTCCTGCTGAGATCCTTTCCTGTTTCTTACTATAATGTTTAGAGTAGATGCACTGAAATCAATGGGATTTCAGATACACACTATCTTAAGCCTTATTGATTCAAGTCAGTCTGCTTTAAGCATGAGCAAGTCTGAATCCAACTGATGTGGCCTCCTGATACCAATGCATTTTGAATATCTCTGGATCCATCAGCCATTGCAAGCAGCAGTGTGGAAACACAGCCCCATGATGTCCTGCATGTTACAGAGATGCAGCTGTTTGGGTGACATCCCCATGTTTCTAATACCTTGTGGGCCCATGTCCACATCACAAAAGTTGACAGGTTTCTTTGCTAGATATCACTGAATGCATATATACAGATTTATCGTTTTCTAAAGTTATAATATGAAGGGAAACATCCATCTCATTTTTTCTCTCATTTAATTTGGGTTTGCCATTTCCATGCTTTGTGGTTTTTTTTTACCTTTCGGATTTTCAGCAGAAATGGTGGCCCTGGGTTAAATAATGTGGGATAGTATTTTGATGAGGACACTGCACAAAACCTGCATGCATGAGCAGTAAGGTAAAGGTAACCCTGACCATTAGGTCCAGTCGCAGACTACTCTGGGGTTGCGCGCTCATCTCGCTCTATAGGCCGAGGGAGCCGGTGTTTGCCCACAGACAGTTTCCAGGTCATGTGGCCAGCATGACTAAGCCGCTTCTGGCGAACCAGAGCAGCACACAGAAATGGCGTTTACCTTCCCGCCGGAGCGGTCCCTATTTATCTATTTGCACATGACGTGCTTTCGAACTGCTAGGTTGGCAGGAGCAGGGACCGAGCAATGGGAGCTCACCCCGTCGCGGGGATTTGAACCACCGACCTTCTGATCGGCAAGTCCTAAGCTCTGTGGTTTAACCCATGGTGCCACCCGTGTCCCTATGCACAAGCAGTACTCAGCCCCAAACAAACTGCAGTGTGGAAGCACCTCAAGTTTTCAAAAAATGTAAATCCCTGTAGGCCAGTGCCCATTGGAATTGGAGACAGGGAGGCAAACACAAGGTGACAAGTGCAGCCAACTAATTCTAGTTTTGTTTCCACCCTCCTCCCTTAGGCAGACAGGCAGAGACACCTCTGTATTAGGTAAGGAGGCAGGTGCACTTGGAGGAATGGAGACTGGAGTTGATGGATCAGTGTCCCACGTGATCTAATAAAACAGCCTCCAATACCTGTATGCTGCTGCTGCTTTTAAAGAATCATGTTTATTTTTCAGTGGTTTTTAATTGATCCTTAATTTTACTGAAGAGAAAAACATTCCTTTTTTATTTTATGTCATATTCATGCTGTGCATATTTATCTTTCCTGTAGGTGGGTTTGGAACACCAGTCCTGTTTCCCCCATGCATTAGTTGTGTTAGATTTGCTTACTAGTCTTATTATATTTGTTTAACTGTTCTTCAGTGTACAAGGCCGCCATATGTCTGCTTGGATTATGAATTTTACAACACTGTTAGGGTTCTGTATAGTGTCATAATGCACTCTTCACTGATCTTTTATCACCAAAGGCCCCAGCCATCCATTGAAGGCTGAAACTGGCAGACTATTTAGTGTGCCCTAAGTATAACTTTGAGACAGCAGGAGCTGGTGCTTGCTGTAATTATGCTCTCCCAATTGTGGAATCTGCTCCCTATTGAGACTAGAAGAGCAGCATCTGTTGCAACATTTAGGCTAAAATTAAAGAGGTGCACAAATTTGCTGATGCATTTAACTGTAGGGAATTGTTTTAATTAAAATGTTTGAATATTTGGGTTCTTTTCATCCAAAAGATAAGACTAGAAAATGAAGTCAAATGGCGGGAATTCATATGACTATAATTAATGACAGAGTGTCACGAGTGGGATGGGCAACAGGGGCTATCTTTGAAGAGCATTCTCATCTGAGAGGCTCAAAGTTAAACTGGGCCATTTTAGAAAACGTGTAATTCTGCCCCCCCCCCATATTATTTCTAGTTAGTATTGTCCTTTATCTTCTATTGATAACATTCCCAAGAGCAAAGGAACAGTAAGGAAATCCAACAACGAGTGATGTATGCAAGAGACAACATTTTATGCATGTAATTTATGTCTCACACTTCTACCCATTTGGGTTCTGAAGCTGTCTTACTTCCCTGCACTGTGCCTAATAATAATAATAATAATAATAATAATAATTCTTATCACCCACATTTTCCCACAGGAGCTTCCTCACAACAATCACAAAATGCAGCCATCATAAAATCACAAGTAAAATAAAATCTGCATTCAAACTAAAAAAATTTGAAGTGGCAGGCATATCAAATTCAGCAGTACTTTCAGCTAATGAACTTCTCTCCATCTCTGTACCAAAGGCCTGTATAGATAAAAGTTATGAATTCAACTTCCGCAGGGATGGAATTCCACAAATGGGGCACTGCCTGGTGTGTGTGTATGATTAATGAACTTGTGCCTTATAAAGAAATCTAGTGTTATGATAAAAATGAACTGATAAAACAAAAACAAAGAATTAAACAAAGAAAAAAACACAATTGAGCCCATGTGTACATAAAATACATTGTATAACATTCATGATGAATTTCTTCCATCACAAAATCACCACTGCCACTCCTCACGTATTTGGGATTAAGGGGCATGGCTTCCATCCATGAAGATCAAACTCCTCATTTTTTCCAAATTAGAGCATTTTTTCCAAAGCTAGACTGAAAATCTTTGTAGCTCTTTCAGAAACAAGAAGCACCAAGGACCTTTCTAGCCCTTTTCTTATGTCTGTATCTAAACATAGCCTTACTTTGATTCTTAGTCCAACTCACAACCCCTTACTAATTGCTGTGAGACCTTAGGGTATGATGCTGAGTTCAGGTACCAATGAGGAAAATACTTTCATCTTGGCTTTGCAGAGTTTCTTGGTTTGAACTTATCTTTAATCTTGGTTTCTGGGGCCATCTTTTGCTAGTGGCTTAGTTGCTTCATCCCTTCCTGAGAATCCTAGAAATGGCATAATTGAGAAGTTAATTTATCTTGTTAAATGAGAGAAGAAGTTCACTATGGCAAACATTTAAAGTTCACATTAACCAGGTATCTTAAGGTTTTTAGAGGGACGCGGGTGGTGCTGTGGGTTAAACCACAGAGCCTAGGACTTGCTGATCAGAAGGTTGGCGGCTTGAATCCCCGTGACGTGGTGAGCTCCCGCTCCTCGGTCCCTGCTCCTGCCAACCTAGCAGTTCAAAAGCACCTCAAAGTGCAAGTAGATAAATAAGTACCACTCCGGCGGGAAGGTAAATGACTTTTCCGTGCGCTGCTCTGGTTCACCAGAAGCAGCTTAGTCATCCTAGCCACATGACTCGGAAGCTGTACGCCGGCTCCCTTGGCCAATAAAGCGAGATGAGCGCCGCAGCCCCAGAGTCGGTCACGACTGGACCTAATAGTCAGGGGTCCCTTTACCTTTACCTTTAAGGTTTTTAGAAGCTTCTGAGTTGATTTTTACTCAGCCCTTTTGTTGTTGTTGTTACCTTCCAGTTGTTTAAGCACCTTTCTTATGATGTGTATCCATGTTATCTTAGCCATACATTACTGATGTTTTGCTGATATGTGGAAGCTCAGCAGAACACCCAAATGGATGGGAATGCATAAATCCCCATTGCAAGTTGATCTACCATCAACTGCCCTCTAGGAAAGAGCCTGGTGAGTTTTAAAATATGTTAATATTGTTGCCTATGTTCTTAAAGTACGTGATTTGCAATGGTTGTAATGGTAGGCTGGTTCTAGATCTGGCAGAAACCACATAGAGTAGTGCAGTAGCCCTGGGGGTCTAGTTCTATTTCTTTCTTGTAGCAGCTACTACTTGCTTATATTGCACCTGGGGCAAGGGTACCAGATTCCCACTATCTTACTTGGTTTCCTCAGAGTAGGGGAACTGCCTGCTAAATTCCAAGAGTACTGCTTGG
The DNA here is from genome assembly GCF_964106915.1 of Podarcis gaigeae. NCBI lineage: Eukaryota > Metazoa > Chordata > Lepidosauria > Squamata > Lacertidae > Podarcis > Podarcis gaigeae. The sequence continues at coordinate 38,018,195 of NC_139678.1, read as the reverse complement.
CAACTTCAGCCTGTCTCCCCTTCTGCTTTCCCAGCCTAGAGGACAACCAGCCCTTGAATGTGTTTTAGAAACCCCTCCAAAAACCCAGTCTAGAAATCCAGTTCAGCACTTTGTTCAAAAACAGTATATGTAGTAAGGAAGAGGGAAAAAATAGCAAGTATGCAGCTCAGAATTGAAATAAAACACTATGCCAGGACATTGGTCAAACTAGTCATACACTAATCCAAACTGACTTTAGCTGATCCACTTCCTTCCCTTGCAGATACTTATTTCCGCTTTCAGGCCAAGGGAGCCGGCGTTTGTCCACAGACAACTTTCTGGGTCATGTACCATCGTTACTAAACCATTACTGGCACATGGAGGACCGTGACGATTGTCAGAGAGCATGGAAACGCCATTTATCTTCATGCTGCAGCGGTACCTATTTATCTACTTTCACTGGTATGCTCTTGAACTGCTAGGTTGGCAGGAGCTGGGACAGAGCAATGGGAACTCACTCCATTGCGGGGATTCGAATTGCTGACCTTCCAGTTGGCAAGCCCTAAAGGCTCAGTGGTTTAGACCACAGTGCCACCCACATCCCTACCCATCTATTACCCTGCAGGAGTTGAAATGCTGGGTTTATCTATGTGGTGAACGGCCTCAGATAACCACCTTCCAATGCATCACATAGTAAACTTTCAAGCTGTTTTGTGGATTTACATACTAGAAAAGAAAAGAAAAACAACAAATTCCAGTCAATCATGCATGCATTCACTTTATCATTCCCGATCTCATTCATCCACCTAGCTAGCCTTCCTTTATTATCTTCATCTTAATTTTGCAACAGGAGTTGAAGGGACTATACAGGCTTTACTTATATTCTGACACCCTCCCCAACACTTTATATAGAGTTTGGGTTGTATAAACAATGCTCTTGGTAAGTATCTTACTGTAGCAAACCTAGCCCTGTAGGGGAGTTCAGCCTAACCTTTCAGAAGTTCCTTCAGATCCTGCCCCTCACTGTCAAATATTCTGGTATCCTCAATTGGTTTTTCATTCCTTTTTATGTTCCTTCTTTTTAAAGTTCCCCCCTCTTTGCTGTATGTTTTCCTTCTGTCTTCTCCTGCTGTTCTTATTATCTCAGGTCCCACAGGTATCCAGCTTAGTTTCTTTGTTTCCTCTGTTTGACTAGTAGCATTTCTGCTGCTCCCCCTCACTATGTCTCAGATTCGCTTCCAGTGTTTGCTTTCCTTCTAATCAATTCCTTTCTTGTTCAAAAGGAAGGTGCCTCCCAATTGTTCTGCAGATTCTTTCCCCCTATTGTGATGAGGCAGCTAAGTGCCTCTTGCACATTCCCTGTCATGCATTCGTCTCCCTCTCTGCCTTTTTGGTGATATGGGAGGAAAGACAATGTCAGGGAGGGGGAAGCCCTCTGACATTAAGAGACAGTGTGGCATGCTTGCTAAATAAAGATGTCAGCAACTGGCTACCTGACCAGAAATTAATGAGGTGCGGTACGGAATTACTAGAGAGAGGGCCTTCTCTCTCCCCAGAGAGGCCTGTGTGGTACCTGAATTGGGATCCTTTCATAGAATCATAGAATTGTACAGTTGGAAGGGACCACAAAAGACATCTAGTCCAACCCCCTACAATGCAGGAATTTTTTCCCCATGTGGGGCTCAAACCCATGACCCTGAGATTAAGAGTCTCATTGTGGCGTTTGCCCATTCCTTGTGATTATGTTTGTACAGGGGGATGGAAATGGTTAATGTAGATTGACCAATTAGAAAGCTCAGAGGCGGAGCCTACCTGGGTTTTGAGGCTCAGCCCAGGGGTTTTACCGTTGGGAGAGAGAGGAGTCAGAGTCAGAGAGAGTGAATAAAAGTCGAACAGAGTGGTTGTGACAGAGTGAGAGACAGGAATAGAACTGAGGGAGAAGAGTGTGGCAGTGTGAGGTAGTGTCAGATCTAGTTAAGGGCGCGCTTTTGAGAAACCGTTCTGAACATATTTAAAACTTGTTTGTTCTTCAATAAACTTTAATCTTTGTTGTTGACTTTACAACCTGACTGAGACTTAGTATTTCACCAGAAGAAACCTGGTTGGTGGCAGCAGAAGAATAAAGCAGAGGTGTACAGGTCAATAGTCCGTGAAACGACCAGGGGCTCTGTACGAACCCCACACTCATGCTCTACCGACTGAACTATCTCACTAAAGATCTTTTAATTTCCCCCAGTCCCAAGATCTTTTAGGACAGTATCCTGTTGTTGATGATGATGATGATAATGATTCTTATTAAATTTGTATACTGCACTTCATCCCAAGATCACGGGGTGGTTCACAGCATAAAAAATATAAAATAAAAGCACAAAATACACAAGAAAAACAAGAACATAAACAAAATAAACCTATAACCCCTCCCCCAATTCATTCATCCCATCAGTACAAGGATTTTCACGTGTGCAATCCCCTCTTGTCCCTCCCTCCACCCATCTACTCTGGATGGTTGTGGGAACTTCTAGAACAGATTTAGGAGGGGTGTGGGTGGAGGGGGAAGTCCCATTGTTCAAGCAGAAATCCTTGCACTACTCATCACTACTTGGGATGCAACCCTTAGGCTGGGTATACACTATACCTACAAAGCACATTCAAAGCATGTTATTTCCCTCAAAGAATTCTGGGCACTGTAGTTTGTAAAGGGTTGCTGGGAATTGTAACTCTGTGAGGGGTAAACTACAGGTAGAACTGAGAAAAGGTTCAGGAAAGGGCAATGGAAATAATCAAGGGACTGGAGCAACTGAGACAACCCTGTTCATAGACATTTGACATAACCCCATAAACAGTAATTTCAGTGGAGAATCACAGTCATAGATTTGTAGTCTGAAGTGACCCTGATGGTTATCTAGTCAAACTACCTGCAAGGCCGGAATCTCACCCGAAAGCATCCATGACAGATTGCCATCCTCTACTTAAAAACCTCCGAAGAAGGAGAGTCCACAGGCTTCTGAGGAAATCTGTTCCTGTGTCAAACTGCTCTTGCTGTCAGAAAGTTTTTTTCTGATGTTTAGTTGGAATCTCCTTTCTTATAGCTTCAAGTCCTACCCTCCAGAGCAGGAGAAAACAAGCTTGCTCCATCTTCCATGTGACATACCTTTAGATATTTGAAGATGGCTATCATATCTCCTCTCAGTCTCCTCTTTTCCAGGCTAAACATACCCACTTCCTTCAACCATCCCTCATAAGACTTGGTTTCCTGACCAAATATACACATTCATCTGTGTTGCGAAATGTTGAATAATCAACTGCTGAGATATCAGATTATGTACACTCATATGTGAGCCAGCTCTCATGATTTCTGTTGAATAATATTGAGAATCCAAAGTTGTGACACTGGTCAGTATGTTCCACCAGCCAGGCAATTCTTCATTGGTATAGCAAGTCTGGTATTTGCGTCATTAGTATTAAGTTTCTTTGTAGCCAATTTACATTTTGTTTTTCATTAAGCAAGTCTCTAACAGATTGCTATTGATGCTGGTGTTATTTTTATTCACCATATTTATACTAACACATTAACAGCATGCTTCATTTAGCATATGTAGAGCTAACATGTTCCTGCTACAGTTAACTAAACTGAGAAGAGTTGTTTTTAATTACACATTTGCTGTGATTTCTTTAAACTGCTTTCAGGTTTCTCAGTAGACTTGCACTTTTTTTGAAAGGATAATCAGTGATGGAAGAGAGTGTCCAAGAAGTTGTCCCTCAAAATCTCCCTCAATCAATAGGGATCCACAACCATAAGAAATATTGTGGGTCCTTTTGAAAGCCTTTCATCTCCAAACAACCCAGATTTGCCTAGGATTTCACTACAGGGAAAATTTGGTGGCAATCTAAATATGAACATTTGTAGGAAAGTATTGATCAACCTTTCTAGCTCATATAAATGAATTTATTAAATAGTCATTTCTGCCCCATTTCTACATTAATCTGTGACTGGGGCGGGGCGATCTGAGGAAAAAAAATGTTTTAAAATGCATTTAAAATTTATTTATTTTGTGTGTGTGTAATATACTTTGATTGATGGGACTTATTGCGTTTCTGTGCTGCTTTCCATTTGAATAAATCCCAAAGTGGCTTACAAGAAACAGTTATGGCACAAGTAATATACTATAATTGGCAAACATCAATAAAACAATTACAAATAATTATAATCTCTAAAACCATCGTAACAAAAAAGCTTAAGAGAAAGCTGAACTTTATTATATTCACCCACTCACTCTGTAATCTTACACTCTGCTCAGTTTATTAAAATACACAGCCAGCAGACCAGAGAACCCTGATTCAATAGAAACACCTACAAACAGAAGCTGACTATAACAAGCACCAAGACTTCCACCCACCAATCACATATAGGTGTGTTCATTGACAGCAGTTCTACTCTCATGCAGGCTGCTGTCCCCAAAATTAATTTCTCACAGAGAGAGCTTGGGGTAAATGCTGCATCCTTTTCCTTGTACATGTTTCTAAATGCATATTATCCAAAACTGCATTTTAGCCACGTTTTGGGGACATATTTTGAGCAAGAAGTGCAAAATCGAAAGGATAACTACATTCCAGTCTGCACATTAGTCCATGAACTGCAGGTCACGGCATTTCACATAGTAATTTGAAGAAACATAATTCCTTAAGCATCCCTAGTTAAGTGCTCCCTCCCTCCAGAAATTGCTTTAGTTTTATTTTGCCTGACTAGGAACCTCAGGCTTCACTTTAGCTGAAATTTAGTGGCCCAGTTCCACAAACAAAGATGAGATGCTGAATGTGTTTCCAGACTACACTTGATTGAATTTATCCCCCATGCATATCCCCCCTCCCCAGATACAGAAAACTTGCATGTCAAGGGGAACGCTAGACTAGAGACTAATCTCCCGACATAAAATAAAATGGTGAATTCGCTGTAGCAAGATCCCACCTTCACTTTGGTACAGCTGTGAAGCAGGTTCCACCCATCAACCATTTGTGATTATTATGCCTATAACTAGTTTACTCATGACAACTGAGTTGCGGGGGCAGCTTCATTACAGTCATACCTCGTGTGGCTCGTTCCGCTCTTGTTACGGACTTTCAGCTTACAAACGCGGCAAACCCAGAAGTGTTTACTTCCAGGTTCACCGCCTGCGCATGCGCAGAAGCGATCTGCGTGCTTCACGCACGCGCAGAAGCGCTCAATCACACCACACACATGCGCAGAAGAGGTGCTCTAGTTGTGGACTGTTCACACCCTGAAACGGATTAAGTCCGCTGTTCGCACCCCGAAACAGATTAAGTCCGCAACTAGAGGTACCACTGTATTTTTTTCTGTGCACATTGGCACTCTTTTTTACATTGCAGCTGAGTTGCTATCCCCATAAATCAGGGAGGGGGAATCTGTGGCCCTCCATATGTTGTTGGTCTACAGTGCTCATGGGCCACAGTGGCAGCAGCTGATTTGGGAGTCCAATATCCAGAGGACCACAGGATAACAATAACAATTTATTATTTATATCCCACCCATCTGACTGGGTTTCCCCAGCCACTCTGGGCAGCTGAATATTAAACACAATAAAACATCAAACATTAAAAACTTCCCTAAACAGGGCTGCCTTCAGATTTCTTCTAAAAGTCAGATACTTTATTTCCTTGACATCTGATGGGAGGGCATTCCTAAGGACAGGTGCCACTACCAAGAAGGCCCTCTGCCTAGTTCCCTGTAACCTCACTTCTTGCAGTGAGGGAACCGCCAGAAGGTCCTTGGCACTGGACCTCAGTGTCCAAGCAGAACGATGGGGGAGGAGACACTCATTCAGGTATACTGGGCTGAAGCTGTTTAGGGCTTTAAAGGTCAGCACCAACATTTTGAATTGTGCTCAGAAATGTACTGGGAGCCGATGTTGTTCTTTCAGGACTATTGTAATATGGTCTTGGAAGCCACTTACTGCCGCATTCTGGATTATTTGTAGTTTCCAGGTCACCTTCAAAGGTAGCCGCATGTAGAGAGCATTGCAGTAATCCAAGCGGGAGATAACCAGAGCATGCACCACTCTGGTGAGACAGTTCACGAGCAGGTAGGGTCTTAGCCTGCGTACCAGGTGGAGCTGGTAGACAGCTGCCCTGGACACAGAATTAGCCTGCACCTCCATGGACAGCTGTGAGTCCAAAATGACTCCCAGGGTGCACACCTTCAGGGGATCCTCTTCCCTACTATGCATCATTCAGTAGAATTCTGGATCCAGAAAATTGATGTGAAGGTCCCTCCCTTTGCTAATAGAATGGAGATCATTGTGCTCTTAAGATCATTGCACCAGCAGGAGGTTTACCAGATGCAATGATACCCCTCTTCTGTGCACTGTTCTGTGGAGGTTCTCCTGCACCTCCAAAGCAGGCTGGGGGTTGCAGGGGGAGGGAAGCCCCATCTAACATCTTGATTTCAGCAGTATACTTTAAGACATGTGGGCAGGGAGTAATTTTGTTGCGTCTATTAACACACACTGGAGTCAGAAATCCTTGCTGATCTACTGCAAATCATCGGAAGATCTATAAGCAGACCCAGATCATCCTTCTGCCCATTCCTAAGCTAAAAACATATTTGCAATTTGTAAAATGTATAAGTCACAACTTCACATGTTACAACAGAAGTGCAAAAAGAAAAGAAAAAAAGAGGGAGGGAATATTTGAGTCATTTGTACATCTTTGCTGCAGTTAATTTTACAGAATCATAAACCTGTAAATATGTTTTAGTAAAATCTGCTCTACCTCCAGGACAGATTTAATGCTCCCTAAATATATATTGCTGAAAATTGCAGCAGGTGAGAAGGCAGTAATTTTGATTTGCTATGGGGTGGAGGGATCCTCGGATTCAACTTTGCTGCAGAAGGAGCTCGAGTTATTTAACTAGCCCTGCTTCCCAACTTTCATGAGCACCACCACTGACAAAACTGATAATGCTCTAACAAAACAAGGCAGTAAATGCTCTGTTGTCAAGACCGCCTCTGTGTGAAAAGAAGTAAAGAGGGGGGGAAGAAAATCAATGCCTACAAAAATCCAAAAGGACAAGGAAGTAGAAATTAAAAACACAGCAGCCATTTTACACAATACAAACTAAAACATAACACCAGGAGAGAGGGGGAAGAAAGTACAATTGCAGCATTATCTTGGGCCCATGGTTGGTCAAATTCTTATACAAATACTTTCTATATAACCATTTGGCTGTATGACTAATTTAAAGTAAATTCTGAATTCACATCAATCATCTTGAACTAGCAAGGGGGCATGTCATTGTGTTCTAGGAATAATTTTTCTTCCCCCTTTTCCTGAAAAACCCTTCCCTTAGGTGACCACGTGGAATATCCAGCCATAGTCAACATGCTTAAGTCTAATTAATGCATAAAGGGATTAATACCATAGAGTAAGCTGTCCTGCTCAGCTAGGTCACTCCCCCTTACCTTGGAAGGAAGGCGCATCAAGCCTTTGTTCTTCTGTTCTACCATGTGAACTCTACCAGTGAGGAGGTGCAAGCTGGATGCTCCAAGCTTAGTCTGCGTGGCTTAAGCAAGCCATCTTTGTGTTTCTATACAATTTAGAAACTCTTACTGCTTTGGAACATGTTTTACTACCTGTCATTTCTTGCTGTTGTGTGGGAAAGCACATGAATCTGACCTTTGAGGAGTTTGTAAGTAAACCGTTTTTAACTTACCAAACATGTGGTCCTTTTCTATGCCAAGAGAAGTGGAGAACTTTGGAAGCAACTTAGAAAAGGGTAATGTTTGCATTTCTCTTTCTTTTTCTCTTTCTCACTCTATCCTCATTTAACTCTCATGTTGGTACAGTGGTACCTCGGGTTACATACGCTTTAGGTTACAGACTCCGCTAACCCAGAAATGTACCCCGGGTTAAGAACTTTGCTTCAGGATGAGAACAGAAATCGTGCAGTGGCGGCGTGGCAGCAGCAGCAGGAGGCCTCATTAGCTAAAGTGGTGCTTCAGGTTAAGAACAGTTTCAGGTTAAAAACGGACCTCCAGAACTAATTAAGTACGTAACCAGAGGTACCACTGTACTGGTATTGCTTTGCAGCATGTAGTTGCATCCTTACTTTGTTCCCTATGCCAATTTGGCTCCACAGGTGTCCTTCTGATACCCTTTCTTCTCCATGGTTGGCATTAGTTCCTTCCTGTCTTTATTACCCCTTGGGTTCCACTGAATTTTCTATTTTTGCAGTAAACTGCATACTCTTATTCTAATATACGGTATGTTATCTTGTTGCTAACTTTGTCGCATGACACAGCCTGACTGTTGTCTAAAGACCCCAGAACACATCCTTCCTGAACATTCATTGTTAATGACAGGTGTATAAACCCAGTAGCACCCCCTACCAGCATATATGTGGCCACTAAAAACCAGCCCAAAGAAAATAACTTGCAACACAAAAGATACTCAGGTTTTGGTAACTGTTCAAATGAAGGGACTGCCACAGCTGAAGGGGAAATCGCTTCACAATCATGTACAATTGCTGCCCAGGCATGGCACCAGAAGATAAAACACATGTTTGAAAATAGAGTAAATCAGCATCTCTCAGTGCTCCGCACCAGAAGGAATCTGTCTGCAATGCTGGAGAGAGAAATAAATAGAATCCACACTACATGATCCTCATCTGGGAAATAAGCGTGTGGTCCTCTTTAATGAAGTGTATGGCTGAGATGCAGCCTCACAAATGTCAACAAAGCTAACCCCAGCTAAAATTAAGACTACAGCTTGAAACTGTTATTGGAAACAACAACAACCCAAACAATCAATCAGAGGTCACTGGTATCACATATCTGTCATATTTAAGGGAATCTACAGTTACGGTTCTCCTAGTGGTTAAGTTAAATCTTCCATTTCTGAGTGCCTGTCAATGCACATGTCATGTCAGTGCACATGTCATGTCAGTCAAGAGTGCTTTTCTAAAGGCTCCTCACAGAGATGTTTCCAAGAGGAGAAGCAAGGCAGAAGCTGCTGGAGGAAACCATCATGCAGCTCTTCAAGTAAGAAAACCTCTTCAGACATGTCCCTCCTTTACGTTACTCTGAAACAATTGCAGGGAAGACAGGTGAGAAAGAATGGGGCATTTCTGCATTGCAGGGGGTTGGACCAGAAGAAACTTTCAGTCCTTTCCAGTTCTACAATTCTATTATTTGCATGGCATCCCTGGATGCTCCAGCCACCATATACAGCATACAAGGCCTCACCAGTTATGATGGGAGGAGTTATGATCATGGCTTGTTCCATAAATTAATTAGGCATTATGTCAAGGAGTTCTTTCTGCCCATGAATTTCATCAGATGACCCTGAGTGATAGCTTATGTGAGAGAAGAAGAAAAATCTCTCGCTATCCACTTTCATGGTCCACTGCCATCTCTGTTCCAAACCCATAACCTGCCAAGTGGTTCTCATATTTGTAAATCACTTAGAAGCTTATTTGGACACTAAGTGGTATATAAATTCATCATCCAAAAATGCCTCAGTTGCTTTGGCCTTTTCTCGAAAGAGGATGTGGTTGTTTTTGTCATCCTTGTCTTCACCTTTTCCAGCTATATGATGTCCAGAAATGTACATAGTATTTCACATGCAGTTATACCAAAATATATGCATAAAGTCATTTTAATGTTTGTTTGTATTTTACCATAAACCACTCTGTCATCCTCTGACAGAGGGTGGTATATAAATACGATAATTAAATAAAAATAACATCACCTTTATTTTTAAACAACCAGCCCCCTAACATTCCCTAGTACAGGACCTGCATTTTTACAAACCAAGTTCATATTGACCTAACAGCAACCAGTTGGCCTACCACAGACTGGGCTCTCCCTATGAAAAGCAAGCCAAAAAGGGAGACTTATTTGCTGCTCTCTACAACACCCTACCAACAATATACCCATTCTCTTCATTGACAGAAGAATAATTTCTAATGCAGATTCCAGCATTTAAAAAACAACACCACTGTCATCAACATTACCAACATATGAGTAATTTAACAGTTAAACTAGCTAAACATACCCCTTCGTTTCCTGCCTTAACTAGGATGCTAACAACGTGACTAGGAGGAATGCCTCAGAGATGCCAGGGCAAGGAGAGTATGATTAGAAAGGGACAGCAAATCTAATCCCCATCCAGACTAAAGAGAGGCTAAATGGTTTCCCCCCCAATGAGTTACTAAAGTATACCTGAAGGAGCGTCACCACCCCCATCATTCTGCCTGAATGCTGAGGTCCAGCGGTGAGGGCCTTCTGGCTGTTCCCTCACTGCGAGAAGCAAAGCTACAGGGAACCAGGCAGAGGGCCTTCTCGGTAGTGGCACCTGCCCTCACATCAGATGTCAAAGAGATAAACAACTACCTGACACTTAGAAGACAGCCCTGTTCAGGGAAGTTTTTAATGTTTGACATTTTAATGTATTTTTAATCTTTGTTGGAAGCTGCCCAGAGTGGCTGGGGAAACCCAGCCAGATGGGCAGGTTACAACTAAATTGTTGTTGTTGTTGTTGTTATTAAAGTTACGAACCATTATTTCATCATCAATGTAATTTTCCCCCAAAAGCCTTCTCACACTTAGTGTGTGCCACAATTTGTTACAGTGATAAAATCAAACTGGAAATAAGCAGCGAGGCTTTTTCATATATATTTGCCCCTACCCCAAAGAAGAAGAGGCAGGGAGAATGTACTACACCATTCATATCTTGGCGCATTGCGACCAAATGCAGCTGACAGTCCATCCTATAAGTTCACATGTCTAATAGATCAGAGGTTGTTACCAATAGTAAAACACTGAATTGGAATGGTTGCTTCTGAAGCTGACATTGGAAATTCAAAGATCTCATTAACTTAGGACAATCTTTCAACATAGGTTTGGGTAAGTTTCTTTTTAAAAGCTGGCCAAGAATTCTCCAGCCCCCTAGGCCATATTCAAAGAGGGAATATCCTCACCCAGCTCCACTTGGTTCTCCTGAGGTGAACCTTTCAAAGTCCACAGGGCATCGCGTGGCTTAATTCATCCCAATAGCAATTTCAGCTGGGTACTGTGCAATTCATCATCTCCTCTCCTGAAACTTTTCAGGAAGGCAGCAAACTTGCTTGGCATTTGGAAACTTCTAGGCCATTCTTCTCCTTCCCCGCCTCTCCTGATAGTTGCTGGAGTGTCTAACCTATGTGACATTGCAAGCTGAATAATTTATATAACAAAACAATGACAACAAGGTCACAATGAGCATATGAGTTTTACAATAGGGAACATTCAGTGACATGATGTCGAGCAAGATACAGCTCTGAATGTAAAATGATGCTGTTTTGCCATATGTCTCACTGTCGCTAAATGAGCACTGGTGTGCCCCAGTGTACTTAGGAACTTTGGAAATAAGAAGCACAAAGATTATATGATTAAAGGGCCAACACAGACAAGATAGCATTGGTCTTATTTCTCACAGTACAAAACCTTAGGTGGAATAATCTATATCCCTTACCTTCAGGTATTGTCTGAAGGCACAACATGAGGCCACAATCCTGCTGAAACCACATAGGTTTGAGTTGGGTCAGTGCCTGGATGGGACACCTCATCATATGCTAACTTTGAGTTCCATGATGGAAGAAAGATGAGATATAAATAGAAGAGGTGCCGGAGCTCACCGTGAACTTCTCCCTTGTTCTCTTAGAATGGCAATGGCACCTACCTGAGAGGTGCCAGAGCTGAGCTCTTGTGAGCTCTGGCTAAAGAAAAGCCCTGAATATAAATAAAAGAAGTAAACGTCACAGGAGATTTCCTGTTGTGAAACTCTGATGCTCATCTCGACCTCCTTCTGTCCTGTTCTGTCATTTGGTCTGTTCAAAAAAGGAATAATTCAGCTCGCAGTGACATGGGTTCTCATAACCTGGAACATCCGACTCCCAATAGACTGCGATTTACTCAAAGTATTAAAAAACTGGCAGTAATCTACCCATTGTTGTAAAAAGACTGGCAGTGATCTACCCAAAGTTGGTGAGCTTTCTTTTTTTTAGGAAGCCAAAGTTGTGGAGGTTTTTTTAGGAAAGGCAGAGTTGGTTGTTGTTTTTTGCTTCTTTAGCTTCTTTGTAAGAAGATCTCTGAGGGATCTACCAGGAACACCCCACGATCTACTAGTAGATCGCAATCTACCTGTTGGACATAACACTATAATCTTCTAACACCGTAAGCATACACCATTGGCAAAACAGGATATGACATTTTCTCCTGTCTTAAAGCATGGATGCAAGCCAGATCAGCAAGTAACCAGTAAAGAACTAGGTAGGTCAAAATCTCAAAGGTCTTTCCTGTGTCTAGCAGCCGGCTTTGAAAATGGGCTGCTTTGCCCAGTGCTGCCGCACAAAATTTGGCTAAACATTTGATAAATTTCAAGGGAAGCCAGAATAATTCCAAAAAGATGAGCAAACTTTAACCCACCCTTAGTTTTGTGCATGATAGAAAACAGCAGGGAAGCTGGTAGACTTTGTGCAATCATATTCTATATTAGATACACAGAAGGTAAATCCTTTTTATTACTTGCACCTGGGTTTTTATCTTACATTAGAAAGGTGCTTCAAAACCTACTTGTCCTTCTTTGTTTCAAGGTACCCTCAAATACAACATCTGCTGTGACATACTGTGACAAAGCTAGAAGAACTGGATACCATGGAGACTCAATTTTGTGTAGGTGTTCATAGCGAAGGGCAGACTTCTTTCTAAACCCACATCAGATTATTTTGCTGGTTTTTTTTGGTTGAACTGCCATTAGATTAGTAACAACAATCCAAGTCCTGAATTGATGCTAGTATGGATCAGACTCTGATTGTGCCTCACCAATATGTGACCTCCAATTTCTCTTACTGGGGTGTGGTGGTGAAAAGGATGGCTTGAAGCTGGTGCTACAGGCACTAAGGCATCCACAAACATCCTAGGTGCTGCTCTAAGCACACATGGTGGCATCTAACTTATGCATGGTAGCACTTTAATTGACCTCACTCTGACTTGACTGTGTGATGTCATCATACAGCTGAATCTGATGCTTCCTGTTCTCATTCTAAAATGTCATATAGCCAAATGTAATTGACCTTGAGGTGTCCTAAAGTTATTACATTAATTATGTTAGGGTAGCCAGTCGGCAGCAGTGTCTGAGTGGAAATCGGCAAAATGTCCAGGAAAATCCAGACATGTGGCAGCCTATGTTGGCAGTGCTGTTTTTGGCCCCACCTCCCAATAAAAACTCAACAACTTTGCTTGTTTGCCTGTTTTCACTGATGTTAGCCATCAAAACTGTTTTGGCACTGCTCAAAGGAACAAACAAGCAATGAAAGGCTTTCATGTGGTTGGTGAACAATTTGGGCCCCCTAAAACCCACTTTTCTATCCAAACATATCTCTTAAGAACATTTTGCATAGGCTTAGTGGTTTAACTTCTATTTGTTTTCTTCCTGAAACCTGCACAACTTGGGCATGGGTAGGAGCAGCGGTTTGGCTTCTTCCCATGTGGTCATGTAGCTTTTCATGTTCCTTAAGTGCTGCATTGCAGCAGGTCTCTTGCCACAAAGGCAACATAAGAAGGGAGGGGGTTATTGGTTTGTTTGTGTTCTTATTTTTATTATGTATTCTGTTTTTTAATATTGTAATTCTATGTTTTGAACTGCCCTGAGATATATGGATGAAGGGTGGTATACAATTTTAAAAATAATATCCATAATAATAATACCCAAATTCTCCAGCCCAGTGAAGTAGATGGTGAAGATTCCATTCCCTATCAATACTGAAGCTTTTCGGGCATGAAAAGGAAGGCAATCACACAGAGAAGATCAATGCAGCTGTAGGGGGAGAAAAATCCAAGAACAACAAAACTCTGCTCAGGTGAGCTTAAGTGAAATGTGCCAAGCATTTTTATGAAGAAACATAATTTCCCTTCCCCACCTCAATAAAGGCTTTTGGAAATCGGATAGGAACCATATCTCTTGTGCAGTTTTGTTGATGTAAAGTGAGGCCTAGTGTGGATGACGCGATCATCCTCTCCTCATGTCAGAAGCCTAAATGCATGTTTGGGGATGTCTGGCTGCATTAAGTTTCTCTGTGAATATCTGGAGTGACATTCCTAATTCTGGACAGAACAGAATGCAACCATTCATTTCTAGGCCATCTTTTTTGTCTGAAATCCCTTTACTCGCCCACTTTGTGGCTCATGTCTGCCTTTGTACCTTCCTCTGCTATGGTATCTACCACCACAATGAGTCTTTTCTTGCTTTTAAACCACTCTCCTTGCCTTCCTCAAATATATTCTTTGCTCTTCAGCTGCCACCTTGATTTCCTCCAAACTTCCTACTTTCAATCTCATCTTCATCCTTCCATGATTCTGTTTTGTTTGTATAATGTGGACTGCATGACCTTTGAATGAGGGTGATGAAGCCTTTGTGATCAGTACAGTGCACAACAAGTGCCTATGCAGATCTTAAATAATAGTAATAGGAATAGTTTGAAAGCTTGCAATATTCAAAATGATTTATTGGTCCATTAAAAGATACCGTTTCACTTTCTCTCAAGATAATTGCAGCACAGGAAGGAATCTAAGCTATATATTTCTCTAGACTTTGAGGCTGCAGGAAGGAAATGTCCTTACCTCTGTACAAAGTTAGCCATTCTCTGCACCTGAAACATGTGAACTATGGTTATTTAAATCAACCTACATAAAGGAAAGAATCAAGCCATAGGTTAGAGTGTGAAGGCAGAGGGCCTTCTTGGTAGTGGCGTCTGCCCTTAGGAACGCCCTCCCATCAAATGTCAAGGAAATAAACAACTATCTGACTTTCAGAAGACATCTGAAGGCAGCCCTGTTTCGGGAAGTTTTTAATGTTTGATGTTTTATTGTGTATTTATTATTCTGTTGGGAGCCACCCAGAGTGGCTGGGGAAATCCAGCCAGATGGACGGGGTATACATCATCATCATCATCATCATCATTATTATTAATAATAATAATAATAATTTTCCAAGACAGTATACAAAAGTGTAAATAAAATTTATTTGCTGATCAGACAAGTGCATTTTAACACCAACAAATAACATATCAAAATACAACAAGAGAAAACAAGAAGACATTTAATTCATTTTTTGACACAATAAGCAGGAACGGAAGGAATGACCAAACTTCGGAATGATACTTGCAGCCATTCACTCCAAAAAGGCAGACTTGCCAATTTTTTATTGGGGGGGGGGGGCATAATAGGAATCATAGGAGTGGGGGTGGGGAAATGAGCCTGGATCCCCAGGAAAGAGTAGGTTGGGGAAATATCTCAGCAAGGACCCTGTTATCTCAAGAATTGGTGGGGATGGATGGACTTCTGTTCTCCTTCCCTGCTGATTTTTAGAGATTCAGGCTACTCTCCCTGAGAGAGACCTCTCCACCAACTTGCATAGCGGAGAGAAATAATATGTCCATGTGAAAACAAACATACTTTTGAATGTTTATACATCCACCCACCAAATCACTGAGATTGGAGTGCCCTGGGGGGGGGGGAATTTGCTTGAATTAAAACCTGGACCTGTCAGTCAAAATGAAAAATTCTTCAAACCTCTCCACCCACTCCTCAAGTTCAGGGTGATTTTCAAGTCAGGTTGGTTTAGCTTTTGAATAATAATAGTGGTCACTTTAAAAATGAGACCTTTGGGCATATCTGACTCTAGTTGTGCAATTGAATTCACTCCTGTTTGTTTTGTGATTTGGGGGACACATAACCCTAGTGAGTGTCACCTCTTCAGATTTGCCTGCTTGATATCAATGGGCAGGGAGTTCCAAAGTATAGGTGCTGCCACACTAAATGATCCAGTTCTTACAAATACAGAAGGGGTATTATGTGGCATCTGTAGTAGTGCCAGTTCCACCGATTGAAGCAGGAGGCGCCTTTGGGAAGCCTGCAAGAAGGACGAGAGGCGATTTCCAGAGGCTGGTATTGGGAGACATTCATGTGATTAATTCAGCTGCATCAGATAAAAATGCAGCAAAACACATTGTTCTGCCCACTTCTACTCCTCTAATCTCATTCAGCTTGGAATGGAATTTTGGCTGAAAACACTGTAACTCTTCAAATGCAGTTTTAACGGAGGCGTACTATTGCAAATGTGACCTTGGATTAAAAATACATATCCCCTCCCCCCTGTTTGTATCCCACCCCCCACTTTCTCTTACTGACACCTCCCCCTGGGAAAAAAAAGGCAGAGGAATTGGATAAATGTGGAAGACTATATAAATACAATTAAAAGTGAATCAGAAGATACTTTTCACTTTATTGCCCCCCTGACGGATTCCATGACGAGGGGGAAAGCTTCATCGTAAATCTTTGGCAACTCTTTCCACTTGTTTGAAGTCAAAGTCAAATTATATTCTTATAATGAATTTACTGGATTGAACAAGGAGCATATTATGAATATATATATATATATATATATATATATATATATATATATATGCAGGTTTTGGTGTCCTCGGGTGTCTTCCCGTGTAAAAGTTGGGGTGTCTAGGCGACGTTTCGACGAGGTCTCACTCGTCATCTTCAGGCTGGTGCTTTCGGCTTCTTGTTACTGGAACAGAGCGGGATCTCAATGTTTGAGTTCCTATAAATACTGTAGAGGGGGTGTGGTGTCTAGCCTCCAATGTTCTGGGCAGAGAGGAAGTTCCCAGGCTAGTGTGCCTTTTCTTCTTTTGTTCCTTAATTACTTGAGAGATACCTTGAGTGATTTCTTGAGTGATATCCTGAGTACCACTTAGGTGGGTCATTAGGTGTGGATTAGTTGCTAAAGTCTTTGTGTCTTGACCTCTTGAACTTTGTGAAGAGTTTTCCTGAGAAGATGGCTGTATTGCACTTAGTTGTGCTTTGGCTTGGCTTCGTGTATAGGGGCGAGCTGTGGTTTTGTGGCTTGTGTCAGCCAGATCTGTGTAGGGATTGCAGGGGGGTGCAGCATCCGGAGGTGCCACCATGGATTGGCTACTGGATGGTGTCAGTAATTCATCTGTGGAGAGGGTCTGGGTTTGGGTCTGGTGTGGTTGATTGGTGTTGGCGTTCTGTGTGCCTCTGGATCTGGTGTCAGTTTTTGTGGGGAGGGCTAATTTCCAGATGTCTGGCAAGCGGGATGTGTCGTCACGCTTGTTCATGTTGTGAGGGTGTTTCTCTATCTCGATGGCTTCCATGATTATTCTCTTGTGGTGATGTTCCGTGTTAAAGAGCAATTTGGAATCTGCAAAATTAATTTCGTGTCCTGTTTCTTTCATGTGTTGGAAAAGAGAGGAAGTTTTTTCTTCTTTTTTGACGGCATTCTTGTGTTCTGCGATACGTGCATTTATTCGTCTGTTTGTTTGTCCAATGTACGTGGCTGGGCAGACTTTGCAGGGTATTTCATAGATCCCTTGGTTTTCCAACTGGATTTTATCCTTGGGGTTTCTGAGGATATTGGCTATTTTTTGGTTGGTGCAAAAGGCTGTTTTGATATTGTGTTTATGGAGGATTTTGCTAATTTTATCTGTAGTGCCCTTGATATAAGGAAGGAGGGCCATGCCATTGTTTTCTTCTGTGTCTTGGTTTTTGGGGGGTGTTTCCTTTTGGATTAGCTTCGTAATCCTGTTTTGCTGGTATCCATTGGCAATTAACACATTTGAGAGATTCTGTAACTCAGTTGTCAAGTGGTCTTTGTCAGCCAGGCGTTTGGTTCTGGAGATGAGAGTCTTGGCTACGGAGTTTATTTGTGCAGGGTGGTGGTGTGATTGTGCATGTAAGTAGCGGTTGGTGTGTGTTTTTTTCTGGTAGATAGTGTGTCCTAGGGAGCCATCAGGTTTTTTGTAGATTAGGACGTCAAGGAAGGGAAGTTGGTTGTTGGCTTCTATTTCCATAGTGAATTGTATTTTGGGGTGTAAGTTGTTGAGATGTGTGAGGAAGCTATCCAGTTTTTCCTTCCCGTGTGGCCAAATTACAAAGGTGTCGTCAACATATCTGAGCCAAAGTTTGGGTTTGTGTTCTGACTTGTCTAAAGCATTGGTTTCAAAGTGTTCCATGTACAGGTTTGCGATGACCGGTGAGAGGGGTGATCCCATAGGTGCTCCTTCTATCTGTTTGTATCTTTGTCCATTGTGGATGAAGTACGTGTTGGTTAGGCAGTGGTTGGTCAGGTCCAAGATGTATTCGGGGGGATTGTATTTGTTTTGAATAGCTGTCAAGGCTTCATTAATGGGCACTTGTGTGAAGAGAGATACAACATCGAAGCTCACAAGTAGGTCATTAGGATGTAGGTTTTGCTTCTTTATTGTTTCTATGAACTGGAAGGAGTTTGGTACGTGTGAAGAGATGGATTCTGCATAGGGCTGAAGTTGCTTGGCGAGAAATTTAGCGAGATTTTGTAGAGGTGAGCCTATGGAGCTGACTATTGGTCTGAGTGGTGTTCCTTCTTTGTGTATCTTGGGGAGGCCGTAGAGTTTGGGGCATCTGGATGATTTTTCTCTGGGGATGATTCTTAGCTGGATTTCTTCACTGATAGGAGAGGCTTTTATTTTGGATTTGGTGGTTTTTTCCAGATAGGTGGTGGGATCTGTTTTTATAGGTTTGTAGGCAGGATCTTGGAGTAGCTTTGATAGTTTTGCTTGGTAGTCCGATGTGTTCATCACCACTGTGGCATTACCTTTGTCTGCTGGGAGAATGATTATGTTGTTGTCTTTCCTCAGGTTGGTGAGTGCTTTCTGTTCTTCTTTGTGTAAATTGCTTCTGGGTGGTTTGCTGGAGCAGAGGATGTTGGTGACTTCAAGTCTGATTTTATTGGCTTCATCTGGGTTGAATTTGGTTAGGCTAGCTTCGACTCCGCATATGATGTTTTCCGTGGGGATGCGTCTCGGGGCGACTGCAAAGTTGAAACCTGCAAAGTTGAAATGCAAACAACTAGCCGTCTGGAGAGCTGAAACGGAGACCTCACATAAGACAGACACACACACCAACAAACTCCACAAACTAGAGAAACGCCAGAAGCCCGGCCACCCTCCACAGCAACCCATGAAACAAACAGTACATAACATATCAGACAGGATCCTCACCACAACTGAAACCAAAGTACTCTCCAAAGGTTTCAACTTTGCAGTCGCCCCGAGACGCATCCCCACGGAAAACATCATATGCGGAGTCGAAGCTAGCCTAACCAAATTCAACCCAGATGAAGCCAATAAAATCAGACTTGAAGTCACCAACATCCTCTGCTCCAGCAAACCACCCAGAAGCAATTTACACAAAGAAGAACAGAAAGCACTCACCAACCTGAGGAAAGACAACAACATAATCATTCTCCCAGCAGACAAAGGTAATGCCACAGTGGTGATGAACACATCGGACTACCAAGCAAAACTATCAAAGCTACTCCAAGATCCTGCCTACAAACCTATAAAAACAGATCCCACCACCTATCTGGAAAAAACCACCAAATCCAAAATAAAAGCCTCTCCTATCAGTGAAGAAATCCAGCTAAGAATCATCCCCAGAGAAAAATCATCCAGATGCCCCAAACTCTACGGCCTCCCCAAGATACACAAAGAAGGAACACCACTCAGACCAATAGTCAGCTCCATAGGCTCACCTCTACAAAATCTCGCTAAATTTCTCGCCAAGCAACTTCAGCCCTATGCAGAATCCATCTCTTCACACGTACCAAACTCCTTCCAGTTCATAGAAACAATAAAGAAGCAAAACCTACATCCTAATGACCTACTTGTGAGCTTCGATGTTGTATCTCTCTTCACACAAGTGCCCATTAATGAAGCCTTGACAGCTATTCAAAACAAATACAATCCCCCCGAATACATCTTGGACCTGACCAACCACTGCCTAACCAACACGTACTTCATCCACAATGGACAAAGATACAAACAGATAGAAGGAGCACCTATGGGATCACCCCTCTCACCGGTCATCGCAAACCTGTACATGGAACACTTTGAAACCAATGCTTTAGACAAGTCAGAACACAAACCCAAACTTTGGCTCAGATATGTTGACGACACCTTTGTAATTTGGCCACACGGGAAGGAAAAACTGGATAGCTTCCTCACACATCTCAACAACTTACACCCCAAAATACAATTCACTATGGAAATAGAAGCCAACAACCAACTTCCCTTCCTTGACGTCCTAATCTACAAAAAACCTGATGGCTCCCTAGGACACACTATCTACCAGAAAAAAACACACACCAACCGCTACTTACATGCACAATCACACCACCACCCTGCACAAATAAACTCCGTAGCCAAGACTCTCATCTCCAGAACCAAACGCCTGGCTGACAAAGACCACTTGACAACTGAGTTACAGAATCTCTCAAATGTGTTAATTGCCAATGGATACCAGCAAAACAGGATTACGAAGCTAATCCAAAAGGAAACACCCCCCAAAAACCAAGACACAGAAGAAAACAATGGCATGGCCCTCCTTCCTTATATCAAGGGCACTACAGATAAAATTAGCAAAATCCTCCATAAACACAATATCAAAACAGCCTTTTGCACCAACCAAAAAATAGCCAATATCCTCAGAAACCCCAAGGATAAAATCCAGTTGGAAAACCAAGGGATCTATGAAATACCCTGCAAAGTCTGCCCAGCCACGTACATTGGACAAACAAACAGACGAATAAATGCACGTATCGCAGAACACAAGAATGCCGTCAAAAAAGAAGAAAAAACTTCCTCTCTTTTCCAACACATGAAAGAAACAGGACACGAAATTAATTTTGCAGATTCCAAATTGCTCTTTAACACGGAACATCACCACAAGAGAATAATCATGGAAGCCATCGAGATAGAGAAACACCCTCACAACATGAACAAGCGTGACGACACATCCCGCTTGCCAGACATCTGGAAATTAGCCCTCCCCACAAAAACTGACACCAGATCCAGAGGCACACAGAACGCCAACACCAATCAACCACACCAGACCCAAACCCAGACCCTCTCCACAGATGAATTACTGACACCATCCAGTAGCCAATCCATGGTGGCACCTCCGGATGCTGCACCCCCCTGCAATCCCTACACAGATCTGGCTGACACAAGCCACAAAACCACAGCTCGCCCCTATACACGAAGCCAAGCCAAAGCACAACTAAGTGCAATACAGCCATCTTCTCAGGAAAACTCTTCACAAAGTTCAAGAGGTCAAGACACAAAGACTTTAGCAACTAATCCACACCTAATGACCCACCTAAGTGGTACTCAGGATATCACTCAAGAAATCACTCAAGGTATCTCTCAAGTAATTAAGGAACAAAAGAAGAAAAGGCACACTAGCCTGGGAACTTCCTCTCTGCCCAGAACATTGGAGGCTAGACACCACACCCCCTCTACAGTATTTATAGGAACTCAAACATTGAGATCCCGCTCTGTTCCAGTAACAAGAAGCCGAAAGCACCAGCCTGAAGATGACGAGTGAGACCTCGTCGAAACGTCGCCTAGACACCCCAACTTTTACACGGGAAGACACCCGAGGACACCAAAACCTGCATTCCTGTACCCGTGAAAATCTACGAAAGCATATATATATATATATATATATATATATATATGTCAGAGCTGCCCCTAGGTCCCAGCTCACAGAGGACCAACGCCAGGCTGTCATTATGTACAAAAGTCTTTATTGAAGTTCAGTTTCCATTTCAAAGCCGCAGCGCGCAGCTCTACGTATTAAACCCTAGAACGGCGAAGCTCCGTCTGAATCTCCTCCCCTCTGACACCAGTTTAAGATCCTAGCCCTGCTCCACCTCTTCCTCTCCTCTCTCCTCCTCTGGGTCCTCCTGCCCGCTGGGGCATTCACCATTCTGGACTCTTCTGACGCTGAGTCGCCTGACTTCTCCCCCTGCCTCCTGCGGGCTTTAGGACCTGGTTCCCAATCCTCGTTCTCTGCTGTCCCGCGCTCCTGTACATTTGAACTTGGCTCTCGCGCCAACCCCGTGATCCTCCTCCTGACCGTTACACTGCTTCTATCACTGCTTCCTTCCTTCTGGAAGCTGGCTGGACGTGACCTCCCCTCCGTTGCCTGACTCTCCGATGTAGGCGTGGTCAACCCTGACTCATCTTCTCTCCCTGGTGGTGAATACGCTGGCCCCGATACCTGGGACTCCTCCCCCCCACTACGCTCTGGTGGGGAAGCTGGTCCTGATCTCCAACTGCTGCTCTGGGAGTCCCCGCTGGCCCCTTGTTTCTGGATTGTCCCCCTTGGGCCCCCCCTTGCCCTGGCCACCGGCGCCCCCTTCTGTGAATCTTCCGATTCGCTGGAGAGGCTCATGGAATCTCTCGGGCTACTGTCATCTTCTCCTACGCTGCCCTCGGATTGCTCCCCCTCGCTCTCCATCTCCTCCCTTCCCTGTGCTCCCGCTCTTGAGTCCCTGACAATATATATACAGAGAGAGAGAGAGAGAAACATGTTTAGCCTGGAGAAGAGGAGGTTAAGGGGTGATATGATAGCCATGTTCAAATATATAAAAGAATGTCACATAGAGGAGGGAGAAAGGTTGTTTTCTGCTGCTCCAGAGAAGTGGACACGGAGCAATGGATCCAAACTACAAGAAAGAAGATTCCACCTAAACATTAGGAAGAACTTCCTGACAGTAAGAGCTGTTTGACAGTGGAATTTGCTGCCAAGGAGTGTGGTGGAGTCTCCTTCTTTGGAGGTCTTTAAGCAGAGGCTTGTCAGGAGTGCTCTGATGGTGTTTCCTGCTTGGCAGGGGGTTGGACTCGATGGCCCTTGTGGTCTCTTCCAACTCTATGATTCTATGATTCTATGATTCTATGATTTAGAGAGAGAAAGAGATTATTACCACAAAATATGGTTAGTAATGTTGTATCTCTGCCTTCTTTTTATACTTGCCCTAAAAGCAAATGCAGTTATAGTTAATAAGTAAAATAGGGCAATGCACTTCCCCTGTGCTATTTTGCTGAAAATGTTACTTTCCGTAGCATTAATTTTGATTACTATGCTCTAGCAATATAAATCAGTTCTGAGTCGCACAGCTCTGATTTCATCATCAGGCCTTTCACAACCATTTAGTGTTACAATTCATACTGTGCGGTCGCCATGCTCAGAATACTCCAGATAACACTGCCTACCAAAAAATAAAAATGAAGCCGGCATGCAGAGCAGACTGTTTAGAAATCTATCACAACCTTGGAATCTAAGCTTGGAAATGCAGAGCTGATGCCTCGATGCCTAGATCTGTAAACGAGAACGCCTTTATTTATTTATTTTCTTTAGCTTTTAGAACTCGTATACAGTTTTTTTTAAAAAAAGCATTACTAAACAGAAACGTAATTCTAGGCAGTAACTTGTGTGATCTTTTTCTGCATCAAGCAGAGTGTTAGGAGACAACCACAGTCATGTGCAAATGTGTGAGATGATGCTTTGGATGTTGATGCTGGTCATATCCGCTTGGCAAGGTTTAATAAGCCAGGAGGGGAACGGGTCAAGGAGACACACTGCTAGCTTCATTGTTGCATGGACCTTGTCCACTGGACACCTCACAGGAAATGGCAGTGAGTGTGGGCATGGCATCAATAATGTTATGAAGGTGAGCGGTTTCATTTTCTAACTGCCTTGGGGACAGCTTACTGTGGGCTTCTGAAAGGTCTAAACTTCCATTCCCTGAAGCAGATGTTTGCAGACCCTTAACAATACAGGGGGGGAAAGGGAAGCGAATGGTGCTGTGGGTTAAACCACAGAGCCTAGGGCTTGCCGATCAGAAGGTCGGCAGTTCAAATCCCCATGACGGGATGAGCTTCTGTTGTTCGGTGCCTGCTCCTGCCAACCTAGCAGTTTGAAAGCATGTCAAAGTGCAAGTAGATAAATAGGTACTGCTCCAGTGGGAAGGTAAACGGCGTTTCCGTGTGCTGCTCTGGTTCGCCAGAAGCAGCTTAGTCATGCTGGCCACATGACCTGGAAGCTGTACGCCGGCTCTCTCTGCCATTAAAGCGAGATGAGCGCTGCAACCCCAGAGTCGGCCACGACTGGACCTAATGGTCAGGGGTCCCTTTACCTTTAACAATACAGAAAAGACGCACTGGGTGGCTCCATCAGGAATCGAGCAGAGGCAGAGAAGTGAGGCGTCTTCAATACCTTCACCACCACACAGCACACTTCTGTTATGTTGTTTTACTTATGTACAGCCAGCTTCCACTTCACACAGTGGAACCTACCTCAGTGTAACGCAGTTACCATTGCATTCAGCTCCTTGCATCATAGGACAATTTTCTTGGGACTGTCTCATGGTTTTAGACACTGAAGATAAAGTATATGTGTGAAGGAGATGAGTGTGTGAACTATACAGTACACTCAACATAGAGCAAGGAATGTCTCCAGCAGTCTGCTGGGGATACGTTCCAAAACAAACCAGGTTTGTCCTAAATATTGTGTAGCAAAGTTTATAGGGTCATTTTTTAGCAATATCAAAGGAGCCCCAGTAACACTAGTTGCACTCCTGAGTTTTAGACTTCTTAATTTCCATTCATAAGGATTTGAGTGGTTCCACACTGTTGCTATTTTGCAAGTGCAACTCAGTTGCATGAGGGCCAGTTCAGATTTTGCAGTTAGAGCAAATTTGTCATAACAAACAAACAAACAAACAAACAAACAAACAACAACCCAGACATTTAGCAGTAAGGAAAGTGATTAAGAAATGCATTGGAAAGTGTGGAATAACAAACGTTTGCTGTGACATGGTGTAACTAACCTCCTTGCAAAGAAATCAGAATAGTGCTCAATAAACAGCCAGCACTGTATGATTTCCCCCCACAAATCAGGATGAGTGCTCAATAGACAGGTCATCTGGAAGAGACATGTGTTAAGCTCCAGCTACTATTTTAAATGCTAATATTTTATTAAAAGGAGGGGTAATGCCACAGTTAAGTGCCAAGAATGCCCCTTTTCACGACTGTGTGGGAAATAATTCAATGCAAGCATTGTGAAGGCAAGACCACTCTATCCCACAGACATCATGTATAGAGATCTGCTTCTAAAGCTAATTTAGGTTGCAAAGGAATTATACATAAACGCCCTTGGGTGGCCAAACTATGGGAGAGTATTTTTAGAACAGCAAGTATTCTCCAAATATTATACACAATGGAAATTCGTGACTTCCTACCTTTTTTTAGCATAATTTGTTTCCCTTTATCTGCATTCTCATGTGCCTGCTCAACAGTTGAGTATAATCACTCTGCATGTTCAGAGGTATTTTAGTTATTGAGGTTACACACACACACACACATTCCCCCTTTGAAGACCCAACAAGGTACTCTGCAGATTGTATTGATTAGTGCAAGGTGAGCTGTCAGCTCATCATTGCAAGGTCAGTCGTCACCATCCTCACCCGCAACCTGACTTGGGAAGGTGCCTGACATTTCCTGCCCCAGGCAGACCTAGCATCCCTTACAAGGCACTTGATCTTTAAACTAGAGCGCTGGGAATGAAATAAAGGCAGATTGACCATGTAGAAAAGACTTTGCTTCAAATGCAGCAGGATTTATTATGAGAATGATCCACCTACAATGTCAAAGGAGCATTAGCCCCTGCTGGCTCCAAGGAAAACAGGTCAGAATGACACAAAGCCGTTGCCTTGCACACAAGCTCAAGGGCACACAAACCATTATTGTAAGCAGAAATGCCCCAATGCATTTTGGTGCCTGATGCAGAAAAATTAAAATGGCTCCCCATGGTAGCAATAAACTAAAAACTGACAATTTGCTGCCTTTAGTAGTGCCCCCAAATCTGCTGTGTAAGGAATGTGATCTCTTCATGCCTAATGGTGGGACCAGCCCAGTCTGTAAGATTTCTAGAGTTGGGCAAGTCCATAGACCAATTAAGCACCCTGTTATGATTTATCTGTGGCTTCCCAATGTGAAACTACATCCACCTTGTGTACTTAATTATTGAGGAATACCACTGTGATTTTGAGGGGATTTAGGTGGTGTGCACCAATGCTGCTCACATGTCCGAAGATCCTGTGGATCCTGGGGGCTTGAAGTGGTTAATTCTGTTTCCATCTCGTTTTCCTATGAAATATATTATTCTTCCACAGTTGGTTACATACTGAGATGATACTGTGTGGGAATTTAAATCTCTAGAATAAGCCTTAGCAGGCTTCCACAGTGGCACCTGGTAGCAGGAGTATCTGCTGGTTTCAAAGTTATCGACGTTGACCCCTTTACACATACTAAATAGTCCTTTAACCTTGCGAGGATACACATTGTCAAGGCCACTGATGTATAAACCAAATAACAGGTGTGATTTATGTAACCTTGCTAGCACAAAAGTCCCAAGAACAGTTCTGATAGTTGAACTTCATCTTCCTCACAAACCTAGAGGCAGCAAAATGCTGTGCATTGGGTGACAGGAGTCATGTCTGTTGCCATTCAGAAGGGTTCCTAGAGACCAAAGGAAGCGATGTTAGCTGCCTGACTTTCCTTTCCTTTCTTCTTCATTACCTCAACTTCTTGATGAAGAATGGATCTGGGGTGCTTTAAGGCCTTGTCCAAATAAAATAAAAGAACCTCTACCTCAGCCCTGTATCAGATCCTGATTATATGCGGGGGGCAGAAATAAATTAAGAAGTATACATGCAGCCCACAATACATTTGATGCTTACCTCTTGTGATACCAATCTGTTTCTGGACCAAATTCAAATACTGGTTTTTATACTTTAGATCCCCAAATGGCCTGGGTCTAGGTTTTCGGAGGACTTTTTTTTCTAAGGATATATCTTGTCACAGCTATGTATTTTATTTTTTGAAGTGTTTGGATTCTATAGTACAAATTAACCTTTTAGGATAATTTAGTTCAGTAGATCCAGCTGTGATGATGGACAGTATGCTAGCATTACTTCTAAGGTCCAAATTAGCTGCATATTGTCCTAAATAACATTGGGAATGGGATGAAAACGCTAACTAGTCTACTTTTAAAGGCAATCTTCCCTTCATTAAGTTTTGTAACATAATGTAGCGGGGGGGGGGGGGACTTCACCCTTCTCCCCTCCCCTTTCAACTGAAATATCTCAGGAAAGTCTTCTTCTGAATATGGGAACGGTATTTGGGAATTTAAGTTATGTGCCGATTCTGCATTCGGAGACAGGCCATAATTCTAAGACTACTCATCCCTTTCCGCACAGCATTTTACAGTGAGAGCAGAATATGAATTATCATTTGCAATGAATACTGAAACCAGAGGCAAGCTGAAAACTTTTGTTCCGAAAGTGTCCTTACTTTCTGTGCGGGGGGGGGGGGGGAGAACCTAGATCAGTATTCTGAGGAACAAAAATATATTTCCCTTGGAACTGCACCATTTAATATGAGATTTGAGAGGGACGAAAACAACTACCACAACTCACATCTGATAAATATGCTGATCGATAGCATCAGAGCATTTGTCCTGTAGCATCTCAGGTGCTCTTCCTTCCCAGATACTGATGCAGCCCTCATTAATTAAGGATGGGACAAGGAACTGTTCTGCCAGCAGAGGCTGCTAGTGCCACATCTGTTGCGTTCGCGTTTAATAGCACAGATGAGTGTCCAGCCAAAGGGGGTATCTGGTGTCTGTGTGTGTGTCTGTGTGCAGTGGGGTGGGGTGGGGTGAGGAATCACAAAAGCAACAATTGTCTAAACTGACAAGCATTGTGGGAATAGTGGAAGGCATTCGAAAGGAAGCAACAGTGGAAAGATCCTACGACCCATCATCCGAGGAGTTCCTTTTGGTTGTGATTCCAGGAGTGAAACTGAAGTGTCATGCCTTGTGAACAGTGAAAGGCGAATGCCTGAAGTTACGTGCTGCACTGCAAGGGCCGTGTCAAGGTTTGACACGTCTGGGTCTTCCACTAAGCCTCGGCGAAGCTTTCCTTGGCTCTAATTCCTCAAACAGAAGAGAGTTTTCGGAGGCACAGCACAGCTGCTACCCACACACTCCTCCCACACAAAGAAAACAAAAGCACAGCCGCTTTACAATCCAGGAGGAGGCGCACACCTCCTCCCTCTGACCATGTTGAGTTTAGCTCTGTCGGAAGCTGAACAGCAGTTGGTATTCATTACTGTGGTTCTGTAATGCATACAAATCAAGTTTGGTCAACTTTTGATAACGGGAGCTGGCCTGATTTATCGACACGGCACACATTGACTCAACCTGCTGCATATGTTTGGGTGCATAAAATGACTGCTCTCCACCAGGGGTAGATCCAGGGAGGGGATAATTCCAACTTCAGTTGAAATATTATATGAGAAAATTCTGAAGGATGATTGGAAAGGGATATCAAGGATTACCGGGTCCTTTTTTGGATGCTACAGAGAGCCAGTTCATACATTCGCCATCACTTTTGCAATCGTATCTATCTCTGTTGTGGGGCATTAGGAACATGTGAATAACAATAATAATAATAATAATAATAATAATAATAATAATAATAATAATACAGTGGTACCTCGGGTTACATACACTTCAGATTACATATGCTTCAGGTTACAGACTCCGCTAATCCAGAAATAATGCTTCAGTTTAAGAACTTTGCTTCAGGATGAGAACAGAAATCGTGCAGCAGAGGCACGGCAGCAGCAAGAGGTCCCATTACCTAAAGTGGTGCTTCAGGTTAAGAACAGTTTCAGGTTAAGAACGGACCTCCGGAACGACTTAAGTACTTAACCCAAGGTACCACTGTACTTGTACTGCACCCATCTGACTGCATTGCCCCAGCCACTCTGGGCAGCTTCCAAAAGGCTTTCACTATGCATAGCAATTAATGTGATGTACGGCAAATACACTTAGATTTATATGTGGGTATTTCCAGTTCCTGAAATCTTATGTAGTGGTACCTCAGGTTACAGACTCTTCAGGTTATAGACGCTTCAGGTTACAGACTCCGCTAACTCAGAAATAGTACCTTGGGTTAAGAACTTTGCTTCAGGATGAGAACGGAAATTGCGTGGCGGCAGTGTGGCAGCAGTGGGAGGCCCCATTAGCTAAAGTGGTGCCTCAGGTTAAGAACAGTTTCAGGTTAAGAACGGACCTCCAGAATGAATTAAGTTCTTAACCTGAGGTACCACTGTATTCTCAAAGCAGAATTTATATCATTGGATTTGTCTTTTTTTAAAAAAAATAATTTTTATTAACTGGCCAATCACATCAAATTAAATCACATCACATAAATTCCGAATTACAAAGCCAAATTTTGAATTTTGTTGGGGGGACCCATACTTCAAGATCCAAAGGGGGATTCTGATCATCTTCTTGCTACTGCGTTAATGTCCAAATCAGTCCCAATCAGTCCAAACAGAGATCATAATTCTATCCAGTCTTATCTTGCTGTTTCCACATCACATCTTGTTCATATATTTTCTCTTTTTTCTTTATGATCTCTTCTGATAGTCTCCTTAAGCCGATAAACACCAATATAATAATCCTGTGTGAATTTCCCGTTCTTCCAATCCAAGGCCAGATGGTTTCTATATATCTCCTTCATAGATAACATCGCTCTTTCCATCATAATTTTACGAAGCTGTCTCTCTTAAGTCCCACTGAGGAGTTTAATCCACAATATATAAACAGCTTTGTTTCTCTCTTTCTCCTCCCAGACTCAAGACCTCCGACAGAGCTTCCCAAAATGGCGACGGCATTTTTAACTGCGTCATTCCAAAGCTCTTATACCTTCCAGATTCATCTTGAAACATGCTTTGGTTCGAAAGTTTATCTCCACACAGCCTTAAATCCACAGCTTAAGTTCTTAAAGCAACATTTCTGACTCATTAGGGGAGGGGATTCTTGTTTAATCACATAGAAAAAGAAAGGAAAGTTTTTTCCCCTCCCCCATCAGTCATTTGCCGTACCGTATCTTGATGTATCTTCTCATGTTTTATTCTTGTCTTGTTTTATCAGAGATCTCTTCTGTCAGCAGTCTTTACTCCCCCTCCTTCCTTGAAGTATGTGCAATTCACCTCGTCCAATTTTTTTTTTTTTTTTTTGAAGTTCTTGCAGCTAGTGGCGTGAATCAGGGACGGCGTCCAGGAGTGCCGAAATCCCACAGGAGGGCTTTGTGCCTAGTGCCCCCATCCCCACAAATTCGGGGGTGGTATAGGGCACAGCAGGCAAGGGCTGCCCCCCCCACAATCCTGGGGGGGTTAAGGAGGCTAATTACCCCCATCATAGCCTCCAAATTACCTCGTGTGGGTCGGAGAGATGTTATTGTCAGCCATCTTCCGATGCGCCCCCTAGTGGCCCCCTGGATTTGTCATATGCGTGCACAGTTGAACACGTTTACTTCCTGCCCTGTACACTGCATCATAGTCAGCACAGAAGGGGTGCATTCATAATCAATACTACACAATTGCACAACTGTTAACAGTGCAATCCAAGATATGGATACTTACTGTGTTAATGGGACTTATGCCCTAGTCAGTGGGTTTATGACTGCAGACTTAGGTTGCAATTCTGCACTTGCTTACCTTGGAATAAGCCTCTTTGACATCAGCAGAACTTATTTTCAAGTGTATATGTAAGGATCAAGTCGTGCTTGCGCTGCAAGCATCTTGTTTAGCCAACAGCAGTGGAATCATGCAGTGCAAGAACATGCATTACAATGGTTCTGAAACTCTGCTTGCAATGTGCAGAAGCCAAGCTAGTCCTTCTTCAGCAAGTCTTGTTCTGCTGTGTGCTTCGTAATTCTATTTTAAATAATGAATCCGATTCTGCAGACTCACAGTTACTGTTCATCTTTGTATAATTATGGCAGATGATGGCAGTACCAGAAAGACAACCTGCAAATGAGATTGCCTTCTACTGAGTCAGAACATTGGTTCAGGGATGGCAAACCTGGGACATTGCAGATGCTGTTGGGCTTCAACTTCCACAAACTCCAGCCAAGATGCTTGATGTTTAGGGATGATGGGAGTTGTAGCCCAGAAATATCTGGATGGCCACAGGTTCCCTGTCCCTGTTCTAGCTCTCTGCTGCATTCTCCCTCACCTGTTCTCTGAGATCCTTTGAACTGGAAATGTCAGGGGCTAACTCAGCAATCCTAACATGGGGCAGGGGAGAGGCAGAAGAGAGGATCCACTGTCACATTCCAAGCCCTGTGGGCTTGTGCCAGCCAGGACAGAATGCAGTAGTGGTTCTTCCTTAGCTTTTACCACACCTGCTAAGGGCCCAAATCACAATTCCCCCACAGAGAGCCACAGAGCTTTGGGTCCAGAGTTACTGGTGCCCTAACCCACCCCGAAATGTCCCATAGCTTTCCTTCAAGGAGTAGCTTTCCACTCACCAGGGTTCAGCGAGGATCTCCACCACAACAAAGCTGCTCTGCAGACATGCTCCTATTTGCTAGGGGTGGACGATGGAGAGACACTCACACTATGCTCCAGCCACTAGCATTGAGAGGCAGGGGGTTGGTTTGCACTCTAAACCTGGGAACTTGTGCATAGTAAAACATGTTCTCTAGAACTTTGCTATGGTCCCAGAGGTGGCAAACAATCTCTTTATAACCCCTGATCCATGTTGTCGTTGTTTTTCGCAGAAAATGAGAAATAGGATGAGGGTTTCAATTCCCTCACAGCTGACATTATGAAACAAATGACAAAATATATTTTTGGCATCTGATAAGTGTTTTACAAATTAGTGCCTGCTACATTTGGATTTCAAAGCAGCAATTAAAACACTATCAGATGGTTTCATCTGAAAACAAAAGCCAAGCTTAGTGTTTTATTAATATAGGGATGACTCCTATCCTGTGATAGATAATGCCTTTTTTTTTTGCAAGGGAATAATAACAATATTTCAAGTATGATCTGGTGCTACTATATTGGAATAAATTCCCTGCATAGAAATTCCCTGTTATTTTAAACTGTTAATAAGACTTTCAAATGAGGTTTTGCTTTAAAGAGGCATACATAATTAAATAACGTTAATCAATTACAAATGACTAGAGAGTCTGAAAACATTGTAATACAACAACTGATATTGGAGTGATTTCTATCATCCTCTAAAGTTCTATACTGTACGTTGCATAATTATTTCTGTCATTGTCTCCAAGATTTCAGATTGGATTTCACTAAGTATATATGCTGGTGTATGCAGTTTGTAGACTGCAATTATAACTACTAATTTATATTGTCAAAATGATTCCATTATGTGTAGCAAAAGTGAATGTTTGTGCAGCTAGCTGCTAGATAATCAATAAAATTATTCATTTATGGAATCTTTAAAACTCACTTTGCATAAATTATACTTATTACTGTACTTGGCAAGATAATTTGAATCATCACAATATTGTAAAGAATATTTCTTTAATCACATTTACTGAGGTCCAAACTACACATTACACTTACCTCTTGGTTTTTTTCTTGAACTAGTTAATTTGTGTAGACTTTTTTCTAAGCCTTGTCACAATACTGGGAGGGAAGCATATATCTTCCTACCTCGTGCATATCAATTTCAGTCAGAATTGGGGCCCTTGTGCCTGTCATGAACTAAAGAAAAACTGAAGACCTAGCTGCATGCTACACATGTACTATACAGCATAATCCAAATGTTGACTATTGACATTTGTTCCAATTCCATATTGAAAAGTATTGGATGACTTCTAAAGTTACTTACAAAACACTGTTGAGGGTATATCTGCTCACATTTTCCTTAGGAAGCAGCACATCTGATATTTGAAAATTGCTATGATCTCCCCAATTTCATCTTGTCTCCAAATTAAACATGCCCAGATCCTTCAGCCTGTCATGCCAGGCTGGTTAGGCTTCATCTGGAAATAACTCATTCACTTTTGACCATCACATTCAAAAAAGGACATAATCAATTTAGAAATGCTTCAGAAGGTAGCATCAAAGAAGTGTTTCATGTATTGCTTTCTTTTGTTTACTTTGGATTCCCAATGCTTTGCTGGTGTAATGTGAACAGTGAGTTAAATTGCACAGTGCTTGGGCTCATGTCTTGAGTAAGCACATCCTCCATGTCTCAGTATACTGAGATAAAGGTGCCAGGTGCACTGGGTCACTATAACAACATGAGCCTGGTTGAGTGTATGACCTGCTGAGTATATTCACCCTCCCATTGGTTGAGGAATGTAGAGACGGGTATAATCGTCACCAGGGCATTGCCTTCATTAACTTCTGTTGCATGTCTGTGTACTGATGCTGTTCTGTTTGCTCTGAATCTGTGAGAGTCAGAGGAAGAAGCTATGAGTTTTACCCAGAAGCATGAGCTAGCATGGTGATAGTGTTAGTGGATCTCTACGTATGCTAACTTCACTTCAGAGACAAAGGAAGAACTGTATATAGCAGATAGTAGTGTTTAGCTGGAAGAAGCTGCCTGGCGGGAGCAGGAAATCTCTGAAGGCTTGGCTGGGTCCCCTCATCCTCTGCTGATACATCACACTGTTTGAGGTGTGGTGAACAACCAGCTGACTTCCACAAGTCACCAACATGCTTCAGGTGGGTAGTCTTTATAATTATAGCCCGGAGGCAGTTTCACTGGTCTTGCTAGCCAACAATTGTGCCCTCCGATAGTTACAGTGTCAGCTTAAACCAAGCTTGCTTGTAGAGCAATGCAAAGCATTGTTGAATTCATATTCCATTACCATGCTTTCTTATTTTCTAACACCAAACACCTATAATGCTGGTTTGACAGGTTAAAATTCAGCAAGTGCAGCTCTTATCAGCACTTGGGTGTGAGAACCTTAAAAATGGTCCGTGTTACCTTTTTAACTCAACCAATGCCAATCCAATAAATATGAGGCTTCGCTTAAAGATAGTTTGGAAGATACAACTAGTACAAAATGCATTGGCCAGGATGCTGCTGGGCTGTACAGGCTGGGCACATATTACATCAATTCTTAAACATGTGCATTTAGCTGCCTGTCCACTCCCAAACCCAATTAAAATGACATTTAAAATCCTAAATACCAGCCCCCAGGTATCTGAAGGAGTGCCAGTTCCCATATAGAGATCTGTCTGGGTGTTAAGAGGCTCTGCTGTCCTTGTGAAGTCTGTGGCGTGATATTGTGAGAAGGCCATCTCTGTGGTGGCTCCCCAGATGCAGAAGCATCTGACCCCATCATTCCATATGATTCATCAGCACCATTTTGCATAGGCCTTTGCACAGGAGGGTGAGTTCAGAGTATCACTCTCTCACAGTGTTCCTGCTGGTTTCGTTTGCTTTTCGTTATGGTCTAATTGATGGTTTAGTGCTGTTATCCATGACACGGTCAACTTTTTGCTTTGAACTCTATATAACCCACCTTGAGACTCCAAAATAGACGATAACTATATATAAACATGTACTGATAGGTATTTTAATGGTGCCAACAGGTGAAAAGCATAGTTTTCTTGTAATCCATCAACAACATGATTCTTTCCCCAAAGCCCAGCTTTTCAAGATTTTTATTGTGGCAGGATTACTTAAACATAAATACCCTAAAATATGAAACTCTGCTTAAAGATTTCTGGGTTTGCAGATTAAATAATCACGGCCACATCGTAATTCATATCGCCTGGGGAGGTAAGTAGGATTTGATAAAAGTAAATAATTTTATGGTAGTGCTATGCAATTTATGCTTATCAAACACAGACACACATCACATGCAGAGAACATCAGTCAGACACATTTCTTACTGTGGGTTCTATTATAAGAAAAAGCATTAGTACTCAATTAGACCAAAATTAGTCCTGCAGCCAATTTTCCCAGCAGACTCCATGGTCTTCAGTTCTCAGTTTATTTGCTGTATCATTTATCTCCTTTATCAATTAAAAACTACAGAGCTCATTAAAGTAAAATGCAAACAATACACCATTACTAACGTAAGGACATCTATTGGTGTGGCTGCTACGATGTCCACAAATGAGTAGCGTTTATCTAGCTGATTTCAAGGGTTCAGTGCTTCATGTATTGTCTCATAGTCTCATCGAATGCATGTTTGCACAGAAGTAAGTCTCACTGCCACTAGTAAGTATGCATAGTATTGCAACCACAATACACACTGATACACACAAAGGGGGCGGAACAGAACCCCCTCATAAGGGGGGATTTCCTTCTATTTTGTTCAAAAGCTGCTTTATTGGATTGTTATTCTATTTTGATTCTTGTACAATTACATATTCAGTAAACCATGCTGTTCTTTTGATGTTTCTGACTTTTTTGCATGGTGTGGTATTCCTCAAATATCAGGAATTGTTCCTTTTCATGCAATTCAAACCCTCCCCTCAAATACACCACATTATCTGTAGGGTGAAGAAGAAATGCCCACTCATCTACCAGGAAAAGAGAAGTGCCACCATACTGTAGGTAATGTATGAATATGATAATGTTCTCCCTTTCTTAATTGCCATATCATCTATATCAGGGATGGAGATCCTGTATTCTCAACAACCCTGGTCTTTGACTATGCTGTCTAAAGCTGATGGGATTTAGGGTACTACAACAACACCTGGATGGCCACAGATTGGTTGATCTCTGCAAAAGTCTTGATAAATCTTCATTCATGGGCACAGAATTCCAGCTGTGATATTTCTGCTTAGGCAAATTTGTGCACAGGCAAGATAACTTGAGAGCCAGTGTGGTGAGGTGGTTAAGAGTGGTAGACTTGTAATCTGGGGAACCAGATTCACGTCTCTGCTCCTCCACATGCAGCTGCTGGGTGACTTTGGGCTAGTCACACTTCTTTGAAGTCTCTCAGCCCCACTCACCTCACAGAGTGTTTGTTGTGGAGGAGGAAGGGAAAGGAGAATGTTAGCTGCTTTGAGACTCTTTCGGGTAGTGATAAAGCGGGATATCAAATCCAAACTCCTCCTCCTCCATAACTGCCTTTTCAGGGGAGAGGAGGTGTCTTATGGCAAATTCCATATGCATGAAGCTCTATTGCACTCAACAAAAATGCCCTGTTCGGAATGATTTGTCAGCAACTCCGGGAGCCTTTTGGGGGCTGAAGAGCTGGATGAAAAACCCTTTAAGTAAATAAAAATGGGGGAGAGTTGAGCGAAAGTGAGCAAAAGTAAAGTCACAGCAGGGATGGTCAATGTGGTTGCTTCCAGGTGTGGATGGAGATCTGCACTATCGTCCCTGACCATTTGGCCATGCTGTCTGGGAGTGATGTGAGCTGGAGTCCTACAGTAGCTGGAGGTCACTACATTGTGAGCAGTGGGAAGTCCCGTCCTCCCTGCCCCCGGTCCAAGTTGTAGCAAAAGCAACCTGGAGAAAATATGCTGGAAACAGATAAGATGTTCTCAGTACAAACAGAGAGTGAACACACTGCATCAAAAATCAACACCCAGCACTGTTATAAAACTGCAGTGTAATTATAGGGGAATTGACTTCGTGTTCAATGGTTACATCAAGAGCAAAGCACTGAGAAAGAATCACTAAGCTACCAAAAAAGAAAGGGGAAAAAAGTGATATAATTATATATCCCCATAAATAGTCGCTGGAGCCTGGATGTTGTTTGGCTTCTTTCTTTCCTCCTCTGCCTCTAACCTTCAGCAGAGATTTATAAATGTGAGGTTTAACAGCATCTCTCCAGCACTCCTTGGTAGTAATTGTATTCACCGTGGATGACAATATCTCTGCATCAGTGCAAAATATACGAGGCTGCAAGTTCTTTGTACCCTCTTTCCTTTGATCATTGCTTCCTTAAATAATATAGGAGATTGCCAAGGCTTTGCTTTAGTGTCTATTTATCACAAAGAAAGCTCCATTGCCTCTTATGGGCTTAAGTCAATGCATTCGGGTGGAGACCTATTTTTATACCAGAACTATAACGAAAATATAATGTTACTGGATTGCCATTCTGAAGATTGGATTTCTCATCAGGTGAATTGATGTGCTGATGTATTTACATTTAAACACACACACACCAAAATTTAATTAAAATCATTTTAAATGGTGTACATTTATTTCCCAGAGGGTTCTTCTGCTTCAAATTTTAGTGGGCTTTAATATCTAAAATGTTGAGGAAAGAAGCTCTGCTTTCACAGTGTTGGTGGCAGAGAGAAACATCTGTGTGACATATTATGGCCCTCATAGAAGCTACAGCTTCAATGTAAATTTCTGTAGAACATCCAGCTGCCTAAGATTCAGTTCTCCGATTCCATGATTCCTTACCTGCTTCCTGTGACCTGTCAAGTCTAAAGCCAAAATAGTAAAGAGTTATGTTGCACCTTAACACACATTTACTGTGGCATAAACTTTCAGAATAGCTTTGGATTGGCCACATTTCTTTGCAGAACTGTATATATACAATAAAGATGAACCATGTCCCAAATAAATCAACAGAACTTAATAAAAACCAATGTTGCTATTACATTGAAGTTAAAAGCTAGACT
The DNA here is from genome assembly GCF_964106915.1 of Podarcis gaigeae. NCBI lineage: Eukaryota > Metazoa > Chordata > Lepidosauria > Squamata > Lacertidae > Podarcis > Podarcis gaigeae. The sequence goes on along the minus strand of NC_139678.1, from coordinate 37,980,808 downwards.
GTATTAGCATATTGGATTCTATTGGACTTTGGCTCAGTTGAGATATTTAGCTGCTAAATAACCATAGTCACAGTTTCGTCCCTAGTGCTGTTGTAAATGGGTCTCTCTGCTCTTCTCCTGTCTATATTTTGCTTTGCATAGAATCGTCACTGCCCAGCTTCTACCCTTTGCATTTCATGCCTTTTTGCCCTGTGGCTTGCAAATATAAGCACATACAGTCATGTATGTGCTTGCCTGCTGAAGATAACACTCTCCCACTGCTGCACTGGTGATTCAAGCTGTCAAAACCGACAGCACCAAACACAGAAGATATTCTCTTGGGCAGTAGAATTTAGGCAGAAAGCCTGGACACACTTACTTTTCAGTAAGTCCCACTCAACTCAAGGAGACATACCATATTGAATCTAATGCACACCTCCATTTTCAGAACCTTGAAGCCAAAAGAAGTATTTGCTGGCGAATGTAAATGTGCCATCAAATCTAATGTGTGCCTTTATTTTCACAGCATCATTTGGCCAAAAAGCGTGAGCATTAGATTCGAATAAATATGGTACTTCTGAGTTGGGACATGCATTGGGCTGTGCAGTAAAGCACAGGCATCTACATGCTCTCCTGAATGCTGCATTCAGGAGTTTTCTGACGGATAATACTGCCTGGGGACTACTCAGGAAGCATACAAATGTGCCTGCCCTATCACTCGTTACAACCTCTTTCACTCAGAAAGACATATACAGGCCAGCAACAGATGCCTCAACCAGAAAGGTATATAGTGTAGGCTCCATAGCCAATTCAGAGCCATTAATGTGCAGCAGAAAAGAGGAATAAACTCCTTTACTTAAAAACGGAGCGTTCTGCTCACAGTCCTGAACTCTCCCTGCCCTCCCTACTCTAATGATCAATTGCAATGAATATGGCTGGTGCAAATGAGCAATGGGTGCATGGCAGACATTTTTAATTGACTCCCCCGGCAGTTCCTTCCATGCAAGATATGAGCATAACCTAAATGTGGCTTTTTACAGTATTTTAAAAATATGTTTATTAAAATTATATCAAAATTGCCTTTCATAATCTACATACATACCAGGGCAGTATACAAAGGCATGAATAGCAATGAATAAAAAAGTGTGATTATAAGCTTAGCAGATGATTCATACAAATTTAGCTTCTGATATAACCTCCAACAGGACTTTTTTCCCCAGCCAGAACTCACTGGAACTCAGTTCCGGCACCTCTCAGGTGGGTGTCATTGTCATTATAAGAGAACAAAGGAGGTGTTCATGGTGAGTTCCAGTACCATTTTTTCTAGAAAAATGGCACTGTCCTTCAAAAGATTCAGGACAACATAAAAGGGATTCTTCTATTTGAATGCTCACATCAACCCTACGAAGATGAGAAAGTCATTCCCCCCCCCCTCTAAGTTCCTCCTGACTCTAAAGTTCATAGCTGTGTAGAGACTCAGATTCAGACTCAACTCCAAAATAGCTGGTCAATGGCTTCCCCTCACAAAGGAGGAGGACAGAAGCCATTGTGTACAGAATTCAAAGTCGTTGCCATTTCAAAATATTAATCACCATTATTAAACAAGTACTCAAGACAATGTGCAAAAGATGGCTGAGGTTAACTGTGTTGGCCCCAAGTGTCCCTTAACAGTACCTAAAACTGACAGATCAATTGAATAGTCTTTGTGAAAGTGCCATCTGGTTTTGCATTTTTGTCACCATTATTGCTCACATGGTGACATTTTTAGAGGTATTCCAATGACATTTAATTTGTATAAAACAGTAGGACATTATCTAAAAGAAACAGGAGTCAAAAGGAGATCTGATTAATTTCAGACCCTTTATTTGTCCAAACAAAGAATGAATCTTTTGATGGATGGGCAAACAGAAATGAGAAATGGTAAGTCCATCATGGCTCATTAGCTTTTAAGAGGTTCATCTGTAAAAAAGAAAGAAAGAAAAAGAAGCAGTAAAAAAAATATTACTTCATTTTTCACTTTTGCATGTTTGCTTAATTAGTTACAAGCCTTGGCATGGCCTGATATTTGGAGATGCTTTGAAAGTTCCCAAAGTCCAAATTTTGACTGGGACATTGGCTTCAATCATTATGCATCTGTGAATGGGAGGTCTCCTTCCATTTACAACAGATGGGATCAAGACCCATTGGGTGGCCCTGCTAACAAAAAGGGGACAGCAATATTTGGGTTTTTCCCCTCCAGCTCCCTGCACCACTTTTTATGCCGAAGGGTCCCCCAGGCCTACAGAACAAATTTTGGGGCACACAGGGGGCTGCAGGAAGAAAAGGGAATTGCTGGAAGTCACCTCTCTCCCCTTCAGCTGGCATGATTATCCAGTGAGTGGAACTCCATTTAGGGAACCCTCCAATCAGTAGAAACCTAGTTCTATCCAAAACTTCTTGTCCCATTGATCAACCAGACAGCTTCAGAATTGCTTGTATGGATTAGAAATATGTGAGCACTTGTGACCAACTTTTATTCACACACAATCCCCTATCTAGAAAGCAATGGTGTGGCCAACTTCCCAAGCAGGCACCAAGTTGTGGAGCAATGTGGAGCCTGTAAAAATGAACCTCCATGTTTCCTTATTCACCATAACGGGAAATCTAAAAATAGCTGTAACTTTTTGCCCTTGGGACAAAGTGGACAAACTTTAAGGCCCAAGAGTCCCTGCTGCCAAATTTCAGGCAAATGAGTCCAGGGTCTTTTTGGTAGGAAAAGAGATTCACTTTGAAGGAATGGGTTTCTGAGCGGTCAGTTTAAAACTGACTCAACCCCCCCCCCTTTCTTCTTAGCATTTTTAAAATGCTTTAACTTGAGCTGTTGAGCAAATGCATAACAAGAACACAGCTGCATAAACAAGGCTCTCTCCTTTATCAGTCTGTGACGATAAGGCTGGTCTTGTCCACTCTAAAGTGGAATAGAGATGACACTCTAGGTCTTATCTTACCACAACCCTGACACACAGACCTAAGTCCGGGAACAAAGCCAGAGTGCGTTCTCAGAGATGATGACCTCTTCCTCCAAGATAAGAGTAGGAAGAGGAAGATCCTTTTATGGTCAGAAGTGCAGGAAGGAAGATCCTTTTATGGTTGAGAATATCAGAGCAGGAACATATGTGATGTCAACCTGCGTACATAGGCTGACGTGGTTGGGTTCCTAGGGAAGGAGGGAGAGGGTGCCTGGAGGATATATATACTGCATGAAACTTCTCATTTCTTTGGACTTGCTGTGGACTCACCACGCAAGGGCCTTCTGCTATCCGGAGAGCAGAATAAACTCTTTCTTGGAATCAACCTCAGTGTCATTTGACTTCCTTCCTCCTGTCCTGGAGCAACGCAGACCCAATTGGTGAACTCCAATAAGGCTACAACTTTGTTCCACAATGTTTTGTGGTTTGCCTCTTTATTACCTTAAAAAAAAAATAATTAAGAGGGAGCTGACTGATGTGTATTATTTGCTTGCACATTTTTAAACACTTTATCGGTTCATGCTGCCCCCATGGTTACATGGGTATAGCCATTATTATAAATTTAATTCCTGGACTCATTTTAGAAAGATATTTTAAACTGTGCAGACCCAGTGAAGTTACCAGATGCTCTAAGTGGGAAAGAAAGAAAGAAAGAAAGAAAGAAAGAAAGAAAGAAAGAAAGAAAGAAAGAAAGAAGCAAGCCCCTTGAACTGCTTCCTAATTGTATGATTTTGATTTTGATTTTAGCAGAACTGTGAGTATTATTTTAGGATTGTCCCCCCCCCCCCTAAATCCACATGTAAATGGGACAGCAGGGACCTGTTCTTGCATCTAGGAGAAGCTGACCCAGGACAGAAATAGGTTGATTCATCTGTCCCTATAGATGACACAAGAAACAAAATGAAAATTGGCCAAGGGATATAATTAAAAGGTGGAACTGTGCATCCCTTGAGGCTCTGAGAACTGTCAGCTTCAGCTGCTCATTCAGAGAACCGCTGTAGTATGAGAAGTAGTAAGGTTTTCACTGTGCCCTTCCCACTGACTCCCAGAGCCAACATTTGCAGACAGGGCTCTTATGTACTGCTGTGCTAAATTTTCATTATATTTGATTTCCACTGCAAAATTGTCACTTTGAAGGGTACAAAAGGATTTATTTAAAAAATACTTATTTAACATAACAAAAAATCCTGTTTACAACATCCATTGTTCCTGAAACATTCTGCTGCTTTGGCATTCCTTTTATTCTTTTTGACCGAAATGATTTTTTTCATGGCATGATCCTAGCCAATCAGGAATCACGTAGTAAATGTGATGATGTCATGGATGCACATAACCAATCAGATTCCCTATGCACTGACAACACTGGGAGCAAACAAAGTTGCATTGTCGCTGCTGTTTTCCCCCAACATCATTCCTATGTGTTGATGTGCATAAAACATGTTTATTTAAAAAACCAATACTAAACAGCAGAAATTCCCATGTTTAAGAAGATTCCATAAAACCCATGCAAATATTTTGTGCTTTTGTTGAGTGACCTATAGGGTACAACAAATGAGAGAGGAACACACTTAGACTGCAAAAATGTCAATGAAACATGCTCTCCCCACATCTCAGCTCGTAACTGCTCCTGTGAAATTACCAAAATTGTAAAGAAAAGCGCTGATTATTTTTGTTCCCGCTGCATCACTATAAGCTGGGAAGTTGAACTTAAAACAATTCCCTCTTCTTCCAAACTGATGGAAGACACAGAAACAACTCAATCTATTGCATTGGCCCAGCATGTTTGTTTATTAAACAAATTTATAGACTGCTTCATAGCATAAAGCCATCTATGCGGTAAACACAGAATAAAACACAGAAACACAAGCACACAATAAAATCAATTCAGCAAACTCTAAAAACAATGAAACAATTTTACCATGCAGAAAATTAATCATCCATAAATGACTGAGTTACATCTCAGAAAAAGTCTTCCTAAACAAAAATGTCTTCTGTGGCTGCCTAAACTCCATCCTCTTAGGTGCCTGTCTGATTTCAGCTAGTAATTGAAGCCAGAGAGCTGGAGTTGCAACCCTAAAAGCCCAATTTCTAGAACAGGCTAACTGTGGCTCTGAGATTGTGGTTTCACTGTCTCTTCTATCCTTCATTCGCCTCCTGCAGTCCTAAGAGAGCTACATAGGGTTGCCCAGTGAAAAGCTGGCTTACTATTGACATCTTGGAGTGAACATTAAGTTGAATATGGGCACATTTTGTTTCATCCATACTCTGCTGAACTGCAATCTGGCTTTTTTTTTCAAAGTAGAGCACAGGAAAGTTTTCAAGAACTTGCGAACATTACCCCAGTCATATTGCAATATTTCTAAGAAATTGCACCTGTGGACTTCTCTCGGGTTTATTTATATAGTGTATCACAGGTCATTAACAGAAAAATAACCTACTGAGATACAACATTATTGTTTACAGTGAGATGCTGGTGGTGACAGCAGGTATATAAAACATAAAATCAACAGGGAACACAGAACTAATAAAAATACAAGGGTCTATAAAGCATTGAAAAACCCAAAGCCAACTGTGCAAGCAAAAATAAAATAAAATAAAATTCCATCATAAAACAATCAAAACCTACAGAGTTTTTACAGAGAGAAGGGAGTCCAATTCCCCACTGAGCTTGAATATTTATGGGTGTTATTCTTGCAGGTAGGAAAACTGGGCCAATCCTCCAGGAATTCAGATTCAAGTAGTATATATGTGTGTTTGCTTGCTTGTGTAGCATGTGTGTGTTGAAATAACCCACCACATAAGGAAAATACTTCAGAAAACAACAAGCCTTTGACAGGTTTGTAATTTTGCACTGTCTGCAGAATCATTAGATTGACGCCACTGAGCAGGAACCAAGGTTCCCTCCCCCTTTAAAATACTTGGCAAAATGAACACCATCAGTGGAGGTTGTAGCAGCCCTTGAGAGAATTCCATCCCAGAGGACCACTCAGCATGCTGCTATTCAGAACACCTAAGAAGGAAGAGGAAAGGGGGATTCTGGGTCCTGATGCCACTGCTTATGCCACAGGACTTGTCAGCAGACAAGCTGGAGTTGAGTGTGTTTCTGGAATAGATGCCGATGGCTTTTGGAGATAGGTGTCATGTGCTGGCACCAAGGAGCAGTCCACAGGTATGGGGGGCAACCAGAGAAAAGGAGGCTGGGGGTTCAGGACTTTGGAGAGCTCCAAGTGTGACACAGTCAGCCTTCAACAAAATGGAAAGCGAATTGAGTTGTTGTTGTTGGCATCTGTCTATCTTAGGAGACAATGGAAAAGTGTGCCTTTAGGGGTAAGTCCAAACCATGGTAAAGTTACAGTAACTGCTGTGGCTGTAAGGGACTGATATGGGAGAGGCAGACAGGGACCTTCCTGACAGTCTGGTCTAGAACAAATCCTTGGTCTGTATGTCAGAGCACATAGTGGGAACGTAAAAGCTCAATATGTTAACCAGACTGGAGATGATTGAGAGGTAGAGAGAAAGCAAGTGTGTGTATGCTGTGTTAGAGGAGAGGCAGTACCTCTGGGGTAGTTCATGCAGCTTTGGCCCCCATCCTGTACACAGCTCTTACCTGTGGCTGGCAGCATGCAATGGTGGTCACATCTTGGGAAATGTGTTTGACTGGCTAGCTACACCAGGTGAGGGTAGCCAATAGGTCTCAAACCCTTGGTGAGTTAGGGACTTGTCTATCCCCTGCATGCAAAGACAGACTCCAGCTGATTGAGGGGACAAGACCAATAGTGGGTTCAATGGTCAAGAAGGCAGTTTTTGCACGTGCAGTTGAGGAAATGAGTGACAGATGGGTTTTACTGAGGTCTTATAATGCCTAGACTTCTAACTTCCTGAGAACTGTGGTCTTTTAAGGGTCAACCGCTAGGCCTGGAGGTTGGCATGTTTCTCCACCGCCACCGCTTCATGCTTGGTGCACTCCATCTGTCATTGGGCAAGTGTTGTAGAGGAGGTGGGATTACAGAGTACTGGGCTTGGGAAGAGCAACCATGAACGTCTGCAGGCTTGGGGTCGGCTTTCAGCTTAATGTTCATTACCTAGAGTCTGGTCACATTCTTCAGCCAGTAGTAAGTGGCCACAGAATTAACTAACTCCTCCTCTTCCTCCATATTCAAGCCTTGGCTAAGACAACAGGGAAGAACAAGAAGGATGGCAGGAACTCTCTTACAGTGTGGACTTTGAGCTGAGCTGGAAAACTTTCTGAGCCTTCAGTGTTCATTAGAGAGCTTTCATTGGGTGAACTTCACTGCCATTCCTAGTATGGTCATTACAAAAAAAGATTATATGGGATCAAGTTAAGGTGCTGAATATTAAAGGTTGGTACCCACCAAAGAGACTTGAGATTTCATTCAATAGACTTTTTTTTAAAAAAAATAAAAAATTGAAGCTTTAACTTGTTTTATGTTTTGTTCTCAAGATAAGGGGGGGGGGGGTTTGAAGAGAGTAAAACCTATCTATCCTGATCCACATAAAGATCTCTGAATCAGGGAACACATCTTGTATAGAAAGAAGAGTGTTATTGGAATCATCCCATCAAGGGCAGAAAGGGCCTGTAAAAGGGGGAATCCATGACTTTCTGAACCATTTGAGGTAGAGCTGCCTGCATTGTCACAATTGCCATCTTTAGGATGCCCCTTAAGGTCCAGGAGTGGAACATAAGAAACTAAGTCAGGCCATTGATGCAGCTAGCTCAGTACGGTCTACACTGGCAGGCAGCAGTTCTGCAAGATTCCAGGCAGAGTTCACTCCCAACCCTACCTGGAGATCTTCAGGATTGAACCTGCAACCTTCTGCCTACGAAGCGGATGCTCTACCACTGAGCTTCAGAATCTCTCTTGTTATTGTTGTTGTTTTGTTTTTTGCAGCTTCTATTACTGCATTTCCATAGGATTGTCTCAGTGATGCTGTACTTTTGTCAGTATAGTTCCCGGCTTATGGAAGTAAGCACCACCTTGGCGTCTATCGCAGCTACAGGATAGCAGTAATCTAAATCAACATTAACAGTCTCTGCAGCAGTCAGGTGTACTCTGGGGCTGTTAGTCTAAGTTGACACATTCTCTTCTAACTGTACTTCCATGGAAGGAGCATGCTGAGTCTTTGCGGTTTTATTTTGCCTCTTCATCCTTAACAGCAACTCATCTTGTGATGCTGTCAACAAAGCTATGGGAGATAATCATTTGCTTTATATGCAGATAATGGTGAACATCACTGCTAGATATGTTTTTGGCTTCTGGGTAAGCTTTTTTCTCTTCGCCTTTCTCCTAACAAGCTTGGATCTCTGCTTCATGTGCTTTCTGTGGGTTTAAAGTCATTCTATTTTATAGTATAGCAATAGAGGGTATAATAAAACTCGGACTCTTCTACTTTAATAATATTTTAAATGCTCAAATGTTTTTCTAATAAACTATGGCAGCATAGTCACTGTTGTCTAACATAATATACATATTTTCTAAATAGAATTTTATATAAATAGACACGTTTTTTAGACACGTTTTCCTCCCCGATACAACTAGGGCACTTTCCTAATCATAAGTATGAAAGAATTATATATGGTTGTGAATGAATTATACATCAGTACATATATACTCAATTATATTGGCTTTGGAAATGATAGGAAAAAAATCACATATAATTTCAAATCAACTTTACCTAGAACATAAAATAAAATTGTACCTTTCCTACCCAAGACAGATCAATGCAGTCACTAATTTCCACTATAATGGAGTATTAATTTAAACTGACCCTTTTGCTTAGCTCATATGTATCCTATGAATTTAAAAGGGAATAAAAACATTTAAAGAGGAGTGCAATTGTCCCTGGAGGAACAACACTGCATTTTCAGTTCAGTTGGCAAGAATACTAATTACATTATCACATATTCAGCAGCATTCAGCAAAGTTATTTATTCATTCATCCTTAAGGCCTGGGATGCCTAGCAGGTCAGTTCCAATAAGCAATACCTTGAGAATCTCAGCCGATGGTATACACAGATAATTAGATGTAGAGCTGTGTGAAAAATCTCACACACAAAAGCTAAACCTTGGAGATTTGCCTCTTTGACGGCTTCGTGACTGAGTGGAGAAATTTACTTGTCGCCATAAGCAAGAAAAAGAAAGGACTTTTTATGGGAAAAGAAAGAAGGAAGGTAAAGAAAAGAAAGTCTATGTTTTTAGAGACTGAATTTTCAAGTATGGGTTCTTAAAGGAACAGGAGGATCTGAAAAAATCAATATTTAACTTTTAGAAGCTACATTTCGGTCCAAAGTATAATGGATGCTCAGTACAGGTAGCCTACTGAAACTGATAAAAAGAAGATCAAAACAGCATTAGAATGATGTAGGTGCTGAGACTAACCAGATCCTACCTTCCACTGTATATGCATTCACCGAGACTGACAAATGTACTTCATATTGCCACTTTCTGCCAGATCCTTTCTTCTAGCTGTGCTTTTAACTCTGGCTTGTTAATTTTTCTTCCTGACCTGTGAAGGGGCATCACATAACAAGGACTGTTCTTTGGCTGCACTCTGGAGCATATAAAACAAGAAGTAGAAACAGCTTCATTGCAGTCTTTTGCTTTATAACCTTTCATCGTTTTTCCCAGGCACTGTACCTCCAGCATTACTTAGCTATACAGAAATATAAAAGAGAATCTACCAATGCTTAAAACTGTTTTGCCCCTTCTCATCCCAGAATATAACAGACTCCAACGAACAAAATATTCAGTTCACGCAATATGACCTTATCCTCCCTTCTCATCATTGTACCATTTTTAAAAAAGATCACTCAGAAAAGTTGGGGAACCTTTGGAATACTTGTCTGGCAACCAAAGAAGTTGCCGTTAGAAACAGAAAACTGGAAAGCAAAAGTGCACATCCCCAAATGATTGTGGTCAGTCTTAGTTATCTCTTGGTCTTGACCAAGATGCAATCTCCTTAGGATGTGCCCGTTTAACAGAGGTGTGCACTAGCCAGAATATTAGACTTTTTTGTGTGTATGTAGTTTTGAAAATCAACCCAATCAGTTTCAGTGCTGCTCTGTGTTTTTCCAATTCAACTCATTATTCTGAACCAAATTCATTCTGTTAAAAACAAAGCTCTTCCCCCCCTTCTTTATTCACTATAATGGGAAATCTAAAAGCTGTGCTGCCAGCTCTGTTGGAGAGATAATCAAAGGAGAAAATGGTGGAATAATGGGGGACTATCGTGGGTGGCACTGTGGTCTAAACCACAAAGCCTAGGGCTTGCTGATCAGAAGGTAGGCAATTCGAATCCCCGCAATGGGATGAGGTCCCGTTCCTTGGTCCCAGCTCCTGCCAACTTAGCAGTTTGAAAGCGCACCAAAAAATGCAAGCAGATAAAGAGGTACCGCTCCAGTGGGAAGGTAAACAGCGTTTCCGTGCAATGCTCTGGTTTGCCAGAAGCAGCTTAGTCAAGCTGACCCAGAAGCTGTCTGCAGACAAACGCCAGCTCCCTCAGCCTATAGAGCGAGATGAGCACCACAACCCCAGAATCGTCCGTGACTGGACCTAACAGTCAGGGGGTACCTTTACCTTTTTATCGCCATGTTGGCAGGGTAAACATGCATTCAGGTTGTGGCAAAAAGATGGCATGTATAAATATGTGAAATAATTGTGCAACAGAGTCGACTAACGAGAGGTGGTCCTTGACTGGATCCTAATTGGGTGAATGAACAGTGACCTCGGTACAAGCCAATTCAATGTGATTGTAAGTGGAAAGTCATTAAGGAAGTTCAGCATCATCTCTTACAGTTTCAATAGATGAAAACTTCTCTGAGATGAGTTGAATTATGTAAAAGGAAGCTGAAAGGAAGAATCAGGAGGGTCAATCCTTTTCTGGGTGCTCAGAACTTATTTTAAACCACTTTAAAATAGCACAGATAAAAGTATACCCCAGATTACCAAAGGTATAAATAAAGTGAAGAGGAGGTCAGCATCATTAAAGGGCAGAGTCGAGAAAGGTATAAAAGACAAGATGGCTTTCATTAGAAATTGCATGCCTCTTCCAAATGAAATGCACACACAGAGAGAGAAACACCAAATCTAGTGATATGAATTATGTGAACTGACGGCAAGGCAAAAGGAAGGAGGAAAGAATTTGAGACCTTTGCTCAAAACAAACAACACAGTTTTTAAAAAACTACATCTAAAGCAGGATTACAGCCAGGGAGGCAGTCAGAATATTTTGTAACAACACTGTGAAAGGACAACTAAAGGGGTATATGGGAAAAATGGAGTAATAATAATAATAATAATAATTTATTTATACCCCACCCACCCACTCTGGGCGGCTTCCAACAAAACACTAAAATACAATAACCTATTAAACATTAAAAGCTTCCCTAAACAGGGCTGCCTTTAGATGTCTTCTGAAAGTTTGGTAGATAACAACAACAACAACAACAGTCCACTGTATTTCCAGAAGTGGCTTTTATGTAGTCTGAAAGCTCAAATATAATACAGAAATGAACAGTTAGGGAAACATCAGGGAAATGGAATAAACTGCTCTGTGAATTCTGGATAGCTCAGTCAGTAGAGCATGAGAGTCTTAATCTCAGGGCCATATGTTCGAGCCCCAGACTGGCCAAAAGATTCCTGCATTGCAGGGAGGTGGACTAGATAACCCTTGCAGTCATTTCCAGCTCCACAATTCGATGAGTCTATAATCTAGCCTTATATTTGATATCACCCATGAGCTGTGCATTGCTTTCAGTCCATATTTCCATGACTTCCCTCCTTTGTCCTTCTTTAGTTCTCAGTCATGGCTCATTTTGAACCATATCAAAACAAAGATAAAATCCTTGCTCATGATAAGGCATATTTGAAGAAAACATCGACCCATCATACCATCCCCCTTGATCTTCATGGCAATGGAACACCTGAAAGTAATTTTTCACGTCTGTTTGTGCCTGCTTTGCAAACTACAAGGTTGCCTGGCTTGCTGGTGCTGCCTGGCGCTATGCCCTTCTTCCAATATAAGTTAATGGAGGAGACATTGCACATGGGGGGATTGGAACTAGCCACTCTCAGAGCATGTGTGTGCATACCTATGCTTTGGTAGAGTGTGTCACGAAGCTGCCTTGGCTGCATCTGCTTCCTCTGCCTGTGTTCGCTGTTTTTCACGCGTTGCAACACGATGGGCACACCTCTGGCTTGGCCAGTGAGGATTGGCTCCCTCTGTACCATGCGACATGTGGGTATCAAGGCTGACTCTGTCTCTATCCTAGTGATCTACCCAAGTTTCCTGGATCATTGTGGGATGCTTCTGAGAGTATCTAATTGCTCTGCTAGTCTGCATTTTTCTTACAACCCCATTTTCTGAGAAAACACTTATTGTTGTGAAGAAGCATTTGCCGTGCCACATTAGCAAATTATAAACATATTAACAAGTCAGCTGAGCAAGGTACTGAAGTGTTTAGTAGTTGATTACTGCAAATTGATTTTTAAGAAAGAAGTATTTGCTATTCAGACACTCCAGAAATGTTAATTGTTTAGCTTTCAGTTTAGTGCCAACAATTTGTCTCCTAGATGCACAATTATTTCTTTACTCTAACTTTCATAGGGCAGAAAAACTTGCAGCTGTTGTTGCCAAACTCTTTCAGATTTACCCTAATTCAGATACTTTTGAAATAATTGCTATCTCTGATGGAAACTAGGTAAGTAGTTTTTTTCATCTTGTGCACCATATTCAACTATTTTGTATCATGTATGTAAGTAAGTATATGGTTGTAATGGCAGTAGTCTATTCAGCTCATTTTATAATTGGATCTATTACAGTGGTACCTCGGACTAAGAACTTAATTCATTCCAGAGGTCCGTTCTTAACCTGAAACTGTTCTTAACCTGAAGCACCACTTTAGCTAATGGGGCCTCCCACTGCCACCGAGTGATTTCTGTTCTCATCCTGAAGCAAAGTTCTTAACCCGAGGTACTATTTCTGGGTTAGCGGAGTCTGTAACCTGAAGTGTCTGTAACCCGAAGCATCTGTAACCCGAGGTACCACTGTAAAAAAAAAAATTAAAAATGTTCCAGAAAGTTCTCTTCTACCTTGTGCATTGGCACATGCAATTTGGTGGCATGTACAAGAAACCTGTCTTGCACTCTGGCAATTGCAGCTTCTGGGATATGTCAAGGCAGAAATCTTGCTTGAGAATTCAATCATCCCCCCCACCTACATTTAAAAAAGAAAAGAAAAGAAAACAATAAGGGTCATGCTGGATCATACCAAAGGCTCAGCTGGTCCAGCTTCCTGTTTTTACAGCAGCCAACCAGATGATCTTGGAAAAACCACAAACAGGACAAAAGCACAGCAGCACTCTTCCCATTTATGTTCACCAGCAACTGGTAGTCACGGTCATTTTTAAAATATGTTTTCATCAGTTTGCTGCCCTAGGCTCCTTTGGGAGGAAGGGTGCGATATAAACTTAATAAATAATATAGATGATGATAGATGATAGAGATAGATGATAGATAGATAGATAGATAGATAGATAGATAGATAGATGATAGATAGATAGATAGATGATAGATAGATGATAGATAGATGATAGATGATAGATAGATTAGATAGATAGATAGATAGATGATAGATAGATAGATAGATAGATAGATAGATAGATAGATAGATAGATAGATGATAGATAGATAGATAGAGATAGATAGATAGATAGATAGATAGATAGATAGATATATAGATAGATAGATGATAGATAGATAGATAGATAGATAGATAGATAGATAGATAGATGATAGATAGATAGATAGATAGATAGATAGACAGAGATAGATAGATGATAGATAGATAGATAGATAGATAGATAGATAGATAGATAGATAGAGATAGATAGATAGATAGATAGATAGATAGATAGATAGATAGATAGATAGATAGAGATAGATAGATAGATAGATAGATAGATAGATATAGATAGATAGATGATAGATAGATAGATAGATAGATAGATAGATAGATGGCTAGATAGATGATAAATTATTACACATTTAAATTGACAAGTATTTAAATATGTAAATGTATTTTATAATGTAAATTTTAACTACTGATTTTATTTATATGTTGAATTTCTTTAGGTCAACATGTTTGTAATATCTGACTTTTATCAATAATTTTAATGTAGAGTTCATATTTCATGCAAACTACTGAGTGGTTGTTGTTGTTGTTGTAGACAAATTTTGTTACATAAAAGTTTATCAATCAAACAAAATATGGTTGGTACTTGGATGTAGCTCACAGAATCCAATGACAGTTTCACACTGAGCCCTTCACTTCACTGTGACTATGGGGCAAATATTTTCCAGCAGACACCTACAAAACAGCCAGGTCAGTGGTAACATACAAATGTGGAGGGTTCCATTTTACCTTCCATGCTGGAGAGGAACTCTTGGGAAGTCAATGCTCAGTTTGTAAAATATCCGAGCATTATGAGGTACTTAAATTCTTATTATGAACCAGATAGTGACAAATTTCCTCCCTAATAGGTAATGATGGATTTGTTTGATTTTTATACTGTTCGTCCTCCCAGCAATGCAGTTAAAACCAACTTCACAAAACAGTTCAAAGTTCCATTAAAAAATGTGCACTTATAAAATGGCAGTCTCGCATTTACAGCTGTTGGGTCCTTGGGCATTTAATTCCCAAATTTACTGGGAGACTAAATAGGTCCCAGTGTCTTGTGTCTAAGGGCCATCAAAGAGGGCTGTATTGGTGTGGACCTACTGGTATATCCTTTTTTCTCCTAAGGCCGGGATTCCCAATGTGGGGCACACGCCCCCCAGGGAGGCAATTTGATTTTTAAGGGGGGCAATCATATAATGGCCTTTCAGGCTTCCTCCATGTGAATAGGAGTTCGCTTTTTGAATAATAAGAATTATATGTCACAGTTTTTTAGAAATACTTAGGTGGGTCATGGCCAAAAAAAGGTTGGGAACCACTGTCCTAAGGGCAGTTTCGTTATCTATACGGGCCCATTTCCCTTAAAGGACGCACAATAAAAACAGACCACATAAACAGACTTAGAGCAAAAGGAGAGAGAAACTGAATGTTAAGTTAATTAATTCATTTTTTAAAAAAATCCCCCCTGCATGAACTTAGTTCCTCTGAATACAGCAGGAACAATAGGCAATTGTGAACAGATGCAAGAACGTGTGCATAGATGGTGATTCTGGCACCTCCATCTCCAAGCAGAAAACTGCTCCTACATTTCCTCCGTGGCTGCAAAGGTGATAGCGCAGACGGCCCAGAAGCAGCTGTGTCTACGGCACACGCCTTCGTCTGCCTCCCATAATATATGGATCTCTGTAATATATCGTCAGATAAAAAAGGAGCGATCAAGACCGCTGCAATCCTGAAGTGTGCAACCTGCCTCGCCTCTTTGTACCGCGGCAGAATAATGCCCTCTAAATTATATTCCCTTCAGTTATAGCGGCAGAGCTCATGCATTTTATACATCAAGAGATCCTGCGTAGGTTCCCTTGAGATTTTGTGATAGACTGTAGCATATCGAGGCCCATCTCTCCCCAGGAAATAATGACCCTGGCCATGGTAAAATATTTTATCAGTGCAGCATTATCTCGAGATAATGGTACTATTAATGCTTGTCACCGCTGCATGCTTCCTGTAATTTGGTTTGCTTTGGGGGGTCTTTTTTTTAAAAAAATACTGCTGTTCAGCACTCTGGTGAATTGCTTAGAGTTTTATCACACTCTCCCACAACCCAGGTCTGTTTTCTGATCCAGAATACAATGCATAAACCTTCAGAATGTCGTTGTCCTGTGGCATACCTGGGTGATCTTTCCCATGTAGCCCCTTTATTGTTTATTGTATGTTTTTCCATTTATTTAGTTGATAGTTGGGCAGTACATTTTCCCATCAAGAATGCACACTTTCTAATACATATTGCCCAGGTTATTATAAAAGTCATTTAACTACCAGGATGAAATTAGCTTTGTTGCAAACTCATCACATCAGAAACCGATAAACAGTATGAAGCAGCCACTTCAGCCTCACACTCTTTATTTTATTTATTTAAAAACATTTCTAAACCGCTTAATATTTTAAAATCTCTGAGCAAAATGTACATTTATGTACAAAAATGCAACATAAAAGCAATAAAATAGCATCATAAAAACAGCAAAGCAGTATTATAAAAACGGAAATTCAGTAATAACATGGTCCAATCTTATGGGTCATGGAAAGACTGGGCAAAGCCCCCCACAAGTTTTTGCAAGATGTCTGTAGTAACTGATAGAATATTCTGTTGCCCAGGCAGGCACATTATGTGACCCATGAGAGCAGCAAAATAACGAGACTGTGATGGGATAAAATCAGGCCAAATCTTTATTGACAGGGCAAGGGTTGGCATAGCATTGGGTCCCAGGATCAGTTCATCATTCCACAAGCCCCATCTTGATGGAATGGATCTGCTGAGTTTGGATCGATCCAAACCAGTGACCCCCAAATTGCTCGGTGAAGGCTCTAACCTGAGGGAGCACGGGCAGGAAGCTCTCAAAGCAAAATGGCTGTCAGCTCCAGAGAAAGCAGCCTTATATGACACCAAACTGGGAGGGGTGGCTAACACCCCAGAGGACAGGATCACACTTCAAAACGACCTTGACAGATTAGAGAACTGGGCCAAAACAAACAAGATGAATTTTAACAGGGAGAAATGTAAAGTATTGCACTTGGGTAAAAAAAATGAGAGGCACAAATACAAGATGGGTGGCACCTGGCTTGAGAACAGTACATGTGAAAAGGATCTAGGAGTCTTGGTTGACCACAAACTTGACATGAGCCAACAGTGTGACGCGGCAGCTAAAAAAGCCAATGCAATTCTGGGCTGCATCAATAGGAGTATAGCATCTAGATCAAGGGAAGTAATAGTGCCACTGTATTCTGCTCTGGTCAGACCTCACCTGGAGTACTGTGTCCAGTTCTGGGCACCACAGTTCAAGAAGGACACTGACAAACTGGAATGTGTCCAGAGGAGGGCAACCAAAAATGTCAAAGGCCTGGAAACGATGCCTTATGAGGAACGGCTAAGGGAGCTGGGCATGTTTAGCCTGGAGAAGAGGAGGTTAAGGGGTGATCTGATAGCCATGTTTGTTCAAATATATAAAAGGATGTCACGAACGTGCTGAGAAATAGATTCTCCAATGGACAGATATCGCTTTTATGTGATTGTAATTGTGGGGCACCGGAATCATTGCATCACATAATTTTTGACTGTGCTTTTCACTTACCGGCCAGGAGCAAGTTTCTTGCTCAGTATCTTAAGGGAATTGCTGATGATACGATTGAAGCCAAACTGAGATATCTACTAATTGATGATGACCCCCTAAAATCACTCATGGTTGCCAGATTCCTGATCAGCGTCCTATCCCTAAAGAAGAGAAACGGTCTCCTGTGTGATTCGGATAACCCCTTTAAACCATGACCTATGTTTTAGGTGATATCACCATTGTTTTAAACCATGATCTATGTTTTAGGCGATATCACCATTGATATCCTTGATTAATATATGAGCAGAGGGCGATATATAGGTTACAAATTTATTGTAATGTATGATGGTGGTTTTTGTTTTTGTTTTGCTCCGGTTACTGTTTGTCTTTTGTAAGTTTTGGCGATTTTAAATTTGGAGGTTTAAGTATAATATGTTGGTATGGGAAACTGTCGTGTAACGGACCAATGGCCGTAATAAAGATCAACCCAATCTAAAAGGATGTCACAGAGAGGAGGGAGAAAGGTTGTTTTCTGCTGCTCCAGAGAAGCAGACACGGAGCAATGGATGCAAACTACAAGAAAGAAGATTCCACCTAAACATTAGGAAGAACTTCCTGACAGTAAGAGCTGTTCGACAGTGGAATTTGCTGCCAAGGAGTGTGGTGGAGTCTCCTTCTTTGGATGTCTTTAAGCAGAGGCTTGACAACCATATGTCAGGAGTGCTCTGATGGTGTTTCCTGCTTGCAGGGGGTTGGACTTGATGGCCCTTGTGGTCTCTTCCAACTCTATGATTCTATGATTCTATATAGGCTTTCCCCTCCCTTCTGCAGCAAGGGCTCATGGGACAGCTTTTTTCCCATGAGCACATCACACTGAGAAGATACTGGGCAAAACCTTGCCCAGGATTTTGGTGCAATGTATGGGCCACAGAGTCACTGGGCAAAGACACCCTGGGGAAAGACGCCCTGAGATCTCCCAGTATAGGGCAGTATACAGATTTAATAAATATAATAATAACTTAGCCTTATATTCCATAATTCACCCTATATCTTAGCCTCCTTTTTCCTTTGCCATATATAGCTATTTGAACAATATTTACTGCACGGATTTATGTGATGGTGAGAATATACAAAGGAAAGGTGAAGATAATGACCTGAAATATTAAGGAACTTGGGAGAGCTATCCTGGAAATAGCCCTCTGAGATAACATGATGGGGAGGTAGAATGCAGAGCAATTGCTTGCTTGGTGGCATAGGAATGATGTGCTCACTGAGTGAACAAGGCAAGCAGCTGGCAATCCAGGTGTCCAACATCTTGGGGATGAATGTATGTGGCATCGACCTTCTCATGAAGGATGATGGCTCGTTCTACGTCTGCGAGGCCAATGCAAATGTAGGTTTCATTGCCTTTGACAAGGCTTGTAATCTAGATGTAGCTGGTATCATAGCGGACTATGCCGCTTCCCTTCTTCCCCCCGGTCGCTTGACACGACGCATGTCCTTGCTCTCTGTGGTGTCCACGGCTAGCGAGACTAGCGAGCCAGAGCTGGGCCCTCCAGCTAGCGCCACTGTCGACAATATGAGCTCCAGCTCCAGCTCTGTTGACAGCAACCCTGAAACCACAGAGAGAGAGTTGCTCACCAAGCTCCCAGGGGGTATATTCAACATGAACCAGCTACTAGCCAATGAGATTAAGCTCCTGGTGGAGTGATGCCACATGTAAATAAATATGACCGACTTTCTTGTACATTTTTTAAAAAACAACATGATGGGGAAAGTGTGTTGCGGTGGGGTCTGCTGAGCCACCCCTCTGTTACCAGGCAGGGTCTCTAAAGATGGCCTGGGGCAGTGATTGGTTCACTGGGTTGGTGGGGTAAAAGTTATGTTGCAATTTTGGTGGGAGGGGTAAAATGTTTAAATACTCTGCACGCAGCCTGGAGCTTTCTCTTTGCTGCGTGCAACGGATCACCCGCCCATCCGCCCTTAAGTAAGAGGTTGTTGCATTGACCTTGCTATGCCTGTCATGGGGTTGTCTGCCGTTGGGGCAGGGGCTTGGTAGGAATTTTGTCCATCTGGCTGATTGGCTGGGCCATTTGGTTTTTGCCTACTGCGTAGCAAATCGTCACAACTTGTAAGGTTGTGGTTAGGCATTGGTTATAAATTGGTGGAGGAGGGGTTAGGATAGGCTGGGCCTGCCCCTCCATGGTTGCTGCAGAAAGGGAATTCCGTTAAAGGAATCCTGGGGCTTGCCATCTTTTCGTCCAATTCCTGGAATGGGACTAGGGCCGGTAAGCCTTCGGGGAGCATGCGGATGAGAATTGAGGGTCTGTGACTCAGCTCCATTTCTCCCTGACTTGCTTTCCCCCGCACTGTCTTTTGGTGGTGCCCGGAAGTCAGTTCTGTCCCCAGGCGGGGGGACAGATAGTCTTAACCAATGCCTAAACAACCACTCACGGTTTTGTATTTAAATAAAGTTGTGGCCAAAATTATGCCAAAAACCTTAAACAAAAATTAAGTGTGCGTTGTGAGTTATTTGGGGGGTGGCTTGGGGACCTCGACACACAATCAGTTGGACACCATGACACAGTGGTGCTCTGTGGAGACTGAAAAATATGTACAGTTTAGCAGGAGGAGCTAAAGACTGTATGATGTTTGGAGTGGAGATTCAACAGCTAAAGTTAGGGCAATACAAAAATTGGCTAATCCCAATTTCCAAACTTGACTCCTGCACTGAGCATTGCTCAGTTCAATTTGGATTTGGTCCAATAACAGCTGGAATTATTTCTCAATTGGTAGTATATTCCTTAAAATAATTAAAACTGGCATGTGATCTGATACAATGAGTTATATCCACAACTGGTGAAAATGACTTTGCTTCACTGAAGTCCATGCCCACATGATCATATATAACAAAAAATCTATCCCAGGCAAATTTTAATACAGTAGTATGTGTATGTTTTTTAACCATTCTCTTCAATGGTCAATTGGTCATTGTCTTCATCACCAGAGTACTGGAAGAAGGAGAAAAACCAATTACCATACAGAAGCATTATGTCCTTAACATGGAAAACATTAATCAAAACATTGGAAGAATTTAAACATTTAACACTTAAGAAGAAATCAGGCCAGGAAGTAACTGGAATCAGATCTTAAGGGGTCTGGCTTCAATCAGACTGTGACACAACTGGCGAAGTTTTAAAGTAAATGATTACATAATTTGCTATGAGTCATGCGAGTGCTCTGTATTATTTGCTGTGACTAGCTCCCTAAATACATATTGAACTTCTTCTCAATAATTAATACCCCATTCTTCCTCTCTTCTAAGCCCAAATTCCACATTGATAACAGAAAACTATCCATTTTAAACAATGGTAACAACAATAACTGAATGAAATGTTGTTATATCATTTTCCCCATTATCAGAATATCAGGATGCAGTAGAAAATAGCTGGAATGTTACAATTAACGAGGAATATACTTTCACAACCAGTTTCACAGCTGTCTAATAAATTTAAGAATTAAGATAAATAAACAATATATTTCTCAAAAAGGAAATACCCAGAAATTTTGGGCCAGGCTATACTGTTAACCTGGACAAATCTAATATAGACGTAAAAGACCACATTCAGTGAGCTGCTCCTACTACAGTAGTGAAATCCTGCACAAGGAGTGCAATGAGGCCAGTGGCGTAGCGTGGGTTGTCAGCACCTGGGGCAAGGCAAGTAATTTGCACTCCCTAACCCGTGGATTTGCGCCCCCTAACCCTAAACCCCCAGATGTTGTGCCCGGTGCGGCCGGCCTCCCCTGCACCCCCCACCCTCCGCCACTGAATGAGGCTTCCCTCCCCCCAAATCCCAAGAACAGCAGGACATAGCACAATGTCCAATTCCTTAGGAACCTATGCATGGATTCCTGGGAATAAGCTCCCTTGAAATCCGTAGTACTTACTTCTGACTTGCATAAGTTCAACTTGTAAAACACCCTGAGCTTTAACAGAAGATCTTTATCAGCTGAAATGCAACCTTTAGCTTTTAATTAGAAGTGCAAACAACCCTGCCAAGAAGTGTTGCCATTCAAACTAATAGCGTGAAGTTAAAGAGAAGGAAGTATCCAAACTCTGCTTGATGATTCTCTTTATCCTGTTAATCGCTCTATGCTAATGCCTCAGAAACAAACTTGAAAAGCTAATTATTGCCTCATTCACTAGCTGGACCAAGGAAAGTCCCTCAATTACCCCTTGCTCTGATGGGGAAAACAGTCATGGACTTCCCCTTCATTCCTCCTCCTCCTCCACTACCATGCTATTTTTAATACCATAAAAACACCAAGAAGGGTCTCAATGAATGCAATGAGGACAAATCAGTGATATAAGTCATTTCATGCAGTCTCATTCATGTCAAGGGGCTTGTGCAGAACTTCTTGTTGGCTTTTTTCCAGAGGTATGGAATCAAAAGGGATGCGGGTGGTGCTGTGGTCTAAACCACTGAACCCCTTGGGATCAGAAGGTCAGCGGTTCGAATCCCCGCGACAGGGTGAGCTCTCGTTGCTCGGTCCCTGCTCCTGCCAACCTATCAGTCTGAAAGCATGTCAAAGTGCAAGTAGATAAATAGGTACCACTCTGGTGGGAAGGTAAATGGCATTTGTGTGTGCTGCTCTGGTTTCAGTGTTCCTTTGCGCCAGAAGCAGCTTAGTCATGCTGGCCACATGACCTGGAAAAACTGTGCGGTCAAACGGCTGCACCCTCAGCCAGTAAAGTGAGATGAGCGCCGCAATCCCAGAGTCATCTGCAACTGGACTTAACTGTCAGGGGTAACTTTACCTTTACCTTTATATGGAATCAAAAGCAACATATTATCTGTAATCCCTCATTGCTTTCCTCCCTACCAATACCATGCCAGTGTTACCCTAGTATACAGGTAGGAAATAAACTGCAATTGCTTAGCAGCAAGCAAAATAAGATGCATTTTACATATGCATGCCTGGAAGCATTTTTCTTCAGATGTTCTTGGACTCAGTCCTAGGATTAGGAACAGATTTTGCAGCTATGTTCTGGCACAAAGCACCATTTTATTTTATTTTTTATTTTTTAGGGTTTAGCTTTTATTTTGAAGAACAGGCTACTGGGTCACATCCACATAACTAGCAAATTTGGTTCTTCTTTTTCTTTACTAACCTGGTTACCTGACAGCGCAATCGTATATTTATCTAATCGGAAGTAAGGCCAACTGAATCTAGTGGGACTTACTCCCAGGCAAGTAGGTAGAGCATTGCCGGCCAAATCACTTTAGATTTCACAGGTGGTGTTCAAGTAAGTATTTTAATGATTGCAGCCTGCGATCCTGATCCAGAGCTCAGCAATTTCTGAGTAAGCAATAACTTTTACATTCAGTGATGCTGTTAGGAAAGGAACCTTGCAGCAGAATGAGCAGGAGAGCCCTCAAACACAACAAGGCTTATCATGTTATGAAGGAAATGGAGAAATATATATCACTGTCTAAATCTGGCACCCCCAAACTTGGCCCTCAGCTGTTTTGGGACTACAACTCCCATCATCCCTAGCTAACAGGACCACTGGTCAGGGATGATGGGAATTGTAGTTCCAAAATCGCTGGAGGGCCGAGTTTGGGGATGCCTGGTCTAAATAGTGCACCCACCCCAGAAATATTTTGCATTCAGTGTTTGTGTTTATACATATCAGGAATGGGGAACCTGGTGCCCTCTTAATGTTGTTGGACTACCACTCCCATCATGCATTAGTTAGCTCAGTTGGTTACAGCAGATCCCTTAAGGGTGCATTTTCCTTCATTGCAGGGAGTTGGATCAGATGATCCATGGGATCCTTTCCAGCTCTATGATTCTATCATTCCATCATTACCACTGGTCATGCTGGCAGGGCCGGATCAGTGTTGAGAGTCCAACAAAACTTGAAGGGCTATGGGTACCGCACCAGTCCTGCTACATTTCTTTTACAAATAAAACATACTATTACAATTACAACAGTGAAATCAGAGGAGCATGATATGATCAGGGACATTTTCAAGCTCAAACAAAATAGCAGACAGGTGTGAAAGAGATTTGAAAGAAATGGTGTGGCGGAGAATAATTTCAGATTGTGTACTTTGCAAGCAAGTTGATAAAATAAGAATCTGTAGGGCATTAAATGTACTTGCAGGAAACCTCCCATTTCACCATTACTGTACTGCAACCTGCTAATAATTTCTTGTTCTTTCCAGTGTGCTTCAAAGGACTATCAGAAGTAAATAAGCATAGCATGTGTGAAATGTATTTAATGCATATTAAAGTGCCAGCACAAAATTATATACTGCAATGTAGGGATTAATCCCCATTCCCCTTCACCAAAATTTGGTGTGCATCTAAATAATCACTTAGCCCTACTATGATACCCTGGTCAAAGAGATTTCAAAATTGAGGGTATATATATATATATAACCCCTATGCAGCACAGACTGTAGTAGATGATGTCTTGTGGCCATAGAACCACCTTCAGATCTTCTACTTCAGATGCTCTTTTACTTGATGTCTTCACTTGCTAATCCTTACGTTTGAGTCTATGTAGAAACATAATCTCTTTATAACTTCCTTTAGATCTTGAAAAGAGCTACTACATTTTTAAAAAATCTGCAGGCCTTGTATATATGATGCTTAGCACTTTTTCAATATTGATAAACATAATGGTAGTTTAAGGCTACAGTCCTATACACACTTGGGAGTAATTCCCATTGAGTTCAATGTTCTGAGTAGGCACGCAAAGGATATCTCTGAAATATCTGAGTATCTGAATATCTAAAATACAAAAAAATAAAAAACAGCCTAGGGCCAGATTCAGCTAAGCTGGTGCAATAGCAGAAGCTGGCACAAAGCATTGGATAGGCAAACTCAGGCCCGGGGGCTGGATCCGGCCCAATCGCCTTCTAATTCTGGCCCACGGACTGTCCAGGAATCAGCATGTTTTTACATGAGTAGAATGTGCCCTTTTATTTAAAATGCATCTCTGGGTTATTTGCGGGGCATAGGAATTTGTTCTTTTTTTTTCTTTCTTCCCAAAATATAGTTTGGCCCCCCACAAGGTCTGAGGGACAGTAGACTGGCCCCCTGCTGAAAAACTTTGCTAACCCCTGTGCTAGAGCTTTGGGGCTAGTGGCTATGGGTCTGCAGACTATTACTATCTATCCTGTTCTTAAGGGCGCATCACGCAGAAGAGCACATTTCTGAATAAAACTCACTAATTCTTTTTTGGTTTCAAATTGGCACTTCCTGAAGTTGGCTTTGGCAAATTAGGGATATTCCTTCCCCCCTCGCTGTTGTACAATATGTGAATGCATCACAATGCGGTTCCAGCTTCTCACAATTCCAGCATGTTACAGAACACATTACTCCATAAGGACTCCATCACACTTCTGTCAATAGAGAATTAACTATTGGCTGTTATTCCTCAGTGGCTGGGTGTGCACAGGACAGATTAAAGCAACCCCAACCTCATCCAGTTGCTGATCACACAAGATGTGTTGGAAGGAGTTGCTGGCCTGGCTTAAAACCATAATCTAAGAGGTCAGTTAATGCAGTTGGCAGCCACCATGAATGCCATCTAAGTAGGGCCCCAGCTTGCCCCTACCACACCCCCACTGGCATTTCAGAACCCTGATTACATGATAGGATGGAGCTAGGGTGCTCCTTGCCACAGACCTGACCCTTGACTTATTTACTTCCAGGCCTGAGGATGGCTTACATTATTTTGAATTCAAGTGCTCTAACTAGGCTAGCAGGTGGCAAATATCTGGAAACCATGAACTCCTTATAGTAAATTTAGTGGGTTTGGAGGAACTCCAAGGTGAGCCTCAAATTTTAGCAGCACCCTGCACAATGCCAAAATTCAGCATGTGTGCATTGTTGCCTCTCACACTCCATTCTAAGTAATACTTGTAGTGTCCCTGGAGGTGCCCCTGAGGCTCTGGACCCAGTGTGACCGAATCGTGCTCCCTTAAATCCGTCTCTGAGAAATTCTGTAAACATAAATGCATTGTAATTTTAATGATAGGTTTAGTGTTATGTTTGCCTAACATATTAAGTGGAAACTCAAATATTGGATTGGTAATGAGATGAAGTTGATGGACAACTTGGTTTTGATGCTATCACACAGCAAGAGATGGAGATCCATCATCATCTCTCCATTCTGCTCAATTACCACACTTTGTATCCTTGTTTTGACTTTCTATACTGCTGATTTCCTCCCTTCCTTTGTCATCTCATTGGCCTTAATAAATCATTCCTTATGTCCTTTTAATTATAAAACCTGTAGCGTCAAACTCTACCTTTGTCCTCCTCTGCAGTATGCCAACTATCTCCTACTATCATAATGATGCAGCTTTCATTAGTCACTGTTTGAACCTTCAGAAGTCCACATTATCATTATTTCTGGGCAGATGGAGCAGGTTGGTCATTTCCATGTCCAAAACCCAGTGGAGTCCTCAATGATCTTTTATTCCCCCTCCCCCCATCATTTCCTCTCCACTACATCCAGATTAGGCACAAGAGCTTGCACATAGATACACAATCCATTACAAATCAGGCAGGAATAGGACATATATCTCTAACACATATCTTTAACACCATAGCATTTTATACAACAATTCCCAACAAGTGTAATATCTTCTCTCAACACTGCAATACATATTTAAAAATATAAGAAGAAAGAGCATTTATCAGTTATGCACCTCTTCTCACTATATCCCAATCCAATCCAAAATCAATCACTGTGTGCATCTAAAAGAACATTTGGTTTTGTTGTTGTTATTTCTCGACCTGACGTTCTGCCACTCCCTTGAATATATTTTGTATGGCAAACCACTTTTGAAGCTGAGGGAGGTTCATAAGTAGTTTGTGACATGCCACACACTTTCAAAACTATCCCAGAAACCTTCCTGGAAATGGTGCCATGCGATCTTATAACATTCTTTCCTTGGGCTGTACAGGGGAGAGAGAGAGAGCTGCACGTTGACAGCATGAAGCCAGATTTTCCACAGTCCTTGGAAACAATGCCAAGTGATCATGTAACACTATTTTCTATGGCATTTCAATTTTGAAAGCATGTGGAAGGAGGCACACGTCCTAGCTTTGCAGAGAGACTTTTCCCTTGGGAGAACTTAAAGAAAATAAGAAATGTGTGTTGGATCCCAACAACATTTGGAGTGTCACAGATTTCCCACCCTGTTCTAAAACTGTAGTGCAGGTATGGAGAACCTTTAACCCTCCAGATGTTGCTGTCCCATCAGCCCCACCAAGATGGTCAGTGGCCAGGAATGATGGGAGTTGTAGTCCAACAACTTCTGGAGAGCCAAAGGTTCTTCATGCCTGCTACAGAGGGAGCAGACTTTTCCTGGTCCTTTTATCTACAGTTTCTTCCGTCTGCTGAGTAGCACTACTGAAAACTTTCCAACCTGGAAGATTGGGCTGGATATTTAAGAAAGAAACTTACAAGAGAAGCCCAAACTTTAATATTATGCCACCTTTACCTACGTAGTTGTAAAGGGGCAGAAATAACCCTCCTGTATCTAATAAAAATAATCATGTAGCCAGATCTGTTTTTGCTTCTGATACAGCCTGTAGGGTTTATGTTGTATTATCATGGAATAAGGACATGCCAATTTTGCATTGAGCTTACAGCATATTTAGGAATGCTTTTCAGTTGTGCGCAAAAGCTCTTTAAAAGAATAGCAGCCCTGTATCAAAAAGTTTACATAAGCCAAGTTATGTAAAGTACACATCCATTGAAACGATGTTCCTACATAAATTAATATCACCTCCTTAGCTTCCATCTCAACTATGAAAATTGGCTCCATCTGTTTCATTTCTATTACTTTTTTTAATTAGGAGGAAAATTGTCAAGGATATCTGAAAATTCCTCTTCACATTATCAAACGCAGAGAAGAAAGGAAAGCTTTTATCCTTTATTTCATTTGTCTTACCTACATGATAATGCTGATTATGTCTCTTTTATTCTTTCATAAGCTTCACTGTTTGTTTCATCACTGAAAATGTAAGCAAATTTACTGTTCTTATATCTTTGTTTACTCCTTTTTTCCAAGTTAGATTTTGATAATGCTTCCTTTCTAGTAATAACAAGAATTGGATGCTTGTTCAATGAATACACTTTTCTTCTTTGCCTTATCTTTAGATGAAAGCAGTTTCTTTGAAACTACACAAAAAGACACCTAAATTAAAATGCCATATAGAGAAACTGCAAGAATGAGTCTTTCTTGGAAGGGAAAATTTTTTACATGGTTTACACCCCTCCCCTTACTTAAAATCCCAATGACTTATAGCATCTTTTAGCT
Source organism: Podarcis gaigeae (assembly GCF_964106915.1). NCBI lineage: Eukaryota > Metazoa > Chordata > Lepidosauria > Squamata > Lacertidae > Podarcis > Podarcis gaigeae. The sequence goes on along the minus strand of NC_139678.1, from coordinate 37,953,172 downwards.
TCCTATATTATATATTTTAAAATGTTTATTAAAATAATAATTAAAAAATCTAGTTTAAAATCCTTTAAAATGTTTGCATTTCAGTCTGAAAATGTCATGCTGTAAATGAACAAGGAGAGGAACAACCCATGCTGCTCGGTCCTATAGAGGGTCTTTTTTTTACTTTCCAGCCAAGGAAGTTGTGCACAAATACTTATTCTGCAGTTTAACAGAGGCTTAAAATGGGACTTGAAAAAGATCTAGTTGTGAAAGGAGCCCTCTTGGGCCAAGATGACACTTTGAGAGCCTTTCTCCCCTCCCTGGAAAATTTGGTGTGGTCCATTATCATACTCCAATAACTCAGGAGCCGCCACAGCAAGCTAGAGCAACACAGCTTTTGTCCCAACTCCAAATTAGCAAAAGGAGGAATTTTGTGCTGGGACAGGTGGGGCCAGTGCCTCTACCCTTAATACACAGATCATGACTTGACTTACCTGATAGAGAAGCATATAGGCAGGGTTGGAATTCTGGAGAGAGGCCATTGTGGCAGGCCCAACCTACCTACTTATTTTAAACGGTGGGTCCAATCTACCTTCTTGCTATTCTCTTGGGGTCTTAGGGTCTGTTCACGTTACCACCTTACAGTGCAGTTGTTCTTCTCAGCTCAGGCATTGTACAAGTCTTTCCTCTCCAGCTGTTCACATCAGCATAGCTTTGTTAGTGTCAGATTAGTTTCTGTTTGGGTTCACCCCAAGGAGTGTTAACAGCCAGGATATCTTTACCCTGTGCAAAGTTGTTTACCCCTTACCTACAAGTGCATTAGGAGCAGCTTAAGAACTCCAGTCGGATTGAGAAACAATGCATCAAAACAGTCGTATTTTGTAACAAAGTACAGGATAGGTCGGATGTTGCCCCCAGAGGTGCATCCCATTGTCTTTCAAGACAAAAGTATGCCAACAAAATGGGAGTCAGGAGTCTCAGAACCCCTTCCCAGCTACCCTGGAACCTGCCCCTTCCCTCTATAATTCTTTTCCCAGAGTCCTACTTGTTTTTATTCTTTTATTTCACGAGACAGCAGCATCTTAACCCACAATAAGTTTAAGGGCAGATTGTAAATTCACATAAGATTAAGAAAGGCTCAGATTACCTTTCACATTTATGCAGAAGTAAGTCCTATTCGGATACGGGGTGGCACTGTGGGTTAAACCACAGAGCCTAGGACTTGCCAATCAGAAGGTTGGCAGTTCGAATCCCCACCACGGGGTGAGCTCCCGTTGCTCGGTCCCGGCTCCTGCCAACCTAGCAGTTTGAAAGCACACCAAAGTGCAAGTAGATAAATAGGTACCGCTCCAGCGGGAAGATAAATGGCGTTTCCGTGCACTGCTCTGGTTCGCCAGAAATGGCTTAGTCATGCTGGCCACATGACCCGGAAGCTGTACGCCGGCTCCCTTGGCCAATAAAGCGAGATAAGCGCCACAACCCCAGAATCGGTCACGACTAGACCCAATGGTCAGGGGTCCCTTTACCTTTTTTAAGTCCTGTTCAGTTCAAGAAGGAATGCATAGCATTACAGTCTATATTTAGTAGGCTTACATCTTCTGTTTAGGGAAACGTCAAATACTGTTGAGTGGTGTATTCATGGAGAAGCCTCTTATTGTGAGGGGAATACCCTATAATGTCCTTTTCATTTTTTAGCTGCAAAAAATAGCACAAACCCATATGCAGCCTGCACCTACAGTTCTCCGGCCACTTACTTCAAAGAAGCACGTGACTTACTCTCATTTCAAGATGATAATTCACTTGGTAAAATGGGCATGTTGAGTGCATGGGACTGTGCTGAGTTTGGCATGTGGTAAAGCAGTAGCTTTGTGCTTTTGGGGGTTTTTTAAACCTGGTTTGCAGATCGTTTATCATGTTATCAAAGAGTTCCCAAAGGTCACTTGAGCAAAAAATGTCAGAGAAGTTGTAAGCTCGCTATGACCACTTCACCTTGTATAGAAATCAGAATGGATGTACTCTGCTCAAATTCTCAACAGTCCAATTCAGTTGTCTGAATAACCTCTAAGCAGTTTGAGCATTATCGTTAGGGAGACTTACCTACTAGCTGGGAAGATGCAATTTGCTTTCATTATGTTCAGCTTTCAAGAGTTGCTTTCACACCAGTTCTGACCTGCCAGCTAGACATACAAGCATTTTTAGTTGGCCTCTTTGATATTTTTTTAAATGATTGAGATTAGAGCAGGCACACTAAATATTTATGGCTGATTGCAACCTCTAGCTGATTTTTTCTTTAAAAAATAACATTCTGAAAATACAACACTCTTTAAATGTTTGATTAAGGATACCTTTTATTTATGTCAGCACAAAGAAGAGTGCAGCTGTACAAAACATACATCAATGTCCAAAGTTAAAAGACATTAAAATTCATAAGGTTCATTTTCTGACGTTCTCTACAAACTGTAGCTGAGAGTTTGTCACAGAGTTAACATCAGCAATAAAATTATATAACTGCTGGTGTCACATTCCTTGAGGTACATTCAGAGGCATCTACAATTTTACAGACGAGTTTTACTTATTTCAAAAATGAACATAAATTATCCTTAATCTTACTTTCTGTAATAGTAAAAGGATGTGTCAGAGGAAATCATCTATATTCCAGGGAGGTTTAGCTAAGACAAAGATGAGATTCAGGGTTGTTGTGTTTCATTTTGTTCCATTACATGCAACGCCAACAAAACTGTAGGAAGTGAAAATTATTTACAACAATCCCCTTGTTTAGTAAAGCAGATTAGATAGAAAATTTTGTGACAGACTTACTGGCACTCCAAACAGACGGTTCAGAATTTCCTGTTGCCTGAGAAGGAATGCTATTGTGCCTTTGTCTAGATGGTGGGTTTCCAGTTGGCCACTGTGAGAAAAGAATGCTGAACTAGATGGATCTTTGGTCTGATCTCATATGATCTTATGATTCACTAGCCCTGAATCTGATCTTATGATTCACTAGCCCTGTTTGGTTGTTTCATTTCTGTGTGTGATACCACTCATGTGAGGGGGGAGCCAGAGCGTGCTGCCAAAACCCACCCATTCCCACATGTTTCAAAGACTCATCTGTGGCCCTCCAGATGTTGGTAGACTACAGTTCCCATCATCCTTTCCCAGAGGCCATGCTAGCTGGGATTGGAGGGAGCTGGAGGGACATTGTTTTCCCATTTCCACAAGGAATGAAATCACAAGAGCCCAAGGGTAGCTCCATTGTAATATTGCCTCAAGCAAGATGGCTGTGGATAGTGGTTGAGTAAGTTCATTATTAAAGATACATCAGGGTGCACAACAGCACATACATATACTTAACTCCTTCCCAGGTCACACTGGACCTATGTAAAATGGCCACCACATGTAGTGGGGAAAACACTTATGGTACAATGGTATAGAACTCCAGTAAGAAACTGAAGACCTCGCATGCTTATTCTGACAGCTGTTGAAAATGTGACACCTCTGTTGGTGGTGATGTAAACAAACCAAAAGAATTTCTGGAAATAAATTCTAACAGCAATAAACAAGAAAGTTAATAAGAAATTTCCCTTGACCCCAAGGTATTGTTGCAAATGTATGATAAAAGACAGGTAGCAAAGGGATAAAGAGACTCTCCACTTTTATATGATCACGACAGCTAGAATTGTTTGCACAAAGTATTGGAAAACAAATCATATACCTAGGCTCAAGAGAATGGTACATCAGATTGTGGATATGGCCATCCTGAATTAATTAGCTTGAGCTTTTCAAGCTAATCTGGGAATCATACAAAGTTTTGACCCAGATTGGAAACTGTGCAAGCAATTCTGAAGTAACAAACCAACCAACTGTTAGTAGTCATTTTCTGCTTTTATAAATTCTATTATAAAAGCAGTCATGAGTTGGGGGAGTAGCCTTTTGAGATCCAACCCCCCAGTTGTAGTAATCATTGCTCAGGATTAAACAAAGTTTGTTTGCTCCACACTTCCATTTCTTGAAGCATCATTCTATAAAGTTTGCAGCAGCAAGAACAAATAAGAAATATGCTCTAAGATGACAGTCACAAGACTTGAGTGGTGATAGCCATGTGGTCGGATGGTGTGACACACCCCACATACTGGGACATGGTCAGATTTCCAAAAACAGAAACCCTGTTCCCTAAAATTAGGGGCTACCAGGACCCCCGATGGTTTCTAGACTGGACTGCACTGCTTGGATCTTTTGGTTGCACTTGAGAATTACATCAAAAGAATAAAAAATGGTTCAGGTCAATACAACTGCCCATGCACTTCTCTATCTATGGGCATGGAGTCATCCCACAGGCAGAACTGGCACAGATTTGTAGATTCACACTGCAGTCTGGATGCAGAGCCAGCTGAGAAAATGCCCCCCAAACTAATTTTGTTTCTGGGCTTCTGTCAAGAACTAAGAAGCTAGACATATTTTTACATTTCTTATTTCCCTAAGTCATGGAACAGATTTATACAACCATTTTATATAATAACAATTCCTGCCAAAGGATTACAAATCATGCTGGACAATCCAGACAAATGGACTCAACATCTATTATGACCACTTTTACAACTTTAGTGTAAAGCGAGAGGTCTCTCAGCCTCCTAAAAATAGCATGGAGAACTTCCACTGCAGTTCCAAGGTATTTGCACTACAGGAGAAAGTGCTTCAATCTTAACTATGGCAAGCAATGAAGAAAAATAACACAGGATAGTAGAGGCACTGATGGCAACAGAAGGCTATCAAGAGTAATAAGGAATATAAGAAAATACAGTTCTATAAAACAAACCACAGCAGCAGACACCTTAATCGTCCAGCCAAACGCATGCTGAAATACAAAAAGCTTTTTGTCTTATTGTAGAAGTGTATGGGATGGAATATGTTTTTGGGGCTTCCAATTCAAACTATCTTCCTAAAAAACCAAAATAGTCATTTTGAGTCAGGAATGTGTGGATTTTTGGGGGGAGGGGGGATTTATTGACTCCCTCCACCCTGATGCCCCAGTGTCCACCATCTGGCTAGACCCCTGACATATCAAAAAATTACCAGATCCCACACTCCAATCAAGGGTTTTCCAAACGTGAGGATCCAACTATTTTTGGACTACAACTCCCATCATTCCTAGCTAGCAGGACAGCGGTCAGATGATGAGAATTGTAGTCCAAAAACAGCTGGAGACCCAAGTTTGGGAAAGCCTGCTCTAATCAGTCCACCTACTCATGGATCTTTATGATAACCAATACATTGCTGTCAATCCATTAGGTTATGATAAGCCCTAGTGGTGGTGTAGTGGTTAGAGTGTCAGACTAGGATTTGGGAGACCAGGGTTGAAATCCCCACTCGGCCATGGAGCTTGCTGGGTGACACTGGGCCAATCACTGCCTGCGAGCCTAACTTACTTTACAGGGCAGTTGTGGAGATTTCACGAGCAGGAGGGGAACCATGCCTGCCATATTGAGGTCCTTGGAGAAACAGATGAGAAATGAATAGCTCAGTTAGTAGAGACTCTTAATCTCTGGGTTACAGGCTCGAGCCCCATGTTGGACAAAACATTCCTTCATTGTAGGGGGTTGGACTAGATGGCTCTCATGGTCCCTTCCAACTCTACAATTCTGTAATTTATGAAATGCAATAAATAAATGAATGAATGAAGTTTCACAGTGCATAGAAAAGTACTGTACTCCATCCTCTATATATTCCCACCACTGTTACAGGAGGGGCTGTTAGCCGGTTCATGCTTGCTAGCCACAGTTTGGAAGTTCCTCTTGTATGGTATTGATTGCATCCATGTTGCTCCTGGTAGTAGCTGAAGGAACTGCATCAAGGGAACCAGCAACTGTGCTTTGCTTGTGATTTCTTGCATTTTTATTCCTCCCTGTTCTGCCTTCCTTTCAAAAGTGGAGGTTTCATCTACTTGGCATCTGCAGGCTTTGCCTTCGTGAAGGAAAACTGGATGGCTTGACTTCTGAAAATATTGGACAATTCTTTCCAAATAGAATTGTTTATTAAATTCCTGAGGGGGTGACTTAAGAAATAAGGGAGGAAGGGAAAGAAAGGAAGGAAGGGAGGGAGGGAGGGAGGGGCTGAAAAGCAGTAGGGTGAGCTTTTGGAGTCCAGCAGAGCTGGTTCTGAGGAGCATAATTAATATCTAGAAACTTTTCTGTATTAACACACTAAGACAATCTTTGCTGATCTCTGCACAGTTTGTGTCCAAGGATGACCAGCTGAGAGATTAATCAAGTCATCCAAAGTGGAAAATTAAAAGCCATGGGGATAACACCGTCAGGGTCTGCAAGGTGGCTCTCCTGCAGAAACAGAGACCTTGGCGGTGGCTTGATGGTCTTTGAGACATTTGCTTCTAGGCAGTCAAGTTTTCCACTGTAGTTCTTCATCTTTCTCTCACTTTTCCAATGAAAGAACAGAGATTGCCCAAGGCACAGGAACGCCGGTCTTGAGATGTTAAGCTGTGGAATTTTCTGACTATAATGATGATAAACATTTTGTCTTCCAGATGTGAAAATAGAACAGTACCAGAAGGTGCTTCTTGATCTTTCTCCATGTCTTCTATTAGTTTAGCTGTCTATTTGTTCCCGCAGAGTAGTAGGACCTGCCTTATTCACATTTTGGTGTTTCAGTTGGGTGTAATGATCTGCAAACACATTTCCAAAAAGGAAAGGGATGACTAATGTCATATTTGCTTATATGTGCAGCCTGAAATCATTAGGTATTTATTTCTTTGATACAGAAGCCTTGTTAGGATGCATCTCAAACAGAGTACTGCTCACTGCCTAGCTGCAATCCAGTTCCCCCTTAAACAAGGTCAACACGGTTTTGGATTGAACAAAGGTATCCATCTCTCCACTCTCTCCAGCCAGGTCAACTGGCCTGCCACCAGACAGGCAAACGGGAGCCTCGACTGCAGTCTCCCACCCAACAAAAGTTGTAGCCCTGCCAGTGGAGGCTGCTTGGTCCCTACAACAGGACAACCCAACAGCAGGGCTGAGCTGGCCTGGAATCCACTGGATCCCAAGCTGTTCTCACTGCCACCGCTGGCAGACAGAGGGCCTGATCTGGGCCCAGCCTGAAACCTAGTGCTATCTACCTGCCCCACCCACCCACCTACTCCTGCTGCCTCCATGAGCAGCTGGGCTGCGGGTGTGGTGGCATCTCAGCCACTCCACAGAGTCTCAGTGGTGTTAGCAGAACATTAGGACTGCTCTGCTCAGAAGCACAAAGTGTGCAGGCGTGCCTTGCTGAATTGCAGCCTGAAGTAAACCCGAGAACACAGAGCTGAAACAACTGCCTATTGCTTTCCGCTTTGCCTCGTGACCACTTACCTCACCGCCTTCTATTGCTTCCCAAGCATCAAATGCCATACTGTAAGCTCCTTGGGGTAGGGCCCTCTCCTCTTGTATTCTGTTACACACATGCACATTGACGATGCCACATGACAGATGATTTCACAAATCACTGCTGTTGTGTGAGGGGGTAAGAATCTTTATGTTGAAAGCTTGCCTTGTGTTAGTCCCATGGACACATTTTGCAGTTATTTGTGCAGACCATTAAAAGCCACAAAAGGGGTCTGCATTTATCCCAGCTCTCCACATTTACCCATCGTTCTTCTTTCTCTACATTTGACAACAAAGGCCTCACACGCAGCAGCACTTAAAACTGGCAGGGGGAAATGAAAAAAGAAAAAGAAAAAGAAAAAGAAAAGACCGAGCGATTTAATTAACAAATGCAGAAGAGAGACAGAAATGGTTGAGATTCCCGCTGTAAGATTTACATAGATGGACAGGATGGAGCTTGCTCAAGATGTGGGGAGGATACAGTGGGGGAGAGAATGGAAGACTCTGTCCAAAAATAAAATGAATCCATATGTGCAGAGAAAGAATGGGTAGCCATTTTGCAGTTAGGAACAGTTTGTATATTAAGGGATGTATCTAACTTGCAAATAACAGGTGGAGGGGGGGAGAGAGGAGGAAATTTTGATTCAGTTTGTGGCAGGGGCAAAAGGTTAAAGCTTCCCTTCCTCTATGATACAAACCTGACCTGGTACCAAATATCAAACAGCCCTGAGTAGGCACAAGCATCAGTTATCCAGCATGCTAGTAACTAAAGCGGGTGGCGCTGTGGGTAAAAGCCTCAGCGCCTAGGGCTTGCCGATCGAAAGGTCGGCGGTTCGAATCCCCGTGGCAGGGTGCGCTCCCGTTGCTCGGTCCCAGCGCCTGCCAACCTAGCAGTTCGAAAGCACCCTCGGGTGCAAGTAGATAAATAGGGACCGCTTACTGGCGGGAAGGTAAACGGTGTTTCCGTGTGCAGCTCTGGCTCGCCAGAGCAGCGATGTCACACTGGCCACGTGACCCGGAAGTGTCTTCGGACAGCGCTGGCCCCTGGCCTCTTGAGTGAGATGGGCGCACAACCCCAGAGTCTGGCAAGACTGGCCCGTACGGGCAGGGGTACCTTTACCTTTACCTAGTAACTAAAGTAACTTGTAAGACTGAAGGGCAACTGGATGCTGATAATTTTATGCTGCGAGTTCCAAAGGTTGCCTAGCAACTGACTGACTTGCCACATCCACACCATACATTTAAAGCACTGTGGTACCACTTTAAACAGTCGTGGCTCCCCCAATGAATTGTGGGAGCTTTAGTTTGCTAAGAGTTTTTAGGATACCTCTATTCCCCTCACAGAGCTCCAATTCCAGAAGTTTTCTGTGAAGAAAGATTGTTAAACCAATCTGGTTGTTAAACCTGATAATTCTAGCTCTGGGAAGGGAATAGGGGCCTCCTAGCAACCCTCAGCATCATTAGCAAGCTACAGCTCCCATGATTCTCTGGGGGAAGCCATGACAGTTTCACGTGACATCATAGTGCCTTAAATGCATAGTGTGTTGGGGAACCTCAGGCCCACGCAACAACCGTAGCTCTCCAGGCCTCTCTGTTTGGCACCTCAGGACTCCCCAGCCCTGCCCCCTCCCAAGGCCACTCGTCCACTCCCAAAGCCCATCTCTTACCAGCCCTGCTCTGCAATCTTCAAGGCCTTTGGCCTGGCTGGAACATGTCACTGAACTGTCACAATGGCTCTTGCACACCTGGATGGAGAATGAAGAGGGCTGTGTGGGTGTGCATGCTGAAACCTTGGACTGGAATGTCAACTATTGTGCAAAGATAAAATTTGCATGGGTTATAGCACCCACCTCTACCTCTGGTCCCACCCACCGCTGGCATGGAACCACTAGAAGGTCTCCAATGACTGCAACCCTCAGCCCAAAAAGGTTCCTCATCGCTGGAGGTTTCAGGTAATTCTGAAATCAATGTGGAGCTGTTTGCCCTGTAATATTTTATATAGTGGTACCTCGGGTTAAGAACTTAATTTGTTCTGGAGGTCCGTTCATAACCTGAAACTGTTCTTAACCTGAGGTACCACTTTAGCTAATGGGGCCTCCTGCTGCCACCGCACCACCACCACACGTTTTCTGTTCTCATCCTGAAGCAAAGTTCTTAACCTGAGGTACTATTTCTGGATTAGCGGAGTTTGTAACCTGAAGTGCCTGTAACCCGAGGTACCACTGTATAATAATTTCCTTCTGCAGCTTCTTCTTTTAAAAGCACACCCAGCTGTAAGTACCGGGAAGCCATTTTTACAGCAATTCACACTAGCTTATGCAGGCAGGGATGACTTCCCAATATGAGTGTACTGAATGGGCAACTATTATTACAGTCTTCCTGGGGTGGTTCTCCAGCCCCCCCCAGCCCCCCCGCCACAGGCATATGCATTATTCTGCACAGGTGATCTGCACCTCTAAAATGACTAAAAGTGTGCCAGAATAAAAATTATAGCAGGTGGCAATTTGGAGAGATAGAGAAATAAAGTATTATAATTATAGTTAACAATTATATATAATGATATGCAGGCTGTTACTTTAATACTCATCTGCGTCATTCTGCAAATGGGATGCTGCACCTTTGCAACCTCTGGGACAGATGGAATTTCAGCTTCAATGAGCCCTTTGAGGAGCACTAGGGAAATATGTCTGTAAATAACAGACCATTTATTTTGGCACAGGGCTTCTTCTCTTGCCCAAATGAAGTGCTGTAGCGGAGTCTCCTTGAGAACATGACATAACAGAATGGATAATTTGTCTGTTCCCAAAGGTGACTTTTCAAACACTGTTTTAAAATAATCTGCTGTGGGGATAAGGAGACATAACAAGGCAGGGAAGGCAAATGAAGTTCAGCCTGTTTGATAGAGAAAAAGAAATTTCACCTTCCCTGTCAGCAGCTCTGTCTTATGGAAATTATACGGGTGGATTTATGGAAATTCTTTTTTTTCCCTTCCCTATCCCTATCTCAGCTTAAAATGGAAGCAAGTTCCAAAACTGTTTCTCCATGTTGAAACAATTTCTCCATGGGAAGGCTATTACAGTGAAGCCAAATAAATATTTGATTTCTAGATGCCCAAATCATGGCCACAGTAAGGACTGTGAATTACATCAGATTTACATGTTTGTCCCAGGAATAGTGAAGCCGCTTTATACTGAATAAAACCATTGGTTTACCTAGCCCAGTGCTGCTCCGTAGGACAGATTAAAGGCCTTTCCCCCAGCGCTTTTGATGCATTTTAAAATATGGATTTATTCTGCAGATAATCAATAATACACCACCACAATCACAATGACACAGTCACATCATAAACAATATCTAAACATATTAAAAATGACAACATTAGTATCTTAGAAACCTTAAAACCCATTAAACATAAAACATTTTAGATTCAAGCAAGTCTTATATTAATATGGCTAATACTGTATATTGTAGCACCCTGCTTGTGGTTAACGCTTAGCTGGAATGAAATATTCAACGCAGCAATAGAGAAATTAAAATAATAATTTATTTGTCAGACAAATAAATGAGAGGCTCAGTGGTATATGGTTACCAAGCTCTGGCCTGGCCTCTTGCCATCCTGGCCAGCACTTATATTCCCTTAATCCAGCCCCCTTTGCTCCTCCTGTGGCTGCCTCTGTCCAATCAGCCTGGTTGAAATTCCTATTGGCTGTTTGGTAGAACCAATCACAAAAGATACACCCACAAAAGATACACCCACTTCCTTGCCCTTATAAGGGAGACAAAGAGCTATATATAAATGACAAATAAGTAATAATATATCTTACATGGAATCTTAATTACCAGCTCACCTCTTTCCCCTCCTTGCCCTATTGCCTTCTAAAACAAATGTTTAATCTTACATTTTTATGTTCAACAGATGTCAAGGATCTTGAGTTTCACATCAATATTGAAAGATTTCCTTCATTTGAAAGTTTCTAAACAAATGCCTGACAACCATATATATCAAGAGTGCTTGGATGGCGTCTTCTGTCTAGCAGGGGGGCTAGGCTGGTGGCTGACTTAATTTCAGGATAAATACAACTCTTACAACCATATGAAATAAGAATCTAGCATTCCTTAAATCCTTTGCATAATTACATTTAAGCCAATATATTTAAGCTAATATATTTCATTCACTTATCATAGGTAGCCTTTTAAAAGAATAAAGCCTTTGTAAAGTAAAAAGGAACTCAGTAAAAAACAGCTTTTAAAAAGAAGCCTCTTCAGTTTACACCTCCCCCCTTTCCCCCTCCTTTCCCAGCCAGCTAGATGCTTCTCCCATTAGCTCTTCCCAACAGCTTTAGAAAATTTCCCAAAAATGCTCTCTTTTCTTCTAGCCAAGCCAGTTGCCTTTTTCACTGCTCTTGGCCTTTCAACCTTGGAAAGAAGATCTGGCTCATTTTACTGAGAGGCACATTGGTATTATTTTACTATTTACCCTTGCCTTTAATTGTGTTTTCTCAGCCTTGGGGCAGCATATGTAATTCTCCCTTTTTTATGACTTTGAGAATTGTTTTTCTACTATAAATCAATGGGGCCCCCTTGTCTTAGGAGAAAAACCTCTTGCCAAGGTTCTTTCTGCCTGGCATGAAACATTTGAAAATCCTTTTTTTTTTTTTTTTAAGCTCATTTTTAAATACAAGCCTTGATAAAATATAGAAGCTCTGATAAAAATGCAGGCTTATGATTAGGTGCCTCATTCCCCCCTTTCAAGCTCAAGGACCTTCATCCCAAGTGTCCTTGATAGCTTGACCTTCATCATATTCCTGAGGTAAAGCTCTGTATAGGGCCATGATATGAGGTAGAGTTTCATTTGAAACCATCTTGCTAATTGTACTTCTAAAACATGAAATGATACATGGCATCATACACAAAACCATTACCACTACTGTCAAGAAAAACAAGCAAGACAATAGTATCCCTTTGAGTCCTGTGACATTAGGTAACCAATTGGTGAGCCATCCCATATCCCATCCTTCCCATGTTTGTACTGGGACATGTGCTATATTCTCCATCTTTGTGGCCAACACACGGATTGCCTCACCATTATCTGAAATGTTAAAGCAACAGGCATTCCCTGTCAAGTTCAAGACTCCACATAGGCCTCCCTGCCTGGCAAGTACATAATCCATTCCCATTTTCAGCTGCAAAATGGCGGCTCTACTTTCATCCAACTGTTGTGCAATAAGTCTCAAACTCTGGGCCGTTGCATTGGTTACAAGTTCCACTACTGCTTGCAATCGAATTATTCTGTTTAGATTATAAATAGGATCCCGTGCCCCTTGTATGAGCTCACCAGGATTCCAGGAGGCAGGATCATAATAGGCTATAATGCGCTCTGGCGGCCAATCATCAGTACCGCTCCAACTTTGGGTACTTCCTCCTGCTATATGAGAAATATCAGCATTCCTTCGTGTTCGCCTGGCCGAACTAGTGGGCATAATCCACATTGGTGGTAATACCCAACCCAAGAAACAAGTCCCACTCCATTTGGAAGGGAGCTTTTTGTATGCCCATTCTCCACATATCCACCACAACCATCGGGTCTGAGGTTTTTGGTACGTGGAGTACAGAAGGCGAAATACCAAAAGAGGTAGAGAGTTCACAGTGCAGTATGTTAGATTGCCTTTTTCTGTCACAGTTATGTTCCACACCACTTTCCATGCGTGAATAAAAGGAGGTGCACAGGGCAAGGTATTCCGAGTTCGATAGGTAGTACCGTGTGCCCAGGTATGACTATTCTTAATATAATCCCAAGTATAGTGACAATGAGAAGAGCCTATCATGGGAGAATCAGCTGCATCTGATGATTTATGTACACAGAATTCCCCTTGTACAGGTATAACTCGTAATGGTTTAGTTGAGTTCCATCCGGGGAAATTCTGTATTTCTGTTTGGTGTGGCATTTCGCTTACCATACCAATGGCATCTAATGGTATCGGTAATAAGGGCATACCTCCCTCTGAATCATCTGGCCCAAGAGAGCAAACAAGGCAATTGGTCCTATTTGCAACATTGGCTACCATTTCAGCTAAGCCTACCCACATATTGTGGTCATGGCTGAATCCATATTTAGCCAATTTGGTCAGATTCAAGGACCCTTCCCCTTCCCAAGGGATCAGGATTAATAATAAAATCATGTTGATGTCTAGTATATGCATTCCTTCCACAAAAGATTACCTTATTGTGATAGCAAATAATTATTAGCCCCAATATAATTCCCCCAGTGACAGAAATGGGGTACCACCAAGACCAAAACATATATCCCGAGGATCCCCAATGAGTAATATCTCTGATAATTGTTCCACAAGGGGGCAGTCAATCAATTGTATTAGAGAATCTTTCCGTTCACAGTCGCTGGTTCAGACGCTCCTCAAGCTTCAGGCGTGCGCAGGTCAGCCAGCTTCCAGGTTGTGGCTGCAGCAGGCCGGTCGTCAAATGTTGCCCGTGACCTAGCCCGTTCCCGGTAGGGCTAGATACAGGGGTTTTTGGAGAGAGTTAGTTTTAAAGGATTAGAGGGGTCACCTTTGCACGTCCAACTGCCTTCGGACTTCTTCAAACGAGAGTGATGAATCCAGGGGGTCACCTCAGCTACCTTCACCGCTGTTGGAGTAGAGAGCAAGACGGTGTAAGGTCCACGCCATTTAGGTGCAAGTGGATCGCGTTTCCACTCTTTCACCCATACGCTATCGCCAGCCTGGAACTGATGAATCGGCTCGGCAATGCTGCACGGCGTGCGTTCGAGGGCCCACCTGTTAAGAGAAACAAAAACACGGGAGAGAGATTGCACTTGTCCCTGTGTCACATGATCTCCTATTTGTTTAAGGTCAGCTGGAATATCCTGAACAAAGGAGGGCGGTCTCCCATACAGGAGCTCAAAAGGTGACAACTTAAGTCTTTTTGTGGGTGCACACCGAACACGAAACAGTGTTATGGGTAACACATCTACCCATCCCAATCCCGTTTCCTGGGTTAATTTTGCCAATTGGGTTTTCAGAGTCCGATTCATTCTTTCAGTTTTCCCTGAACTCTGAGGCCTATATGCTGCATGCAGTCTCCATTTTACTTGTAGGACTTGACATACTTCTTGTACTACTTGATCAATGAACGCTGGCCCATTATCACTTCCAATGCATCTAGGTAATCCAAACCTTGGGATCAATTCAGTGAGGAGTCTCTTAGTTACCTCTCGTGCCTTTTCAGTTCGGGTGGGAAAAGCTTCAACCCATCCGGTAAGAGTATCTACAAACACAAGGAGATACTTGAATCCCTTAGAAGGGACCAGCTCTGTGAAGTCCACAATTAGACTTTCCATGGGGACGTATCCCACATGCTGAATTCCAGGAGGTTGTACTGGTCCCTGCCTGGGATTGTTTTTAGCACAAAGAACACATTTCTGTGAAATGCAAGTTGCTAATTGTGATAGATTAATAATATACAACTTCCGACTGAGACTCTCTCTGGTTGCAGTACCGCCAAGGTGAGTAGATTCATGATAATTTCTTACAATTGTGCCTGCTAGATGATGAGGTACATAAATCCTATTGTCCGGCAGGATCATCCAACCGTCCTTCACAACCGCTCCTTCCTGTTCAGCCCACTTCCTCTCTTCTGGGGTATAGTGAGGTTTAACTTCTTCTGGAACTACCTCTGGTATGAGGGCTGCTATAAATCCTCCCACAGGCTTTTGGGCTGCCTCTCGGGCTGCTTTGTCAGCAGCATGATTTCCTCTGGTTATTGGATCCCTTCCTCGTCCATGACCTTTGCAGTGCATTACAGCAATCTGTTCTGGAGCCCATACTGCTTCTAACAGGATTTCTACTTCAGGTCCATATTTCAAGGCCTTCCCGTGGGCTCCTATTAGACCTCTTTCTTTCCATAGAGCTCCATGTGCATGCAGGGTTAAAAAGGCATATTTAGAATCAGTATAGATGTTTGCCTTACATCCAGCTGCCAATTGCAGAGCTCTAGTTAAGCCTATAAGTTCAGCCTTTTGTGCTGATGTGCCAGCAGGCAAAGCTTCAGCTTCCACAACTTCCTCATTGGTGACCACAGCATATCCTGCTCGTCTGGCACCTTCATGAAGGTAACTGCTACCATCCGTATAATATACAACATCTGGATTTTTCAATGGTTCATCTTTCAGATCAGGTCTACTGGAATAAACTTCATCCATTACTTGGAGACAATCATGTGATTCCTCATCATCTACCTCTGGTAGGGGCAGCAAAGTCGCTGGATTGAGCATATTCACTACTCGTAGATGAATCCTGGGATTTTCACACAATAGGCCTTGGTATCTAGCCATCCTTGGGTTCGTTAGCCAATAACTACCCTTATATTCCATGAGTGTCAGAACAGCATGAGGTACATTCACATACATCGTCTGGCCGAAGGTAAATTTATCAGCTTCTTTGACAAGGCTTGCAGTGGCCGCTACTGCCCTTAGGCATGGAGGCCATCCTTTTGCTACTGAGTCCAATTGTTTAGACAAATAAGCTACTGGGCGGTTCCAACTTCCTAATCTCTGGGTCAGGACTGCAGCTGCAATCCCATTCTGTTCATGTACATACAGCTGAAAGGGTTTTTCCGAATTAGGCAATCCAAGGGCTGGGGCCTCCATAAGTCGTTGTTTGATAACTAAAAAGGCTTGTTTCTGCTCAGGTCCCCATACGAATGGGTCCTTTTCTGCACCTCGAGTGCTTTCATGTAAGGGCTTGGCCAGACTGCTGAAATCAGGTATCCATAGTCTACAAAACCCTGCTGTTCCCAGGAATCCTCTAAGTTGTTTTCTTGTGGTAGGTTCCTTGATAAGGCAAATAGCTTCTTTCCTCTCTGGTCTCAATGCTCGTTGTTGGTGTGAGATGTCAAAGCCCAAATATTTGACCTTTTCTAAACATAACTGTGCCTTTTTCTGGGAAACTCGGTAGCCAGCTTCCCAGAGCAAGTGGAGCAGTTCCTCTGTCCCTTCTTTACAGGTATTAAAATCCTTTGCCGCTAGTATAAGATCATCTACATATTGCAGAACCACCTTTTCTCCCGGTATTGAGGGGTAACTTGTTAGATCCCTCGCCAAGGCAGTGCCAAATAAAGTTGGGGAATTTTTAAATCCCTGGGGCAATCTTGTCCAGGTTAGCTGGCCTTTTGTTCCTGTCAAAGGGTCTTCCCACTGGAAGGCAAATATAGGTTGGCTCTGTGGTGCCAGCCGGCAACAGAAGAATGCATCTTTCAAGTCCAATACAGTAAAAAATGTTGCTTCTGGTGGGATCAAACTCAACAAGGTATATGGGTTTGGTACATTTGGGTGCAAGGTCTCGATAGCCTGGTTTACGAGCCTCAAGTCCTGCACTGGCCTGTATTCATCTGTCCCAGGTTTTCGAACAGGCAAAAGGGGTGTGTTCCATTCTGATTGGCAAGGCTTAAGCAGACCATATTTTAATAGGCGGTCCAAATGTTTCTGGATGCCCTCTGCTGCTCGCCGGGGTAAGGGATATTGCTTTACAGATACGGGGGTAGCCATAGGTTTTAGGGTTACTACAATTGGAGCTATATTCTTAGCCATTCCTGGTGGGCTATTTTCGGCCCATACTCCTGGTGGCACCTGTAGAGTTCGGAGGAGCTTGTTTAATTCTGTATCCAATGTGGGTTGGACTTGCAGGGCTGACATTAGGCGCCATGATTGTTCCTTAGGTACTGAGAGGGTAATTATTCCTGCTGCTTTTGATGGCAGTTTCATTTCTGGACCTCGAGGAGTGAAGGTGATTTGGGCCTGCAATTTGGACAGCATATCTCTGCCTAAGAGAGGTATTGGACACTCAGGTATATACAAAAACTGATGGGTTAAACGATGTCCCCCAATCTGGCATTCCAAAGGTTGGAGGAAAGACCTCTTAGCTGACTGTCCAGTGGCACTTTTAATGACTACACTTTTGGATGCCTTTTTCTGCAATAGTTCTGGGAGTACTGAGTATTCAGCCCCAGTATCAATCATAAAGTCTATTAAATGGCTCCCTAATTGAATCGTGACCGTGGGCTCCTGGAAGCCTAACTTTATGGAGTCCGGTCGTTCCTAGTCTTGAGTAAAATCCTCTTCTGCCAGTCCAATGAAATTGTCTCTATTCTGTCCTTGTCCTGGTCTCTGATATCTTCCATTTCGGATCATTCCCCGTCCCCGTCCCTGGTTTCTTGGGCCGGAGCCTGGGCCTGGGCCTGGGCCTGGGCGTACTTCTTCCAACCTCAGGGGTTCAGGACATTCCCGCTTCCAATGACCCTCCTTCTTGCAATTTGCACATTGATTCCTTCCCAGTGGTGGATTCCTTCCTCGCCCTCTCCCTCCATTTAAGGGGCGGTGGTCTTGCTTCACTGCTGTGGCTAGCATTACCATCTTTTCCTTCTGCCACTTCTTCTTCTCTTGCTTCTCAGCCTCATCCCTATTCCGATAAACTCGGCGTGCAATGGCCATAATTTGGCTCATCAGCATCCCTTCCCATCCTTCTGATTTCTGAATTTTCTTACGAATATCAGAAGCGCACTGGGCCACAAATGTAGCAGTAATCATTCTGCTGTTTTCAGGGGCTTCAGGGTCAAAAGGAGTCCATATACGATAGGCTTCTTGCAGCCTCTCTAAAAAGTCTCCTGGACTCTCATTTGGTTTCTGTTCTACTTCTGAGACTTTAGACATATTAGTGGGCTTCTGGCATGCCCTGCGGATACCTTGCACAAGCGTCTGGCGGTAGGTGGTAAGTCTGGCCAGATGAATTCCATTGTTTGGATCCCAATTAGGATCTTCCAAGGGAAAGTTATCTTGGAGATGACGGTCAATATTAAAAATATTTCCCACTCTGGCCTGCTCACGAAAATATATCTGTGCCTTTTCAATTATGTCTCTCCTTTCCTCAGTGGTGAAAAGAGTATTTAGGAGCTGGCGACAATCTGTCCAAGTAGGGCTATGAGTATTTACTATTGAAGTCACCAAGTCCATCATAGCCTGAGGTTTTTCTGCAAAAGATGGGGTGTGTGTTTTCCAATTCATCAAATCTGTAGTTGTGAATGGAATATATTGCAGGGTCGAAGTTCGAGGTGGCCGTGGTCCGGGTTGCCCGTTAACCAGCGCAGGCTCCTCGAGTGCATCAAATACTCTTCTAAGAGGGGCTACTACGTGATCTTTCTCTTCGCTTTGCTCTAGGGGCCTCAAATCATAGGGGATGGTATTTGTCCCAAGGCGTTCTTTTAGCAGCTTTATACGCCTGGCTGTATTGCTTGCTGACCGATTAAGGTCTCCCTGTAACTTCTGTAATAATTCTCTAGGACTTGGATGTACAGGGGTTTGGGGTGGGCAATCAGTTGTTCCACTAAAGGAGACTGTAGATGCAGGTCTATTAGGAGTCACAGGTGGAATAACCACTTCTGCTTGGGCTTTATTATAGGACTCCAATGCCTCCTGAAGATATTTATCATAATCTATCAAGGAATCAAGCTCTGTGACTCCACTCCCATTATTCATTCCACTTTCTTGCCTTGGGGTTACAACTGGCGGAGTGTTTGAATTAAGCTCCCTTCGATGTGGAGCATAGGGTGGAGGTGGAAGCACCTCTTCCTCTGGTCCCTCAAAAATAGGTTTGAGTTTATTTGGCAAGATTCCTTTCCTAGCTTCGGCTTTTACAGCCAATAATTTGCATCGTTTGACTTTGCATTCCCTTATCCATGGAGGATTTTTATTTAATGTGCTCAGCCAGGAATCTATATATGGAAATTGTTCTGGGCACCCTCCAGTTTCTTTGGCGATATTAGACCAAAGTTTGCTTACTAAATTTATATCAAAAGTTCCCTGAGATGGCCATTCAGTATTTTGTTTCGGCCATTCTAGTTCACATAACGTTCTCAAGCGCTCTGGCGTCATTTTGACTCCATATGCCCCTGAGAAGGCTTTCTTAAAATTATTTAACATACACTCAAGAGGTGTATTTTCCCCCTTTGAACCCCCAACTCCCATTGTATGGCCCTGTGAAGTATCCACTCAGTCACTCACACACACGCTTTGTGGGTTTCCTTGCCTAGTGAAGTCGCCTTACTAAGAACCGAAGTACTGCCCACTCCACACTCAGGTCAGCTACAGATTGCTCTGTACTTTCTCACACATACAATGCGCTAGATACTTCACCACACTCTACCTCCCAATTTTCCCTTTTCCTCCACCAGACCAACATCTGATGTACCCAACCACCTAGCGTACTCAGTTTCCCCTTACTGAGACGCAGAAGTTTGATCAAGACTTCTCTTCCTCCCAATTAATTGGAGGGCCAAAAATCCCTTTGTGCACTTACCCTTGGTTGGTTCCCTGTTTCCCCCGGTCCGTCGCCGCCAGTGAGCAGGGTATCAGACAGACGAGTCTTCTGCGTTCCCCCTGGAAAAATTTACCAGTGCGCGCTGGGTAAGCAGTGGTCCTCTCTCTTGTACCCTGCCCAGTAGGGCGAAGGGGCTGCGTTCCAGCAGACCACTTATCCGAGTCACGGCACCATAAAATGTAGCACCCTGCTTGTGGTTAACGCTTAGCTGGAATGAAATATTCAACGCAGCAATAGAGAAATTAAAATAATAATTTATTTGTCAGACAAATAAATGAGAGGCTCAGTGGTATATGGTTACCAAGCTCTGGCCTGGCCTCTTGCCATCCTGGCCAGCACTTATATTCCCTTAATCCAGCCCCCTTTGCTCCTCCTGTGGCTGCCTCTGTCCAATCAGCCTGGTTGAAATTCCTATTGGCTGTTTGGTAGAACCAATCACAAAAGATACACCCACAAAAGATACACCCACTTCCTTGCCCTTATAAGGGAGACAAAGAGCTATATATAAATGACAAATAAGTAATAATATATCTTACATGGAATCTTAATTACCAGCTCACCTCTTTCCCCTCCTTGCCCTATTGCCTTCTAAAACAAATGTTTAATCTTACATTTTTATGTTCAACAGATGTCAAGGATCTTGAGTTTCACATCAATATTGAAAGATTTCCTTCATTTGAAAGTTTCTAAACAAATGCCTGACAACCATATATATCAAGAGTGCTTGGATGGCGTCTTCTGTCTAGCAGGGGGGCTAGGCTGGTGGCTGACTTAATTTCAGGATAAATACAACTCTTACAACCATATGAAATAAGAATCTAGCATTCCTTAAATCCTTTGCATAATTACATTTAAGCCAATATATTTAAGCTAATATATTTCATTCACTTATCATAGGTAGCCTTTTAAAAGAATAAAGCCTTTGTAAAGTAAAAAGGAACTCAGTAAAAAACAGCTTTTAAAAAGAAGCCTCTTCAGTTTACACCTCCCCCCTTTCCCCCTCCTTTCCCAGCCAGCTAGATGCTTCTCCCATTAGCTCTTCCCAACAGCTTTAGAAAATTTCCCAAAAATGCTCTCTTTTCTTCTAGCCAAGCCAGTTGCCTTTTTCACTGCTCTTGGCCTTTCAACCTTGGAAAGAAGATCTGGCTCATTTTACTGAGAGGCACATTGGTATTATTTTACTATTTACCCTTGCCTTTAATTGTGTTTTCTCAGCCTTGGGGCAGCATATGTAATTCTCCCTTTTTTATGACTTTGAGAATTGTTTTTCTACTATAAATCAATGGGGCCCCCTTGTCTTAGGAGAAAAACCTCTTGCCAAGGTTCTTTCTGCCTGGCATGAAACATTTGAAAATCCTTTTTTTTTTTTTTTTTAAGCTCATTTTTAAATACAAGCCTTGATAAAATATAGAAGCTCTGATAAAAATGCAGGCTTATGATTAGGTGCCTCAATATCACTATTTGATCTCAGTCTTAGGATGATATCAGACAAAGTGGGCCTTGCTTGGATATGACTAACAATGGCTATGGCCCTTAAATTTCTCATGATTATCCAGTAAGCTTTTATAATATCTCATTTAGACCAAAGCAATATCAAAACTTACCTATCAGTAAATTAGTAGGATAAATCAGCCTCATATAATCAACGTGCTTAAGTCCAATTAATGCATGAAAGAGTTAATGCATGGAGGGGTTAAGCTCACAGAGTAAGCTGTCCTGCCAGCCTCAGATAGGTCATTCCCCCTCACCTTAGGAGAAAGGGTTACCAAACTCTTTGTTCTCTTACTACCAGTGCTTTTTTTCCTTGCTTTTTTTTTTTAAAAAAAAACCCGTTTACGGGTACTCTCATTTTCCTACTCATATTGAAATACGGTACCTCAATGAAGCCAACTTAGATTCACAAAATGCTCACTTCCATCATGTGAACCCAGCAAATAAGGAAGTGTATGGCTTAAGTGAACCTCTCTGTTTCTATACAAATAATTTTGAAACATTCACTATTTTGGAACCTCTTTCTGCTGTATGGAAAAGCACATGAATCTGACAGTTGAATGGTTCATAAGTAAATCATTTTTAACTTACCAAACATGTGGTCTCTTTCTATGCTAAGGGAAGTGGAGAAGGTTGGAAGCAACTTAGAAGAGGTTATTTTAAAGGTTGGCTTTACTTTGCTGCATGTTTTGTGATTTCAAATCTCTGTTGGGGCTCCCTCACCAGAGTCCTTGTCCCAAACTTAGCTCTAGGCATCCAGAGAATTCTCCTTTTATAAAATCTAGTATCTTTTATCCTTTTAACAAAATACAAAAAAACCTCCAACACTTACAACACATGCCAGGGGGGCAGGGTCACTCAAAACAGGACACAACAGACAAAGAGAACAAGCAAACCAGCAAGCAATATGAAGAATTTGTATCTTTCCCCCTCATGTTTTTGCAACATAGGGAAAGAATTGCTGCAACCCATATTTGCTTATTATTCTAGAAATCTCTAGAAAACCATTGTTGATACCTTCCTTGTCCAATCCACAAAATCCATTAGTTGTATTAACTGAAGATGCTGGGGACAATTTACATAAGAAAAACGCTGGACAACAGCCCTTCTTATGTAATGCCAATGTTTTAGGATGTTCAAATTATAGGCAATATTGCAAATGTTATCCAGGATAGGTGAGAAGCTTGGTGCTTTCTCCAAAATCATTTTAGCCCTTTGAGAGGTGCTGGTGACCTGAAAGCAGGGTATTGCGTGGGATGGGGCAGTTAGTAAAGTCCTTGGCTGATTGCACATCTTCAAATGGGCTTGCTGTAGCCACCAATCAGCAGACAGCAGAAGTGGCTGAGGGGTCCAATGAAGACTTCTGCTCTCTCATAGGCTGCAAATGATGCTCTGAGCATCATTTCCCTTGGGGTGGTAGAAAACGCTGTGACCATTATTTCCCAAAGGATTTGATTTAATATAAAGGATAAATATCCTGTCTTTGCTCACTGGAAGGACAGATCGTGAAGCTGAGGCTCCAATACTTTGGCCACCTCATGAGAAGAGAAGACTCCCTGGAAAAGACTCTGATGTTGGGAAAGATTGAGGGCACAAGGAGAAGGAGACGACAGAGGACGAGATGGTTGGATAGTGTTCTCGAAGGTACCAGGCATGAGTTTGATCAAACTGCAGGAGGCAGTGGAAGACAGAAGTGCCTGGCGTGCTCTGGTCCATGGGGTCATGAAGAGTCGGACACGACTAAATGACTAAACATCAATAATCCTGTCTTTGTCAGTCCTCCACTGCCTGATATCATGTCCCCAAAGGGCAGGTGGCAGAGTGCAGTGTGGCATGAGCAGAATCCAGATGGGTAGCCTGCTCACTGTGCCCTGCTGAGATGTGTTTTCTATGGGGCTACTCAAATAGATGAGCATCCCTTATTTCGGTTCTCATCCCATCCCTAACTGTCATGACAACTGCATCAATGTATAAACTCTAGGCTTAAAATCATGCAAGTTTCTGGCAGGTCTTTTTAGAATTTAGAACTCTTTGTCCTGGCTGAAAAGCAAATGTATTACCCCCCCCCCCCAGACATTGAACATGACCAGCCTTACTTGATGCATTGATGTCCCAATAAGGATGGGTCACGCGTCCTACTTTACAGCAGAGAGATCTCTATTTGAAGGGCTATGGAAGGACAGTCCTCTGTTTGAAGGAGTCCTCGAATTTGAAAGGCTGCTTGGTTTAAAGCTTAAAAGCCACAAGAAAGGGAAGCAGCGGGCTTGAAATTGCCCACCAATAGTTTGCACCGGAACAGTGTGCCGAGGAGGTAATGTGTAAGTGCCCACTTTCGTGCTCATTCCTGTCCCCTTATAAAGTTAAATGAGGTCATTCTTTTGAGGTCCCACTTAGAACCTAGCTGCTCCCCAATCTCCATCATGGAAACCATGCTGCCATCTCCGGTTCTTTCTCCCTATCCCCTAACCATTACTCAGTCATAGCCATTCCTATCTGAAGTGTCCCAAAACACTGCTGCCTAGTGCAGAAGTCGGTCAGCTCTAATTCAACTTTCATGGGCAAAGCTTTCCAAACGTTTCATGTTGGGGACACATGTTTTAGACATGCATCATTTCACAACACAGTTTTATTAGCAAACCAGAGGTTAAACTAACCCCTTCCCAGCTCCGGGTGTAGCGCAGGGGGCATTCACACGACACACCTACACCCTGCAGCCGACACAGTAATGTGTCGAGACACAGAGTTTGGAAAGCTCTGTTCTGGGGATTATTAACCATAGCTCCCCATCATATACTATACTGAGAGCCAGTGTGGTGTAGTGATTAGGAGTGGTAGACTCGTAATCTGGTGAACCAGGTTCGCGTCCCCACTCCTTCACATGCAGCTGCTGGGTGACCTTGGGCTAGTCACACTTCTTTGAAGTCTCTCAGCCCCACTCACCTCACAGGGTGTCTGTTGTGGGGGAGGAAGGGGAAGGAGATTGTGAGCCACTTTGAGACTCCTTAGGGTAGTGATAAAGCGGGATATCAAATCCAAACTCTTCTTCTTCTTCTTCTTCTTTAATGAACCCCCGTTCAGCCTTTCCTTTGATTGCACCCAGCAAAATGGTAAGCAAGGCTGGTGGATGGCTGAACTGCCACTGGTACAGATAGAAACCTGGCCAAAGAGAATGGGAATGCGAAGCCCCTTTCATGCCTCCCACCACATGTAAACTAAATATGCAGAGGGACAGTGGGCTCATGCCTAGTAGCACCACCCACAACCTCTGCTATTCAGCTGAGGTCCTGAAAGAGGTTCTATGTGTGTACTTAGGTCCCCCATGTGGGTATCAACCCTGATTGCTTAGGATTGGGGATTGCATGGACTCTACAGCTGCTGAGAGTGGGTGGGGCCTCTGGGCACAATCCCCTCCAAATATTCAGAATGTATGCTGCCTGGAAGATGTAAAGGTTGCTGGAATAGAGAGATTGTGTATGATATTCCTGGAGTAATTTAGCTTCTGGGCCCAATTGTGTGATGTTTGGAGACCTCCTACTTCAGTCAATTATGATCCATGAGTTAGTCATTTTGGAGGGGTTTTGGAGGGGTTATTCCATCATGATTGTGTAGCCTTGGATCACAGCTCTTGGGGGGGGAGAGGAAAAGGTAATACTAAGTATATGAGCTGAATAGTGGCTTACCAATAAAAATTAATTAAGCAAAGAAGGTTCTGCTTTTGCTGTTCCCTAACTCCCAGCTCAGCAACCAACCAAGTTCCCTTATTAATGACAGTGACTATTGACCTTCATCACCTAGTAATTTACAAGAAGCAATCAAGAAACTGCAAACCTCTTCTCTTCTCGGTGAATACCTCCTTGTCTTTTCAGATTTTCAGTTAGCTAGCAAAATTTGTGTGCCAGTCATGTGTCTTTTCATTTCTCCATTACAAATCTTGTGACTGGCTTCGGTACACAGAAGCTTCACCCATTAGATTTGCTGACGGGAATATATGAAAAACAGAATATCTGTTGCAGTTACATAAAATTCATAACTATGCAAAACTGCTGAAGGCTAGACACAGTTTAAAATTAAATGGGATTTAGTACATAATGCATGTCCCACACGGAAACAGATAAGGATATCGGTAAAAAGTTAAAACTCATGGTGTGCCAGAAAAAAGCAATGTATTCCCCTAGACTTAGGGACGGATCCTTGTTTCCCACTGTGGTGTAAGAGTTCCATCAGCAGAATTCGATTTCACATTATATTTGCTATGACTGTACAAGTGTAGGGAGGGTGAATGAAGTGATTATTTCCTGTGCCAGAATCTGCTTAGATTAATGAATGCAAATTAATCTGATAGGTTTAATTAATCTGATTAATCAAACAAGGCTTAATCTGAGAATCAAACAAGCAGTCCTGATCAATAATAAGGACTTTAACATTAGTAATATTAGTGTCAAATTCCTTGATCTCCTAGAGCCTGTCTCAGAAGGCATATTATCAGAGACAGGGTCATTAGGGCCATTATATATTTGATCCAATTTATGAATCACTTCCCATAAAACATCTTGAAGTGATTTTACAGGAGGGGGGACAGGAATAAAAAATAAATAAAAACAATTCCACATATAAAAGCGATTTCAAATCCAACAGAGGGACAGACTGGGTTTGTTTACTCATTTGCTTACATTGTTATCCTGCCTTTCTTCCATTATGGAACCGTACAGGTAGTTGCAGGTGGTCTCCCACCCAGAAACTGACCAGACCCAGGTCCTCATTTAACTTTAGCTAGGTGCTGGTTTCATTTGCCTCCAGACCACACCCTTTGGATCACAGAGCTTCATCTGCAAAGGGAGACCCCAGGGTTGCTGCAGCACAGGCTGGGAATGGAATAGCTCAATGCACCTTGAAGGTGAGCTTCAATCCTAGATCACTTGCTAAAGCAGAGGAACCTGGTGGCCTCCAGGTGTTGTTGGCCTACAACTCTTATCATCCCTGACCATCAGCCCTGCTGCCTGGACTTTCAGGGAGTTGGAGAGCCACAAGATACCTAGACCTGCTCTACATTAAAGGTAAAGGTACCCCTGCCCGTACGGGTCAGTTGTGACCGACTCTAGGGTTGCGCGCTCATCTCGCTCAAGAGGCCGGGAGCCGGCGCCATCCGAAGACACTTCTGGGTCACATGGCCAGTGTGACAAAGCTGCAGCTGGCGAACCAGCACCAGCGCCACACACGGAAGCGCCGTTTACCTTCCCGCTATAAAGCAGTACCTATTTATCTACTTGCACTTAGGGGTGCTTTCGAACTGCTAGGTGGGCAGGAGCTGGGACCAAACGATGTGAACTCACCCCGCCGTGGGGATTCGAACCGCCGACCTTACGATCAGCAAGTCCTAGGCACTGAGGTTTTACCCACAGCGCCACCCGTGTCCCTTGCTCTACATTAGGTTAGGTTAGTTTTATATTGGTTCCTCTACCTGGTGCTGTTTTGTTTTTGTTTGTTTTTTTGGTAAATTGCTTCAGGTCATTTTTGTGAGGTCATCATCATCATCATCATCATCATCTTACAAACATTATCCTGTTTTTCATTACCACCTACACTCTGGGTATAAAGATGCCAAAAAACCAAAATGGAAGCCTTGTAATGGGGGGGGGGGCTTCCTGCAACTTAAAATACCTACTACCTGACTATGATCAGTATCAGCCTAATCAATACGGTGACAAGGAGAGAGGGGGTACTTTGATGATGAGCAGTTTCAGTCGCTTTCTTTTAATTGGAAACACCCATAGCCTCAGCAAACAATATATCTCAAACGCTTAGGAACAAAGGAAGCTGCCTCATATTGAATCAAACCACTGGACCATCTTGCTCAGTATTGTCAACACTTAGCTGGTCGTGGCTCTCCATGGTTTCAGGCAGGGTTCTCTCCCAGCCATACCTGGAGATGTTGAGAATTGAACCTGGTACCCTTTGCTTACCCAACATGTGCTTTACCACTGAATGAGAGTCTTTCCCGTGGTATAACATTAAGCATTAGCCCCAGACATTTTGGTTTTTTGTGGTTACTTTCACTTTCCTATCTAGTTGCATGTGAACTCATTCATCAATGAATAACCACTTGTTCTGGCTTACAAAGTGTGTTAACCCTGTCTTATATTAAATAAGAACTGAACACTTCCCCTATTACTTATTAGAAACATCCAGTTTTTCCTCTGTTCAAGATGCCAAAATTGGCCAGCAAGACATGGCTTTATTTATTTTTTAAGAAGTTCAATTTACTTTGAACTAATTTGTCCTGAGATACAGCATTACTTCTGCACAGAGCTCTCAACTTTTCCCTTTTCTTGCGAGGAATCCTATTCAGAATAAGGGACTTTCCCTTTAAAAAAGGGAAATGTTGACAGCTATGCTTCTGCAAACTGTCCTTTCTCACCTGCTCCTTCACAACCATTTTCTGTCTTTTAAAATAAAGATGAGAGTCACCAGCCTATAGAAAACTGTTCTCCTGTATGCATTCAAGAACAAGGCACAACCTGTCTAGGGAGTGGGCCCTGTGTTGCTGAAACGGTCTCCCTTTACTTTGTCCTTCCAAAGTCAGGAGTGTGATTATTCCATAATTCTCTCACCTGATTAATTCTTAACTATGAACATAATTACACTCTCCAGAAGGTAAATCACTCTTATAAATCAGTGGCTGCTGACAGTTCATTCTTCTGCAATTCTAGTCCACTGCAGCAAAGTCAGGCAGGGAAGACTACCCAAAAGGGACATGTTTACTAAAGCTTGCAGCCCTCTCAGAAGAACTCTTTATTAATGAAGTATTGGGAACATGAAACAACCCCTGAGTGCAATGGCAGAGGGAGAAGTCTATAGATCATTATAATAAAACAGAAAATTTCCCTCTGGTTAGAGAGAGAGGAAAAGAGCTGGAGGTCATGTCAGCAATGAAAAGTGTCTTAAACCAGCCTGCTGAATTGCTTTCTTTGTTAGTTCATGCATCACACATGTACATTTCATACATGTGTGTATATCTGGGTTTTTTTTAAAAAAAATATCAATGCAGCAATGATGCCATTTTGGATTTCAGCGAGGGGCGAGATTACATTTAAAGTTAAAATAGAAAAAAGGTGCCTATTAAGTGCATTTTGTGAGGCTCTACTTTGTTATGCCTATTATAGCTATAGCAACATGTTTCAAGCACAGGGGTTTATCCCTTTGACATGCACACCTCGCACATGGCTCCATTTAATTGCTTTTAATAATGGTCTCTCAGTGTGTAGCACTGGCTGGACGGAATAATCGCTTGTGGCTTGAGACGTGAGAGGAGGGAGGATTGCTGTCCCTAAATGGCACTTGCACTATTAACGACATAGCAAGCAAATCTGATCAGCTTTTGACAATTAGTTTAGGCAGGCTTGGAGAGGGGTGGTGAGTGACTGTGTGTGTGTGAGAGAGAGAGAGAGAGGGGGGGGGAGGGAGGGAGGGAGAGCGCCTGGCAGCGATATCACAGGCAGAAGTTCAGCAGGTGCAGCATGCAAATATCATGCTGGGAAAAGCTTTACGTCTTGATTCCTGCCTTGGTGACTCTTAGTAACTTGGAGTCTCTGGACTCAGCTATACAGCTGCAAATATAACGTTTAAGTGCATTATACAACTGTGACACTAGATGGCTATTGTGAGCTTATGGCAAATTCAATACATTTTTAAAAACTTTTTAAAAAGCATTTTCACAGTGTTTTTTATATGTGTCTAGATTACACTTCTGCATAGCTGTCAACTTTCCCCTTTTCTTGCAAGGAATCCTATTCGGAATAAGAGAATTCCCCTTAAAAAAGGGAAAACGTTGACAGCTATGCACTTCTGTCTCTTAAAAGGTTCAATTTAACAGAGATGCAGGCAGCTGGCAAAAACATGACTGGGAGAGCATCCATGATACCAAAGGCCAAGGTTAACTTCCACATATATATATAATGTCAAGAGAGGGCTGGATTTTCCTTGCAGCATTATAACTGTGAAAGCATTTAAAAAACAAACAAAAACAAATCACAAAACCTTTTTTAATTACCTGGGACAGTTGCCTGATAAGTGGGGCAGAGTTGGGTGACCCTGTCTACTTGCAAGACATGGAATCTCATTTTAGCCATGGCAGCATCTGCTGCTACCTCTGTGTTTTTGCAATGGAAATGGATTAAGGGCTGCCCGATGCCCATCATCCTATTTCAACATAGCAAATGCCTTCCTAAAGTGGATTCCATGTTACACAAAATCCTGCATTTGGCAGAGACTTGCACCATATGCTTCAGAGAAAAGCAAAGAGGAAAATCCTAACGAAGCTTGCAAGCCACACACGAAAATACTACACAGGGAAAATTCTTCTAGACTCCAGCAGATGATTAATTTATGTCCTCCAGCACAATTAATAGCCCTTGCCATTTTGGCCCCCAAGACTGCGGATGTGGTTCTGAAAGACTAAATCTGCTCTCTGAAGAAGAAAATAATGATGGCTTAGAAAAAGCCTTTTTTTTAGTAGAAGGAACAAATGTTAGAATTAAGGACCAGTTACATGATGCTGTGTGTTTGCCAGCCCAGCAGAGAATCATGAAGTGAAGGAGTCTTCACTAGGTCACCATTTACTAAGCGTATTTCTTCCATGCATATCCCCCCACTCCAACACATGTTAAAAAGAATAAAGAACTGGCCCCCATGTTGAGCATTATTTTGATTCCATGATGGGCCTGAAACTTTGATCATTGGATGGCTCTTGCACTGAACACACAATAAAAATATGTGGAAACATTTACTACACGATGCTTATATCAAGCACATGGTTGGAGCCAGTCTTCCTGAAGAGCCTTGAACCCCTCTGAACCATATTGCTGATCTGCAATAGAGCACATTAATTTACCATTGTTTGCACCAGTTCTTCGGAATTCTCTTCTAGAAATGAAGCAAGCCCCCACACTGTTGTGTTTTCAATTCATTATTGAAAGCTTTTCTCCCCTCCCACCCAAGCCTTCTTGAATTAGCTCATCCCTCCCCCTGCAGCATTTAATTATTGCATGTGGCTTTGTAATCTCAGTGTTCTAAACACTGTTTTTATTATTTGCACTGTGTTTTATATTCTAAATATAATTCTATATATATTCTATATATCAGTGCAAGTGGCACGAAACTAAACTAAACAGTGTTTTTGTGCACTCTGGTCCTCCATGCGCCAGTAGCTGTTTAGTCATTCTGGCCACATGACATGGAAAGCTGTCTGTGGACAAATGCCGGCTCCCTTGGCCTGAAAAGTGTGGTGAGTCCTGTACCCCATAGTCACCTTTGACTGGACTTAACCATCTTTCCCTTGCTATATTCTATATGTGTACACTGCTCAGGTATTTTTGAATGTAGAACATTTTATACGTTCTTAGAAAAGTCAGGCAATATACACTTGAGAAAGTGAGCATGTGATGGTGGAAAGCGGAAACAAGTATACATCTGTGCCCTCCGTCCCTGTTTTGGTTGCTTTCCAATGCACAGAAGGCAACTGTCTGAGGTTGGAACCTTTTCCATTCATAGTAGTTCCCTTCACATATTGGGATCCTGGAAAATCAGGCGTCTGAAATTTATGGGAGAGCATCCATGGTACTAAAGACCAAGCTTAACTTCCATATATGTGTAATGTAAAAGAGGGCCAATGCCATGTATAAGTGGCATCTAAAAAGTTGTATACAAATGCCTGTACTGCCAAAAGCTACCCCAAATATCTTCAGATATTTGCTATCTGACCCACTGTTTGCTATGTTGAATGAGCCTACCTGTACCTGTAATAACTTTCATCCAGCAAGAGCTCTTCATCTCCCATCCTTGAACATTATTGTTTAAATAGTCAGAGGTACACTCATTCCATTTCATTCCAGTGTCATAGATTAAAGTATATAAGACTAATGCATTCGGACATTGCTTTTTGAAGATTAATCTTATATTTCAAATGCCCCCAAATTCCAATTTGTGGAACTTCGTATGAATATCCACACACACCTGTCAATCTTTGTGACCCTTTAACAAGTTATCCAATTTCTTCTTTAGAGAGGTAGTCTATAAGTCAGAAATAAGTTTCTGAATTTCTTTATCCATATTTATCCTGACCCATAAAACCTATGTTTGAGAATATCTCAGAAAAAGTCATTAACAATCCAAACTAGGTAGCATGCCGCCATTTACTGGACCAACTAAGCAAGAAGCAAACTTTTAAGTTTCTGCCCAACCGAACTCAATGGGGCTTACTTCTGGGTAGATATGTATACGTGCCCTGTAGTATTGAGTTATTTCCATGCAAATTTCAGTAGACTTGATCCAGTCATTTGATCCAATTAAAGTATTCCCCTTACTGAATTCACTTGTTTCTATTCAGGGGGTCTGCTTACTTCTGAGATATAGAAAAGGTCTTGCTTGTCAAGCTTGTTATCTGGATCAAAACTCAAGTAAAGTTTTGTCGTATTGGGTATTCTATAAAGGAACTACTTCAGAGTGAACAAATCCCTCAACCTGCTTATCATGCAATAGCTGGCGACAGCAAGTTGATTCATATAAGCCATACCTGACTTATATGAAGCTCTTGTGGTACCATATGGGCTCCACTTACTTGACAGATGGATATTGATATTTGTTCTCCTCTGCATAAAAAGTAGCTGAAGCATATGCATAACTCCTAATGGCATTAAAGCTCTGCCAATTAAGAGCATGTTCAAGCATTTGATATAATACTTGAGAGCATGTTTCACAAGTTTCATTTTCCATTTTACATCACAGGTTTGTCTAAATTTTTGTAGCTACTGTTGCTAAACCAGATGATTATGTGGAACACATTTTGTAAAACCTTTGTTGCTTTATCACCAATAAAATATAATGGCTTTAAAAAAAAAATCAGTAAAGTCAACTCAATAGTGTATGAAAAATTAAAAGGAGGAAGAGTGAAACTGGCCAGTTCTGCCTAAATTTGCAGTTTGAGTTCTGGTGTGCAGTTAAATCAGAAAATAATATAAGCAGGATCCAGATTTACAGAGCAATCCTCCCTATGTCTATTCAGAAATCGTTTTGGATCCAGTGGGGCTTAGTCCCAGGTAGGTAGAATATGGATTGCAGCCTTAGTCGTGCATGATATTCCACTGAAATCAAAGTGTTTAAGTACATAACAACTACTTTAAGCACCATTGATTTCATGACTAAGTTGGGATCCAACACCAAATGGCCCTGCTGTACAATGATAAGTTGTTTGAAACACACCTGGGCTTATAGTACTGGAAGTAAGTAATGGACACAATGCAAGCTGATTACTTCCTGGCAATCCACAGTTCCCACAGCAAGTTGGATGATGTAACAGATGGGGGTTCGAGCTCTCTACTTAGCCTGTAATATATTCAACCGGAATACAAATAGAGGATTAGAAAGTACGTGTCTATAGTTTTATATCAGGTGGGGCGGGACCTTTAGGCCCTCCAGAAGTTGCTGAATGACAACTTCCACTGGTCCCAGCAAGCATGATCAATGGCCAGGGGTGAAGGAAGCAACTTCAGGACGGCCAAAGGTTCCCCACACATGATAATACAATAAACTGAAGACTGACAGGGCTTGTTTGTTTTTATCACCATATCCTAATCCAAAATTAACTCATCAAATTGAAAGCATAGAGGGGAAAAGCTGGAAAGGATGAGAATGAAATGAAAATGGTAATGTCCAGATCCAGAATCTGAGTTAAAAAAACAAACCCAAAATTATAAGCATTATGTGGAGAATGTCCTCTTAGCTGCCACCCACTGTGGCTGTTATAGCTGTATGAGCGGGACAGTATGAATATGATGCAGAAGGAAAATCTACTGTACTTGGCATTAGAGAAATCTCTGCTTGGTCACCTCAGGTTCAAGGCCCACTGTGGGGCTGTGTCTCAACAATCTACTGTGGAAAAGAGTAGAAATGGGGCATCTGAGCTACAGAGAGTGTTTCTTAAATGTGTCAGACCGGCATTGTTTGAGAAGCTCTGGCATTCTTTTTCAGGTGGTTTCATTCCTCCTCCAGTACATTGATAACTTTCCAGATTATTCTATGAATGAAACTGTACCTTCAAGGAAGTAGATGGAAGTCCAATATTCATTTATGTGTCTATGTATCTATGGGGGGTATGTGTGTCTGAACCAGGTGCATACACACTACCGTGTTTTGCTGTCTTGTATGTGCATACAACCTGTATAAAATACATGTGGGTTTTTTTTAAAGTGCTTGCTTAATGAATGACCATCCATAGCTGATGATACACTCCCCACACTAAACTTAAAGTGCATGGTGTGCGCAGTCAAGACTTTGTTGCAGAAACATTTGCTTCAGTCAAGTTTAAATAGAACAACTATCTCTACAGATACAAGCTATCATATATTCAAGGATATTTAATCACAGTATTATTGCAGGAGAAAGGGCATGGCAATGTATATGGTTCATTTCTACTTTATGGCCTTTTGAAGTCTTTTGAAAGATGTTTTGGAAGCTGCAGCTGGCGCTGCCTAATTATATACCAGCCACTATATTATTTTCTTCCATCTCCACTTCTGCCTATGCAATTCCAAACTCCATCTAAGGTGTCGTTCACTTTTAAAGCACAAAATGGCCACTCACCTATTCCCATGGTGGACCCAACATGGAGCTTCCCCCTCTTCCTGTGGCCACGCCATTTTCTTTGAGCTGTTGCTGTGCTCCCACAGCTGTCAGAGTGGGTTCTGCTTTCCTACCAAACCCAGATTCAAATTCAGCCAATCCACGGCGGCTGGGGGGTGGGCAATAGGAGCGGACTGTTTCATGAGGCTTCACTCCAGTCTACTCCTAGCATTTTAAAAGGGGGGCAGTGCAGCCCAGCCACTTAGATCATCAGAAGGAAATCTTAGGATGCTGGGTGGGTCCTGCATTGACACCATCCCTGTGGAACTCCCTATCCCTGGAGGTCCATCATTCATAATCGTTTGTCCATTTTTATTTGGTGTTAAAGATGAACCACTTCACTCAGGCCTTGACATTATCACAAATTAGGGATGCCATAGCGGAAGTTATCAAACTAAAATCAAACTTAGAATAGGTGGCTAAAACTTTAACCTGGGCAAGTTAAAGCAAGCATATGTTTGGGGGTTTGTTTTTGAGGTTTGTTTGTTTGTGTTTGTAAAAATGAGATGCTAGTACCCAGTAAAAAATGCTATGGGTGCCAGCACAAATTAGCTGCCATGAGTGGTATTTCATGCTAGTGAGTACCATCACAAAGAAAGCACTGTGTGTGCATATAGAGAGAGAGATGGTGCTGGTGGTATTTTTAAAATCCTGATAATATGCATCTTCCTATGGTCGTTTCATGTACTTTAAGGGCAGCAGTTTTGAATTTGAATAATTTCATAATGTCATACTGTTTTGAAAACTAAATTCCTTGATTATTATTATTGATTTCAACCACCAACACTTTTTAATTTAAATGCAAATCTGTTCAACTTTAGCCTTTGTATTTAGAATCACATCTCTCCCTAGCTTTGCTCTGCACTGTCAGAAAAATGTTTGCTCAGAGAAGATGAATCAATATCAATTTACCTTGTGGTATTGTGCTAGCACCCATCCTTAATACATGAATTATGTCCTTTGCATCACACCTTGATACAATGAAAAGGTGTTCAGACTGGATAGCAATCACATCTGATACTTCTGGGACTTTGGCACAACAATCTGTGTCTGCTTGGGACTACTAAGAAAGCAAGATAATGCAGATGCCATGCCAGAAATATAAAACAGGGAAGAAAGGACCAGAGATGCCCTGAAAAACTGCTGAGAGCTATTCAGTTTGCTTTCCCAGCTCATATTTCTAAACACTTGTTTCTTATTATTGAAAGCATTCAACAATCAGCTAATTTTTGCATATATTGCAAGTGAGCTCTGAAGAATGACTTCCGTTATAATAATGCTTCCAGAAAACCACAGTCAGTCACTGCCAGCAATATGTTGAGATATTTATTAATAAATATTTAAAACACTATATTGCTCTTCAGTTTAAACTGTCCAAGATGCATGTCCCAAAGGAGAAACAAGAACAGAACCTGTACACACTTAACTAGATTTTGTTTGCTAAGACATGAGAAAGCAATTAATTTTTTTTAAAATAATATTTATTGAAGTTTCCAGAAAAATAAAAAATATAAAAGAAAAAAACAAAAAAAAGAAAAAAAGAAAAATAACATTTCAGCCTTACTTTCATTGACATCTTTCCAGGACTTCCCCACCCCACCCCCTCTTGTATTCCATTTCCATCAAATTAATTCCACAAGTTTTTACCCTAAATTTTAAGCTTATTATCATTGTTATCATTGACCCAATATTCCATTTAATTCATCTTATATAACCATTTTCCCTTTATATTCCACCATCCTTCAACTTAAAAATATTTTTTCCTCTAAGATCGATCCCTGTTCCCTTCCACGAATTCCCCTCTTTAATACACAGGACAAAATGAAATAAGAAAATAAAGAACATAATATAATTTTACACCCTTTGGATTCCGAATTTCTCTCCCCCCTTTCCCAGTTTCGATCCCCAATGTCCATCAATCTGTCTGTTGTCAACCTGGAGACTCCCCACCATGTCCAGATCTCGGTCAGCTCCACTTTGCCGTCTTT
This sequence comes from Podarcis gaigeae, assembly GCF_964106915.1. Classification (NCBI taxonomy): domain Eukaryota; kingdom Metazoa; phylum Chordata; class Lepidosauria; order Squamata; family Lacertidae; genus Podarcis; species Podarcis gaigeae. The sequence goes on along the minus strand of NC_139678.1, from coordinate 37,917,286 downwards.
TTGGTAATCTTTAGTTTCAAACACCCAGTCTTTGGAAAAACTCTATCTCAAGAAGGTCCATTTTTTCTTTCATCCAGATCTCTATATTTACAAATAAAACTCAAATTTTGTTTCTTAATCCTTTTAAATCTGAATGTCCCAAATGCTCCCACTTCCAGCTCTGTCCACTTCTTGTTGTTCTCTTTCCTCACTTTCCTCAGGTTTCTTTTCCTGTTCCGCTGCAAAAACATTCTAATTCCAAAATCTTCTAGTTCCTCTACAGAGGCTTTATTTGTTCAGGAACAAAAACTTGCGTCATGTCCCTTCCGTTCTTCAATAGATATATCTATTGTCTCCTTTAGTGTAGAGACCTCTGTAGACAAAATAATGTTTCATTTTGCAGCTTTCCCAGGAGATAAAAAGTCCTATTCAAATCCATGAGTATTTTTCCACTTGCAACAATTCTTGTAGTGTCCCAAAGTCCCCTCAAGAGGGATTATGGTAACTTAGTTTCCTTCCAGATCACACCCAAAAGTCAGACTAACTTATTGTCCCTTGTTTTCAGCAATTTATATCCACAGTGTAACGAATCTAACCGGCAAAGTCCTGATAACAAAGTTCTCTTTTTATTCTCCAACTTTGACAGCTACTTTGACAGCTGTCAGAATCTTTATATCTCCTCACCAGGCTCTCTCACGGATCTCTCACGGTTCCCGGGGGGGGGGGGGTTGCACTTTAGCTCACACAATCCACTTTTCTCCTCCAGCACAATTTTCCATCGTGAAATTAATAACTTTTATCAATAAAAAACAGACCCTTCTCTCGATCTTAATTGTCAGGCCCTTGCTTTAAATCCTCTACAACAGGGGGGAGACGGACTTCCTCTTTGCATCTCCCCCGCTCGTTCCGAATTTTAAAAAAATTGTTTCTTTTAGATCCAATTTCCCAATTACTCACGGGTTGTTGTTTTTAGTCCAAATTTTCAATGGAAGAAGTCAGCGCTCTCCGTCGAATGGCATGCGGCTTCGTTCGGCAGGGGAAGCGGAGGACTCATAGCACCACGCCACCCCCATCCCCCGCTCCGTAGCCTTTAAAAAGGCTCTTTCGCGGGTCGGGGGCGCAAACGGTGCCTGCCGAGTCACCAGGTCCATGGGCATCTGCGCCCATGGTTTTTGAGGGTCCCCGCGTCGCCGGCGCGGCGGGACCCAGCCCCTACCGAGCAGGTTCCCTCCGGAGCTCGGAGGGAGTCCGCCATTCGGCGATGGCGCCAACCCGAAAGCAATTAAAGGTCAGGTAAGAAGGATTTGTTAAAAGTAAACCTGGGGACAGTTGGAATTGGTAGAATTAAGTGATTTAATGGAGAGTTTGCAAAAGCATGAAGATGCCCTAAAAAAGTTGGAAGTTGAGTCAGGTACCTGGCTGAGAATGTCTAATTCGGAAATGTTAGAGATGAATTTGTGGTTTTGTGAATGATATGTCAAGCTATTCTTTTTGTAGTTTTGCTATAATATTGTGTTATAATTATATTTGCAGACCTTTAAAACTGTGTATTTCCCCCATTTGTAAAAAATGAGCAATAAAATATCCAGGGCAATAACAGCAAGTACAAAGACAATCGCAGAACAGGTACTAAGGCAAGGGCCTTTTCAAAGTGGCACCCCAGTCGTGGAAAGCTTCCCCAGAGACCTGACACATTATTTAAGGCCATTTCTGTGCCAGGTGAACACTTTAAAAAAAATAAAAATCATCCATGCCTTCTCAAATCTCTGGTCTTAATTTTAACCCACTGCTTGCCTTTTCTGTATTTTTAGCTATGCTATGAAACTGGCTTGCTAACAAACTTATACTACAAGTTTGTCTGTTTTTATATTCATCGTATTTTAATACTATATTTTATTATTTTGTGAGCTTATCAGAAAATATTGCTACTGGGAGGGCTACATCAATGTTGCAAAATGGGAGTCACCTAAAGATATTCCTTCCAGGAGGCCAGCTCTGGTCCTTAAGTGGAAGCTGGAATGTTGCTCCCCAAGCATGACTCAGGCTTCCTGTCTCTAGTTCTGTACCTGCAGTTTCTCCTCTCTCTCCTGTTCAGAAATCCTCACTAGCCAACACTTTTGCCTCTTACCATTTGCTTAATGAAAGGTTTCCAGTTTACCTATGCCATCTTTCCACTAGTTCCAGCCCAGCTTGGTAGTTCACTGGAGAAACCACGGAGGGTCGATAACCTGACACCTCCTGTCCTTACTACATTTTGTTTCTAAAGTAGCATAGAGTACATAAAGAAATTCCTTAGAAGCTTAATGATCTTTTCTTTGTACAGTGGTACCTCAGGTTAAGTACTTAATTCGTTCTGGAGGTCCGTTCTTAACCTGAAACTGTTCTTAACCTGAAGCACCACTTTAGCTAATGGGGCCTCCTGCTGCTGCTGCACCACCAAAGCACGATTTCTGTTCTCATCCTGAAGCAAAGCTCTTAACCCGAGGTAATATTTCTGGGTTAGTGGAGTCCGTAACCTGAAGTGTATGTAACCCGAGGTACCGCTGTATATTATTAATTTTCACAATGAGGTGGATACATTTTAATATGTTCCAAAGGAATACTAATCCCTGGGCAGTTGAAGAACCTTTTAGATGTGTGTGAATGTGTGAACTTTTCTGGATCCTTCATTGTATTTATTACAGAGGATGAGTTTTCCAACAGATCTGAGTCTGTAAGGCATACAGCAAGTGAATATTGTGTTACTGTTTTGCCACCAAGAACGAGGCTGAAATTTCAACCGAATTCATTTCTGTGCTAAGTTCTGGAATGTGTTTTTCCACCATAATATTTACTGAAAGACCAGCACTTCAGTGAGTATTAGGGTATGATGCAATCTGTATTTTCTTATTATATTGGAGTATGACTTGGAGAGAGAGGAAAAAGAACAAAAGCTGACAAATATTTCTCAGATGCTGGAAAAACAAAGTGAAAGCATTACACAATCTCAGATATTAAATGCTGCCTAGTCACTTAGATTTTGAATGAGGGAAAGCTGAAGTAAAATGGGTCAGACACATCTGCTGGATCCACAGATAGCCTTCTGTGATGGTTAGTAGAGCCAGACCAGAGTCTTGTGATGCAGTTTCTCTGAAATTCCACCAGAATGCTGGAGCCTCTCTCTGATTGGCTACGGAGTCAGCTAACCACAGGACAGCACTTTGGGGGAGTGGGATAAAATGACCGGCTTTCTGAAGGAGTTAGATAGGGCTAGATTTGAGAAGAAGGATAGGATTTGATTTGAGATGTTAGACAAGTTTCAGGTTGGGAGATAGAGAGTAAGATAGGGAGAACTCGTTCCGAGTGAATGAAAATCTAAATACAACACTTTTAATTTATCCCCAGTTTATCCCCAGTAGGAAATCCAGTTCCTCAGTTATCTGACACTATTAAAACAATATTCACTGATACTGCAATGTACTTTCATAGAAGGCTATGTGAAAATCTATCTGCAACACAAATAAAGACAAAATTCTGAATTTCAAGAAGAAAATAGGAGCCTCTGATGTGAGGAAAATTCAAAGATGTTTTCATATTTCTTCTTGTCATTTCCAAGATTCAATTTAACTGACTTTGTGTCATCTTAAGTATTGCTTTATTTTTTATTTTTTAGTTAGTCAGTGCTCACCACAAGCTACGTTTCCCATCATGCTCTGCTTTTCCCTTTCTTGTTAGGTTTCATTTAAAGATCTTGGGCTAGGTTTGATTTACCTCAAGGCTCACTTACTAGTGCTTCCACCAGCTGCTATTTTTCCTCATGGTTGACTGCAGAACCTCAAGGAATAGCCATGTAGTTATTCTGTCACATCAGGAAGTCAGTGTATACTTGACTTCACAATGTGTATATTTGTAGCAGAACAAAGATTTGGATTCCAAGATACAAAGTGAGAATCAGTCCTAAACTGCACCATCGAATCCAAATTCCTTTCACACAAGGCTTTCATTTGACATTTGGTCCATCCAATTCTGGATAAACTAAGTAAAGAGAACACTCTTAAGATAAATATTATTCTAATGTCTTTCAAACATTTCAAATAATCAAGGTTAATCTCATTATTTGTACTTTTCAGCTGTTATTCTATACACACTTATCTTTAGTTGTCATCTGTGAGTTAAATCAGCAAGAGAGTGCAATACATTTTAAGAAGGCCTGGGTTTGTTTTTTTCCCACAGGAGCACATCTTCCAGCCCTTCTCTTAAACCACCAATATGAATTAACAACAACATTTTAATCAGTATTATGAAAGCTGAAAATCCTCAGAAAAAAATCTGATAAAAATATTGGGGGGAATCCCTTCCTGTTTAGCTCTTCCCAAACTGTCCCAAAATTTCAGCCCTCCCCTGGATAATATTCAGCAAAATCCCATCCCATTTCACCACCAACAAGTAGCATGGAGAATTTTAGGAGTCCATTTTCACTCAGTCTTAGTTCTAACCTGCTTGTAGCAGTGAATGAAATGGATTCCACATGGATAAATACAAAAGTAACATTTTGAGACTGAAGATGTAAATGTGCAAAACATGTTTATAGTCTGAGCCTCTTGTACTTTATCATTTTGCAAGATTTGTACTGAATCCTGTCAACTTGTTATATCCAACTTGGCAAATTTTCTTTTTCCTATGAATATAATACAGTTAATACTCATTCGGGTGAACTGCACATTTATCATGGCATTAGAGGGGAATCTGACATCCCCCTGGCGATTTTTGTTATGAACATTTTCTCAGATGTGTTGTAGTTTGTAAAGCTGCCAGGAGACTCCAATCGCTTCTATGAGATCTTTCCTGCTTCTGCCGATGCCATTTCAGCAAACTAAATTGTATCTTGATGTAGTTGCGCTCATCCATGACGGACACTATGCTTCTCATAGAAATGTGTTTATCAGTTGGGATAGAGGTGTCAAGATTATTCAAGTATGGTAATGCTGGTAATTTGATCCTTTAAAGAAACTAAAGGCACAAGCTTGAAATGAACTGAGTGTATGACACATACTATAAGCTTTCCACTGCAGAAATAAGAGAACACAGAATAAGTAGGCAATCACCAGATTCCCTCAACCCCAAACTTTGACAAACAGTAGCAATAGCTGTCAGATGTTGAGAAGGAGGAAGATCAGCCCTAAATTGGTGCCGTTCCCCTATGATTGGTCACCTAGTCCCAGAAGACTTCCTCCCCTGCTCACCCTTGGAGATTCCACTCCAAGTCTCCTCCAGGTAAGACAGGTGGTGCTGGAGCAAATTCATCTCCTCTCATGGCAGGAGCACCATAGGAATAGCTATTCTCAGAAAACACCCTATATATTAGTAGATGACTCATTTTCCAAGTGTGTGTCCTTATCCTTATGAAGAAGAAAAGTTTGGATTTGATATCCCGCTTTATCACTACCCTAAGGAGTCTCAAAGTGGCTAACCATCTCCTTTTCCCTTCCTTCCCCACAACAAACACTCTGTGAGGTGAGTGAGGCTGAGAGACTTCAGAGAAGTGTGACTAGCCCAAGCAGCTGCATGTGGAGGAGTGGGGAAGCGAACCTGGTTCACCAGATTACGAGTCCACTGCTCTTAACCACTACACCACACTGGCAAAATAGCAAAATCTACCTACAAGGGTGGTGGCATCAGCAGGCTTCGGGGAAGAGAAAATCTTAAGGTTTGCAGAAGTACAAAAAATATTTGAGGGCATAAAAAAATCTACACAGAACTCATTGAAGACTCAGCATTTACAAAGGCCACAAAATATTTGCGGACTGTTCAAAGGTGAGGGGAACACACAAAGGAATTAAATACTGTTCCATCAAGGCGAGCGTTTTGATTTGCCAAGCAAAATGATTCCCCTCTCCTCCTCCCACCCATGTGCTGTCCCAACACATCTTCCACCCCTGAGGCAATTGGGGGGCTGTGGGGAGCACAGGAGGAAGAGAGGATGGGAAAGCCTTGCTGCACATGCAGAAGTTCTTGCACAATGGCTTCTGTTGATGGGACTCATTAACTGAATCCTGTCCATAAAAGAGGGCAGCGGGAGATTGAACGGGGTATCCTGAAAGAGGATGTAGTTGATGACTGGAACCCTGAACAGGAGCACAATGTAACATTTGTTGTAGATCTCACTTGTTCTACTAACCTATGGTGAATAGCACCTTAGTTCTGTTAACCAAAAGGCAGCTAAGATAAGGCCACTGTAAGCGGCAAGAGAACTTGATGAACTATGCTGAGATGGCAAGACAAAGAGGGAAAATTAAGAACCAGCAGGACCAGACTTTCCTAAAGGGATGGAAGAAGTTTTTGACATATCTGGAAAGCAATTGTAATCAATTGACATCACTTGTAGGGTTAAAATAAGTTTTGTAAGGAGTAATTTATAAATTATTGTGAAGAGAATTAAGAATAGATGTATTGGAAATTTGAGTTTATAGCAAAAAATGCATAATTAGAAAGACTTTAGAAAACCTTCAGTCGAGGTTGAAGGAAGTCTCAGGCTGTGATAGCCATAAATTTCGAAATGATGTTTAAAAGGATGTTATGCTGGAAAATATGTGTGAAAACTAATAAAAAAAATATTTATTAAAAATAGATATGGTCACTGTTTTAAAATGGTCTTGAACTGCTGGTTGGAAAAACGATTAAAAAACTAAAGATATGAAAAGAATATTTTGGATTTAGCAACACATACTGAGGAGTGCTGCTTCAGGTTTCAACGACGACAGCAAGAAATTTCAGGGGGATAGGAGCCAAGATTCATAGCAAAGTCCAAACGCCTGTTCTTGTATATATAGTCAAGTTTAAATTGTAAAGCAGACAAGGCAAAACAAAAACAAAATCCTGCTTATTATCGGCGTATTAAGCTTCAGTCCTATACACATAAATAAACATGCAAAGAATTGATCAGCTAGCTGAAGTAATTTTTAAACCACATGAAGCCAGAGATAAGATGCTCTTGAGAAATAACCACATGAGATAAGAAACACAAGGCCAGGGAATAGCTAAGTGGTGCCCTTCCAAATGAATGCACTTTGGCCTTATTCCAACATAAATTAAACTCACTGAAGCCCATTGATTTCAGTGGACTTAAAAATAATAATGCAATAATGAATTGTGGTCATTATATAATATGCCTCTCATGAGTGGTGCCAGCCACAACTATTATTTATTCACAGTATTTATAGCCCACTCTTCACTGAATATTTTCAGTCCCAGGGTGAGGTGTATTTATTATTAGAACTTTATATATCTCTCTATCCCATGGGCTCAATGCAGGGCTTTTTATTCTTCAAAATGCTCTCTGTTCCACCCCTCCCCCATCCCTGCACTAGAGACCCAATTATAGCACTTTTGAGATTCTTTGCTTTTATTTACAAATTTATCAGCTTACTATACCTGTGTGTGTGTCACTTTTTTATGAAGTCCAGAAGATAAGAAATGCTACACTAGGTCTAGAAACAAGCTATGTGTTTTTGGTTGCAACCTAGCCTTGGGGCCTCTTGGATATTAACATTGTGAGTGGGGCTTCATAAATTCATCTGCAGCAAAGGAGGACTCAATGAGAGTCAAGCTGATTTCCCTCAGCATTAATTTGTTGAGTGGCATATGCACTAAATATTTCATTGTTTTCATCGGATTTATCTCAAGAACTGATTAATACTTTTCATAACATGCTGCTGAATGTCAAAGCAACTAACAAAGAGACTTACCTTGCTTCTTCCCATGTTGTTTCAAAATAACATGATGATGCCATGGAACACAAGTTGCTTTAGGAAGATAGAGAAATAAAGCCATAAGAAACCAAAGCAACAAATGCCATTTCAGGCAGACATACATATCAAGTCCCACTACTCCAGCAACAAACACACCAAGTTATTGGAATATAAATGTAAGAAGAACTCTGCTGGATCAGGTCAAAGATAATCTGGTCCAGCATCCTGTTCCCACACTAGCCAGCTGGATGCCTCTGGGATGCCCAAAAGTGGGACCCAATTGCAACAGCCCTGTCTCCACTTTTGGACTCCCACCAACTGCTACAGGGAGGCATAGACCTTCCCATACTATAGTACAAAGCCATCATGGCTAGTAACCATTGAAAGCCTTGTCCACTACAAATTTGTCTAACCTTCTTTAAAGCCATCCAAGTTTGGGGCCATCACTACATCATGCGAGAACAAATTCCATGGTTTAACTGTGTGTTGCTTGAAGAGCATCCTGAATCTTTAATTTCTCAGCATTATTGGATAACCCTAGATTCTAGTATTAGGAGTGAGAGAGGGAAGTCTTCCTATCCCTTTTCTTCACACCCTACATAATTTTATACACTTCTGCCATGTACAGTAGCCCTACCAATCTCTCTTTCTAAACTAACTCGCCCCAAATGCTGCAGCCTTTCCTCACTGGGCAGTTGTTCCACCCCCTTGGATCATTTTGGTTGCCCTCTTCTACACCTCTCTAAGCTCTACTTCTTTTTTGAAGCGAGGTAACCATGGTTTTGCATAATGACATGATGACATTGGCAGTATTATTTTTATCTCTTTCTTCATGATCTTTAGCTTGGAATGTTATTTGCCTTTTTTCCCACAGCTGCTGCAGACTAGGTCAACATTTTAACTGAGATACCCACCACAACTTCAAGATCTCTTTCCTGGTCAGTCAGGACCAGCTCAGACCCCTGTAAACCATATGTGAAGTTAGGATTTTTAGCCCCATTGTGCAGACCAAGATGCAAAAAGATCCAGATCTGCTTAAGAATGGGGGGGGGATTAGATTCAACTCCCATTTAAAGATGAACCCATCTTACATATGGGATATGGTTCACATGCCACAAAGAGGCTTTTTTGGGTGGCATGAGGCAAGTGAAATACCTATTTTAGCTCTCTGAGTTATTCTTGCCACTTGTCTGATCTACTTAAGAAAAATTCAAATTGATTTCCCCACAGCTGAGAAGCCAAGGATTATATCTAGACACCCAGCCTTCTGATTGTGCTTAATTAAAAGCACTCTTGTTATTTATTGAATAATTGAAACTAGATAATAAGAAAGCAACATACTGAAGACAGAAGATTCCAACTAAACACCAGAAAAAACTTTCTGATGGTAAAAGCTGTTTGACAGTGGGACAGTCTCTCTCAGAAGACTGTGGACCCTTCATTTGAGGTTTTTACCAATCAATTATTTGATTCTATAAGATGGAGTTTGCTTCCAGTGAGTGGAAATGTTTATTTAGCAAACTGTAGATCAGCATACCCTTCTTTCCATAGCTCAAAAGGGCACCTATACTGAGGTGTTGGCAATATGCAAATATGTTTAAATGCAATCAGTTCATTAATTGGTTAAAAGGCAGGTGATTAATCAACTAAAAAAAATCTTTAAATAGTTGAGAGCCCTGGTAATAATTAATTTACAAACTCAGTATATGTGAGGGGAAAATATTACAGCCAGGCTGTATGTTTTTCTGATGTCCTCTAAAGAACACAAACCTACCTTCAACAGCCAGAAGGTTACTTCATACACACACAAAAATCACCTTCCTTTTCAGCATAAGGTTATCCTTCATGAAAGGCAGGTGTGCATAAGGAAGTTTGACACACAAGTGGATACTTAATGAGATTTGAGGGAACAAACTTCTTAATAGGCACAGGTGAATCCAATAGCTCTACAAGGGCATCCATGAGAGGAAGAAACACTTTTTAAGAGAGAGTTGTAGCTTTCCATTAGAGACAGGTGCTGTACCAGATGCCAGAGGTAAATCTCCAGTCTTGAAATCTTTCGCTGCAGAAGTAAAAGGTCCATTAAAGCCAAATGTGTCTCTTTAACCATTCATTACACAAGTGCATTAGTTGTAGTCAATTATTGACTTCCTGAGTGACTGGAGTTGCTCAAGGTTGCCTGGACAAAGTAACTGAAGTTTTGCTTCTAAAAGCAGAGGAGAGAATTGCAGCTGTGCTTTATCTTTTCATTGAGAAGGTACACAATATGCAGTCCTATAGACTACAGGAAATGTGCCTAGCACCAAAAGTCCCACATCTATCCTTCTGAAACTTGGCAAGTTTCTTTCCCAGGGGCATCTTATTTGTGTATGCTGTTTTCATACCAATTGCTTGCAAAACAATAGGGAGGATTAAATTAGTCCCTTTTTCAAAGCATCCCCAATCCACAGGGGCAGCGAATCCCAATGCAGATCTTTATTTCCCCTTTGTTCTTGCTGTCAATCTTCACTTGCCACTTCTTCCTGGTTTGGGAGGGAGGCACCATTTTGTGGGTTGCCTCAGGTGCCAAAATGTCTTGAACTGGCCTTGCCTAGTTTTTCACTATTGCTAGTGCTTCCACTGGACTATTTAAAAACTGATGTAAGGGCTGAAGCTAGATTCAGCATGAATGCCATCGTGTGGGAGAAGTGCCTTACTGTTGAAAGAGAGGTTGACATATTTTGGAAAGCATTGATCCAGGAACATTGTGGAATTGTGAAGGGACCATGACAATTATTATTATTTTGTTGTTTACAATTACGCAATATACGTTTTCCATAACAGTTCTTTGTTTTGTTTTGCCACTTAGAGCATTGTTATGCATTTTTTCATTATTCCACATTCTAATTAATTTGCAGTAGTTAATTTCTTTCTGCTATATGGTGATCCCAACTCTCCACCCCGTTGCATGGCAATTATACAATTAATTTGCCTGCGCCTTCTGCTAAAAGCTTTTTAATTTATCCAGCATGTCAATGAAGGTGTCTTCACTCTGAACTCTCTCCGTAACAATGATTCAGAAGCAGGTAGAAGTCTTACTAATGATGTTTACAAGGCCAATCTCTGCATGAAGGGTATATGTTAGTTGCTCTATTTTCACTTGGTTACAAAAGAAATGCATTGGGACGGCTCTGCCACTGGCCTTTAGGAATTAGCTTTAATTGAAAAGTGGACAAGAAATTCTCTACATAGATCCTATGCACATAACCTCAGAACATATGTGTACTCATATCCTGTATGTGCCATCGTATACCCTCTATTTGTCAGGGTATAAAATATTTTAGACAGAAGTATACACTCTTAGGATCCATGCAAATAGTATACACAATTGACATAAGCAACATAGAGGTTGGAGGTGGAGCCTATAAGCATGACCCAATCTCATTTTCAGTTGTTTCCAAATGAATTAGTAGATAGGGTTTGTATTTTCGGATACACACTCATCTAGAGGCAATCCATTTCCAAAGTCTCAAAAAGTTTCACTTCTCTCTTTAAAGACCACATGGAAATATTATTTAGGCACAAGCAGTCTCTGGCTGTGTATACCTTTAAAGGACATTCTTTTCCTCAAATAATTCTGGGCACTATAGTAACTCACAGAGTTAGAGTTCCCAGCAGCAAACCCTAACAAACTCCAGTGTCCAGTATTGTTGTAGAATGTGCTTTAAATGTGCAGGTATGTATATATACAGCAGAACTAAAAGAGATATCTTGACAAACTTTTTTTTTTAAAAAAAAAAAGTTTTCCCAGAGATCCCTTACATTATAGATTACTTTGGTCACTTTAGTTTGTCTTCACAGTACAGGACAATTCTCTCACTTGAATGAAGTATACAATATGATCACCCTGATAACATGATGCTGCTCTGTACTATATCCCAACTATCAGCATCTCTCTGTCAGGAAAATAATTTGTTCCATAACCTGGGACTAAACAATCCCAAAGGATGATTTTGATCAACTAAACTTTGCAATTGTCCTTAAAAAAAACAACCAAAAAACAAAACAAAACCTGACTACAAGAAGGCAGTGAGCAGCCAAATAAGCCAAACTAGTCTCTCTCGGCTCATAACTTTGGCACTACTTTCCCCAAACAAAACACCAATGTAGCTTTTCCATGTTATTTGCTCAGGTAGAAGGAGGCACAGTGGGTGACTTTGCTGTCACTGCACTTTGTGATGAGTTAGATAAATGAAATCGGTGACCCATGAGCTCATGCTGAACCCTCAAGACACAGCCAAAATGATTATTACAGCCCACCTTCTGTAAAGGCAAGTTAAGGGGGAGCAGGTGGGGGAAGCACAGGAAATTTGCAAGGAATTGAAAACTTGGGCACTGTGTTATATAAGCTTATATCAAGTTCTCTAAATTTGTGTGTGCATATGTATAAGTGTAAATGGTAGTAAGAAAATTAGTGGTAAGACTCTTGAGGCTTTCGGTGGAGAACTTGTTATGAAACATTCTGCATGCTTAACATTTTTTTTTTTTTTTTTTGCTAACTTTTGGCCTTATCTTATTTTGCAGGTCTGTTGTAGTCCTGCTTTGAGCTCTTTGGGGAGAAGAAAGGTTCCCAAATGTAAGTAATAATATTCTAGACACAGAAGACACAACAAGCACACAAGACACTCATATGCATCAGTGTGTTCAGTTTAACCAAAACAGGGAGATGGTTTTACACATCCACCTGTGTGTGTGTGTGTGTGTGTGTGTGTGTGTGTGTGGCACTGCAAGGGGGTACTAGGCTAAATTACAGAAAGGATTTGGGCACTAACAGGAAGAGGAAATGGACATCTGCAATATGTAGACTGAATCATAATTGCAAAATTATTAGGGATGGGCTGTATTTCAGGTTTAATTCTTGGTGAACCCTAGGTAGGGCTGCAAACCACCCCTGCCAGCAGGAATGCCAACTTGAATAAAATATTGTGGAGGGCAGGTAAGCCCTGCCCTGCATAATCAATCACAAGATATCACACACACACACACACACACACACACACACACCATTTGAATGGCAACGGCCATCAACTTTGGGGTAGGGTCCCAAACCCTTCAAATATTTTATGGGGGGAGGCGAAGTGATCCCAGCCCCTAGGAGTTGGCTCCTATGCCTGCCAGAGACCCTGAACAGCTGTTGACCAGTCACTATCAAGTGGGAACTTTAAAGGAAAGTGGTTTGCAAAACCCTTAATGAGTCTCTCCCTCCTAGGGTTGCCACATTTAAAAAAATAAAAACCAGGACGCCCCGAAGGTTGCTGAGCGTTTTTATTCAAAAATGCCAAAAACGTGCCTAAGATCTAGGACCAAGTGCCGCCTCTCGGAAATTCCTCCCAGGAGTAAATTCCACCTTTGGAATCCCAGTAATGTCCAGGAAAATCCATACGTATGACAGTCTTACACCCTCCCCCTTTAAGGCTGGAACAAGATCCTGGACAAGAAAAGGGAAGGGAGGAAAGACTCACAAAGTCTGTTGCAAGCCCACTTCACTTTTAAGTTTCCAAGATTAAGTTTCCAAGCTTAAAAGACAAGCAGGAGGAGCTTTAAAATCAGGATTATTGCTAAGGATCAGAGCCATGGAGCTGAAAAGCTTCCCCCAACCCTGCTGTAGATGATTCTGAGCTAGATAGACCAATGCTTTGACTAAGGCAGATCCGTGTGTTTCTATGCATTCATCTATTTGTTTAACGCACGTATGCCCTTCCGTTCAATAAACTGTATTTCCAGGCCAGCTTACAGGATTTCATTAAAAACAACAAAATACTAATCTATATTTTGAGAAGAGTTTTCAGGGGCCAAATTTATTTCGCTTCAAATAGTGTTCCTCTAATCTCTGTTCTCACAGACACATTTCTTTCAGCAGCATACGGTATTTCATTTATATTTGATTTGTATGGTGTGTTTTTTAATTGAATAAAGTAGTGACAGAATTAAGCACTGTGAATGTAGATAGTGACAATCTGAATGGAATAGCAGAGATACCTCAGCTCTTTCTTTTCCCACTGCCCCTTCCAAAAAAGCACACGGCAACGCTGAAGTTATCAGACCATATCAGGCTTTAGGGACATTAAATGTCAAGAGAGCAGACATACTATAGAAAGCTGATGGGAGCTCAGGGAACCTTTAGTATCAAATGTTCTCCTGTATAATGGGCGGCAACATCAATCTCAGGAATGCTGCTACAAATGTCAGAGAAAACCTTACACTGTATACTGATTAAAGTTGGAGATAAAAGTGCAGGCCCAAATCAAAGCCTTCACATTCTTTCACACAGAAACCTCGCTGCAACAATTGCAGTTTCTTAGTTATCAAAAAATAGAATCGGGAACACAGAGCTCATAAAGTTTCAACGTTTTGGCATTATCAAGAAAGCTTAGGTTGGGGTGGGGGAGAGTAATTTTTCTTCTCTGAAAATGCAGCAGAATCTCTCTTAAAGAAAGAGAGAAGCATTGATGTTTACTTCAGGGTTTCAAGACACAGGCCAACTTGCTTGGTAAATCCAGTGAAATGGTAACCCTTCGGTTCTCGTTTGAGAGATTCCCTGTGGTGCTGCATGCATTTGAGAGAGGAAATACAAAATCGTATGTCTTGATGCAGCCTTGGTTGCGCTGCTCATGGATTAAAAATGTCTCTGAAGAACTAAATCATACAGTGCTGTGGCAAGAACAAAACAGCTTAAGGAATCATTACAAGCAAAAAGAAAACATTAAGTCTGTGATATAAAAGCCTAGAAGTTTCAGAACAGCTTCAGTCAGCTAACTAAATGACCCACAGTGACTAAAATACTGCAGGCCCCAATTTCAAGGATTCCAATAAAATAAAACAAAACACCAACATTTGTCAGAGCTATAAGGCCAAACTAGATGAGATTTTTTTTTGGTGTTCACCTAATATACTAGGGGTTGGTTGGTTGGTTGGTTGGTTGGTTGGTTGGGTGGTTTGTTTGTTTGTTTGTTTGTTTGTTTGTTTGTAAAGGAATCGTTAGCCTAGAGGGTCTGAGTTCAATTAAGACCATTGTCAAGTTTCCTCTAATAAGAGAGCCCAAAACAATTACTTTACTTCAAGCTTTGCCTAGTGGGTCCCTCAGACCTTGAGAAGTTGGGAATCCTTATTGTCCAAGGGTATTTCTGGAGGAGTTCTCTGAATTATGACTCTAATTTCAGCACACAGACTTACTACTTCATTTTTACCCTGACTTCTCTTGTCTTTCCTACCTTATGTCTCCATTTCCCTTCCCAGAATTTTCTTTGCTCCTTTGGTTTAATTATTCCTGTTCCTAGTTTTGTGTTTGCTTCACTCTTGCCCTTCTCTGTAACACTCGGTGCCAAATTGCTCTCCTGCTCCCATCATTTGCCTCTTATGCACCTGTAGTGTGTTTGAAAGTGTGCTTCACTGTCACTCTCCCACCCCACCTGTGCTTATGTCCAGTTGGGTCAAAATAGCAAAACCGTAGGGACTGATGACAACTCCCATCTCACAACCACATCTTGAAGAGAGGGGGGCTAAAACCATTTGCCCACTGGGATCCTGACTAGAACCGCTGACCCCATTATTCACAATGGTAAGAAAGCTTCCGTTGGCACCGACTACCCTATCATGAATAGTGAGCATGATCAGGATCCTGGCAAGCTCCACCCCATGGTCCTCCTCTGACTCAGCTCCTCCCCACACAGTAGCTTCTGACAAAAATTCAAATATGGCAGAATAAAGTATGTGACAAATGTTGTGCCCAGTTCTGCTGGCCTCTAGGTGTCCATGGAGGTGGTAAGCTTCTCTCTCTTTTATACTACTTTATACTGCAGGTTAACTTGTGTTAACACTGACCTAATTGACACCTCCCAATTATTATCCTCATAATCATCATCTGGATTTCACAATTCTCTGAATTTTGCAATACAGTTCTCGGCTTTAAAAAAATATGTCAAAATGCATTTAAATGCATATTTTAGGATACCTTTATAAAATTTAAAATGTTGAGAAACAGCTTTGTAATAAATGCTGAAAGAGAGAATATATTATTAAAAATAAGGGGGAAATAAAATAGAATTTCAATATAGAATAGGCAGAGATATAAAATAAGGAGCACGCTACTGTTAGACAAGAAATCAGTACTCATTCTCCAATTGTAATTGAGTCTGAAGTGAAGATTTTCTGAGATTAATGCCCTTTGAACTCCATGTTGTACTGTAAGGCTGTTACTGCTTTCAGATGCCTTTAAAGATAGTGTAGCAGTCAGAGAGTCAATGCAGGAAGCATTGTGAATAGAGAGAAGAGAATGTTAGTCTGCCCCCCCCTCCTGCCCCAGTGTATCATTCTATAAGGCTCCAATGGCTATTGCTCATCAAGGTCATTTCTGAACCAGGCTAAAGGTAGCATATCTCTAGGACTGCATCATCCTCAGGCTGCCTGAGAAGCAACTGCAGTCATTAGCAACTCCCAGAAAGACATGATAGACAGTGTCATGTAAATGCCCCCCCTTGCCCCAGGTTACACTGTTCATCTGCAGTCTGGGTTAGCCTGTGCTGTCCAGGCACCCTGTGGCAATGCTCTCCCTGATCCAGTAAGGCAAAGGATCATACCCCAGATACATAGAAACCCTGCCATACTTAAGCGGCATAAGGCAGCAGCAACCTTGTGTCACTTTGCTGAAACGTCTTGAATATGATTCAGCATTAGAATGGTTATTATAGTCTTCCTATGACAGGACGAATGGAGGCGATTAAGTAATCAGAGTCGCTAGCATGCTTCCCGCGACAGCCTGATGGCTCATGCCTCAAGGACAATGGCGTATTCGGCAAATATGCCAGGGAGCACAGATCAGACCACTAGTGAGACAACAAATGTAGCTCACGCCCTCCAGCAACTTCAGCAATGATCAGAAAAGGAATAGGTGTCTCATTTTCTCTACTAGTCAGAAATGCGCATGTATCTTTGAACTTGCATATCCAGGCAGGTGTCATGCAGTGGCGAAGAGTCTGAGCTATGAAAGTTGAAGTTTCCTATTCAAGCTCTCACTGTGAACTCACCAGGCAGCCCTAACTGAGGCTACTCCACCTAGGCCTCCTGGGTAATCCAGCCAGATGGGTGGGGTATAAATAATAAAATCATCATCATCATCATCATCACCTGTAAGAATTACAAGACCACAGATCTGAAGCAATCAGACTGGTTTACTAAAGAATAAAAACACAATTACAACAAAAGCATTGAAAACAGCAGCTCAGAGGAAAATAAATGTATTCGTTAGCTTGTTCTGATTTGGCACTTCACAGGAGAGGGTGAGTGGGGCTGCACATGCTCTCCCCATCCACACTGGTTCTACTCAAAGAACTTTGCACATTGGTTGGAAGTCTATACCTGGGGAAGCCATGTGCATTCAGCTGGATATGTGTGGGTTTCGCCACATGATCAGGAACCCTGAACGCTTGGAAGAAAACACACAGAGAGACACATACACATGGGTACAGAGCATACTATAAAATACAGAGCTGTGTTTTAAACTTTCCCTGAAGAAGAAATACATTTCAAAATGAGTTGGCACAATAAAATCTTTATTGGCGGGCACCCTTACGGCGTCAGCTCTGCCCTTTGCGTGCTGAGGTCCCCAAGACACCCCAAACCCAATAACTCAAACTTCACACATTATTTTTGTTTAAGGTTTTTGGCATAATTTTGGCCACAACTTTATTATCAATACAAATTGTGAGTGGTTGCTTAGGCATTGGTTAGACTATCTGTCCTCCCCGCCTTGGGGACAGCCCTGACTCCGTAGTCAGTGCGGAAGAGCAAGATCAGGGTCAACTGGAGCTGCGAAACAGACCCTCAGCTAATCCCCGCATGCTCCTTGGAACTTACACGGCCCGCACCCTGCACCAAGGGTTTGGACGAAGGGGATGGTAAGTTCCAGAATTCCTTTAACGGAATACCCGTGCAGCATTGGAGGGGCAGGCCCAGCCTATCCATACCCCTCCACCAACCAATTTTAACCAATGCCTAACCGCCAACCTTACAAGTTGTGACGATTTGCTACGCAGTAGGCAAAACCCAATTGGCACACACTAATCAGCCAAGAGGTAAATTCCTACTGGGCCCCCGCACCAAGGCGAACGACCCCATGACAGGCATAGCAAGGTCAAGCGAAGCCCAACAAGGGAGGGCGGGCGGGAGATCCGATGTCCACAGCAAAAGAGAAAGAGAAAGCTGTGGACCTTGCTTAAATAGCCACTGACCCCACCCCTAAGTTTGCAACATCAACTTTCCCCAGATAACCAGATCCTCCCATCTAAACAAGCCCTGGCTTTAACTTGCCTAGCAATCATGGGGTGCCTTGTATAGCCCCATCCGCAACCCGTGCTCTCCTTTTAGTGAGAACACGCTTTCTGCCCTGCTATTTCCTCCTCTAGTTTCTCTACATTTGAAGCAGGCCAGCATCTTCCAGCCTAACCAATCTAGATTTTGAACAAATCCTTTTGCTTCAATACAAGCGAGAGGAGACAATAAACATTATCAGCTATCACCATCCGTATTTTGACTTCAGCGGTAAAGTCCTTTACTTCAGTACTGTCTATGCTGCCAACTCACTGGTGAGTCCCCACTGAGTTGGCATTTTGGTGGAGAGCACAGACGTGAGGGACTTCAGTGCTATTTGAACACGGCGTGCTGTTATTAATTTAATTAGTTAATGTTACAAATGTTTAAACCACTTCACAGCCTGAAGCCACTGAAGAGGTGCACAAGAAGATAAAAAGTGAAAGAACATACAATAAATGCAAATTGATTCCAGAGAGCTGGAGCTGCAACAGTAAGCACACCTCTGGGTCATGAGGCATTCTCAGCAGTGCCACAGGCACAGAAAAAGCTGGAGCTGATGCTCTGAAAATGCTAGTACCTTTACTTTCATTGTAAGTTGGGTTCTTCTAGGCTCAATCTGATGAAAAGCTCTTTGGCCTTTTCCTTTCTGCATAAGACATGAAATGATGATTCTGGAAATCCTGACATTTTTGACTCAAATACTTTCCACGCTCAGCAAAACAAGATGCTTCCTGAAGAGTCAGATATGAAATTCACCAAGTGTTGAAGATTTCAAAACATTGGAAGGGAGTCACCTAACAAACCCCTCGAGTGGAAGCCCTGATCAAGAGTTTCTGCAATTGCAACTGGGATTTTCTCCCCCATGCCTCTGAAAATTGGTTATTGGGGTTTCTTTTGGGAGAACCCCCCCGAAACTGTGTGCAGTGGGAGGGAGGAGAGATCATTCCATCTGGAAAGCTGACATGCTTGCACAGACAGAATGTTTGTAATAGCACAGTGTTGAATTCCGCTCGTTAATTGCATGCACATGGAGTGGGGGAATATCTGTATGAAGCACGTAATAGCTGAATACCTTTCCTTTTATGATTTCTCTTTTTCTGGGTCTGATTAATTGCGGTACGAAAGGACCTGAAGCCCCAAAGACACGTCACCCTTGGTCGTTTACTTTACAAACTAACATGTTCCCTGGCCTAGTACCCACAGGAATATTGATGTAAACAAATGAACATCTTCTCCACATTTTCTGATTAATGTCAACCATCAGGTGTTGTGAATAAAATCTCATTAGTGTTTAGATTTCATTCAACGAATGCTTCATTACCATGCAAATAGAATAGGACCTTGTTTCCAGCCTGGCTAATTGCCACCAAATATATAATACCAAGAATCAAATTCCTGTGTAAGGGACACTCTGTGCAGCATAATCAAAGTCAGGAACTTAAATAACTGGATGAAGTATTTAACTCATTATACAGCATAGGTAAAACATCAATTGTATAAGACATGGGTCAGCCCATTCACTGCTTCTCACATTATATTTCCCCTAGTTACATTCTGAGAAGAGAAGACTCCCTGGAAAAGACCCTGATGTTGGGAAAGATGGAGGCCACAAGGAGAAGGGGACGACAGAGGATGAGATGGTTGGATAGTGTTCTTGAAGCTACCAACATGAGTTTGACTAAACTGCGGGAGGTAGTGGAAAACAGAAGTGCCTGGCATGCTCTGGTCCATGGGGGACTAAATAACTAAAAAACAAAGTTACATTCTTATTCACCCTTTCCCCCGTTATCTTACCAGCTGACCCAACGCTGCACCTGCAAGCAACTAAAGTTAAAGGTAAAGGGACCCCTGACTGTTTGGTCCAGTTGTGACCAACTCTGGGGTTGTGGCGCTCATCTCACTTTATTGGCCGAGGGAGCCGTCGTATAGCTTCCGGGTCATGTGGCCAGCATGTCTAAGCCGCTTCTGGCGAACCAGAGCAGCGCACGGAAACACCGTTTACCTTCCCGCCAGAGCGGTACCTATTTATCTACTTGCACTTTGAGGTGCTTTCAAACTGCTAGGTTGGCAGGAGCAGGGACTGAGCGACGGGAACTCACCCCGTCGCGGGGGTTTGAACCGCCGACCTTCTGATCGGCAAGTCCTAGGCTCTGTGGTTTAACCCACAGTGCCACCCGCAAGCAACTTACAAGTAAGCAAAAATGTTCTTGAGTCACATGCAAGGGGACAAACCCACCTGCTCCTTTTGGCAGGGCTGCTGTCCCCAACCAAAGTGGTGACATGCTAGCTGTCGTTCGTGTTTCTGCCTCTGGATATATTTTAGTGGTCTGCCTAGTGAAAGTGTTGTTCTATCAAGATATAATTATTACCGTCCGAAAAGCCAATGTGTAATGGTTACAGCATTTGGGCCTTTTCAGTTAAGAGGAAAAACAATAGAATCATAGAATTATAGAGTTGGAAAATACTTCAAGCATCATCTGGTCCAACCCCCTGCAAAGCAGGAATCTCAACTGAAGCATCCATGACTGATGGCCACCCAAGGTGTTTGCAGTGGCCATCCAGAACTGTATATAATTATGTGTGGCATGGAGAAAGCAGATACAGAAACGTTTTTCTCCCTTGTAGCACTGGAATGGGACGCAGATGGCGCTGTGGGTTAAACCACAGAGCCTAGGACTTGCCGATCAGAAGGTCGGCGGTTCGAATCCCCGTGGCAGGGTGAGCTCCCGTTGCTCGGTCCTGGCTCCTGCCAATCTAGCAGTTCGAAAGCACCTCAAAGTGCAAGTAGATAAATAGGTACCACTCTGGCAGGAAGGTAAACGGCATTTCCGTGCGCTGCTCTGGTTCGCCAGAAGTGGCTTAGTCATGCTGGCCACATGTACGCCGGCTCCCTCAGCCAATAAAGCAAGATGAGCGCCGCAACCCCAGAGTCGTCCATGACTGGACCTAATGATCAGGGGCCTCTTTACCTTTACTTTAGCACTGGAACTCATGGACACTGAAAAAAGCTGCATGTTGAAAGATTCAATATTGACAAAAACATAGTAAGAGCATATAGCTAAATTATGGAATTTCTTGCACAACATGGGATGGTGACCACTAAGTTGGATCGCTCTTAAAAAGAGTTAGCCTTATCTTTCATGAAGTTGTCTATCAACGGCTACTAACTTTCTGCCTCCAATGTCAAAGGCAGTTGTTAGAAACTGCACAAGGAGAGAGTGCTGTTGCACTCAGCTTCTGCTTGTGCCAGAGTTCCCTGCATTAGCCTTCAACTTCTGCCAGGCTATTCTCATAACCCACTAGGTTCTAACTTGGTTCTCTTCCTCATTTGCCAGCCTGCCTTGATTCCATCCTGGATCTGCCCTTGATGTAACAGATTCTTCCAAGCTCTCTTCGCCATTGTGTTCTTTCTTGTTTTCTGCTGCTCTAGCTCTGCTGGACAGTCACAGGACCAGAGTGGCGTACTCTTTAGAATGTGTATTAGGACTTGAGAGACCCAGGTTCAATTCTCCACTGTTGTGAAGGTCCCTGGGTGAGCCAGTTACTACATCTCAGCCTCAACTGCCTTTTGAGGGTAAAATAGCAGGAGAGAACCATGATTCGTTCATTCTATTTGTATGCCATTTTTCCATGCACAAAAACCGTTCTCAAGGTGGCATTCAACAAAGAAACAGGGATGCATTTGAGCAAAGTGGGATGAAAATGTAATAATGCATCAGGTATATGTCTGGGTGCCAACCTGCTTCTGATAGGTGCTCCCTATATATTGAGAGTTAGTGTGGCCTAGTGGTTAGAATGCGAACAAGTAGGAATGTGCGTGAGATGCTACTCCCCAATCTACGCTAACCTCATGGGGAGCAGAGCAGAGGGGAGGGAAGAAGCCCATGTATCCTGAACTTCTTGAAATAAGGGTGAAGCAGACATATTAAAATATTGTGAGTAAATTTTCAGCACAGCTACCAGAGATTGTTATGGAAGCCAGGCAGATTACAATGTGTTGGTCTTTAGTTTCTGTAGCAGAAACTGCTGCTGGCACCGCAACAGCTAAAGTACATAAAGGTAAAGGTAAAGGTACCCCTGCCCGTACGGGCCAGTCTTGACAGACTCTGGGGTTGTGCGCCCATCTCACTCAAGAGGCCAGGGGCCAGCGCTGTCCGGAGACACTTCCGGGTCACGTGGCCAGCGTGACATCGCTGCTCTGGCGAGCCAGAGCCGCACACGGAAACGCTGTTTACCTTCCCGCTGGTAAGCGGTCCCTATTTATCTACTTGCACCCGGAGGTGCTTTCGAACTGCTAGGTTGGCAGGCGCTGGGACCGAGCAGCGGGAGCGCACCCCGCCGCAGGGATTCGAACCGCCGACCTTTCGATCGGCAAGTCCTAGGCGCTGAGGCTTTAACCCACAGCGCCACATACATATGGGTTAAAAGCACATATAGTATGCACATACCATCAGCCTGCTAGTGTTTTTTTAAGCATTGGTAATAAATCCACATATGAGATGGAGCATAACATTCCATCCATTGTCACTGATAGCATCTTCTATTATTTCAGCAAGGCACAAAATAAAACATAAACCACAAATACTGCATCAATTACATACCCCCAGTGCATAAAAAGATTTCCTCTGGAATCAGTATTCAGAAGTAGAAAGAAAGAACTAATGAAATGAAACCATCAGGTTCCATATGCAGATTTCCATATGTAGATTTCCAGATCATCTGAATTTCAGCTCCAATAGCTAAAGGCATAGTCTATATTTGATTATTATTATTTTTTTAACCATCTACACCACTGGGAGGCCTTCAGTAATAATCTCTCCAGCTAGCAAAACTTGTTTTTCTTCAGCTATCATCAACCAGCCCAGCTGTCATCCATAATCTTCCTGATAATGTGAGCTGCTGTAATACCCCAGGACTCGATTATTTTGTGCGAAGTTTGTTGAAATCTGGCCAGAAAGACCAGTCAACAGATCTGGATTCTCAAGTGAAATTACAGCTTTAATTAACTTAAGACTGAAGCATTTTCTCTGGCATTTCCCTGTTTCGATAAGCTTATCAAAATGTTATTTGGCACGGCAAAATTAGAATCACCATTCAGGCAAACAATCAGATAAACAAACAATGCTCTTCTCTTAACTATATTCATACCATCTCCATGTCCAATTCACTGCTATATTTAAGCTGCCTTGCTTCTCATCCCGGAGGCGTCACCCCAGGGATCCTTCTCCCCAAGCTATTTTCTCAGAGCTACACGGAGGCTTCCCCCTCCCCTTTCTAAATCTTCTGGGATAAGAAGTGAGAATATGAAATACAAGGCAGGGGATCAGAAAGTGAAAGAATACATAAGAAAATAAATGAGGGGAAGCGGAATGGATTTAATAAAACAGTGGGACACAAGAAAATGGGAAAACAGAGGGCTCTAGATAAAGTAGAATGCCTTCATCATCCCTGAATAAAATTCCCAGGATTGATTATAAGATTATACACACTTACTTGGAAGTAACACCCATTGAACTCTGTGGGACTTGCTTCCAAGTAAAGACACACAATGGTAGGTTGTTAGATATACACAGTCCCACTTTAAGATAAGTAAATGATCGGTATTATTATTTTCATTTTTTTTATTGCAGTCCACCCCTACCCCCTACCCCCGATAGACACAGGCACACACCATCTAAGCAATGGGAGGATCTGCATTAAGCGTGAAACTCCACACACCACCATTCACCTGCCTGCAATCAAGTGGACTGAATCCAGCTGCCTCCCACCTTCATAACAATCAAAGTGAAAGTTAATATACCTTAAAAGAAGCAACAGGTATCAGGCAATGAATGGCATCAAATGGACAAGTCAGGGAACCTGACCCGCATTGCAGATGGTGATCTGAACTTGACAGGGACTTTAACTGTATGGGCAGCCAATGACATGGGCAATAACTGAATCAAAGGTTTGCCACTTTGTAGCTGAGCCTCTTTGCCAGTTCTCCAATGTGTTTCTTCAAACATTTGCTCTTCAATAACTGGTTAGCTGGCAATTTTACTATTTATACCCCACACATCTTACTGGGTTGCCCCAGCCACTCTGGGCAGCTTCCAACATGTATATAAACATAATAAAACATTTTAAAAGTTCCCTGTACAGGGTTGCCTTCAGATGGCTCGGAGGTTGGATAACTCCATACCCTCCAACATTTCTCCAATGAAAATAGGGGCGTCCTAAGGAAATACAGAACATTCTGGAATCAAATCAGAAACTGAGACGGCTTCTCGAAATCAGGGACATCTTTGGGAAATAGGGACAATTATAGGGTCTGGAAATACCTGAGCCCTTATATCCCAGTTGTCCCGTGTGTTACATATTCCTCACTGTCCCTCCAGTAGAAGTTGGACATTTATCATCGCTGCTCCCAAGCTCTGGAATGCTCCTCCAGCAGAAATTTGATTTGCAGGTATCTCTTAAAGACCTTTTTAATGTAGGCAGGCCAATGCTATTGTTTATTTTTAATATAATATTAATAATAGTAAGAATAAATTTGATTTATATCCCGCCCTCACCAGCCAGAACTGGGCTCAGGGCATCTAACATCAAAATATATAATACATTAAGACATAAAATTCAGCAATCTACTGAAATACAGCTTAAAATCGGATTAAAATCAAAATAAGATCACATGGCTTCCCACAAATTATAACTATAACTATAGGGGTTGGGAACCTTAAGTACTCACCAGGCTCAGCTATTTGTATGAACCGGTGAGAAGAGTAAGAGAGGCCACTTATATGCAGGGTCTTGTAAAAGGAGAGGGGTCAGACTGAGCCCCGACCAAAGGCCTGATGGAACAGCTCCGTCTTGCAGGCCCTGAGGAAAAAAGTCAAGCCCTGCAGGGCCCTGGTCTCTTACGACAGAGCGTTCCACCAGGCTGGGGCCAGTCTAACCTCCTTGAGGCCCGGGAACTCCAAGATGTTATCGTTTGTGGACCGTAAGGTCCTCCGTGGGGCATACCAGAAGAGGCAGTCCCGTAGGTACAAGGGTCCCAGGTTGTATAGGGCTTTAAAGGTTAGAACCAGCATCTTAAACATGTCCCTGTACTCCACCAGGAGCCAGTGCAGCTAGTATAGCACTGGATGAATGTGATCCCACGGCAAAGACCCCGTAAGTAGTCTTGCTGCAGCATTCTGCAGCTGTTGGAGTTTCTGGGTCAGCTTCATGGGCAGCCTCGCATAGAGCAAATTACAGTAATCAAGCCTGGAGGTGACCATCGCATGGACCACAGTGGCTAGATCAGGAAGATAAGGAACCAACTTCTTAACACAGTGCCTTTAAAAATGCTGCCTTTGCTGTAGCTGTAACCTGTTCCTCCATAGAGAGGGAGGCATTGAGGGTTACACCCAAACTCTTGACAGAAGGTGCTGGCACTAATTGTGCTCCCTCAAGGGATGGGAGTTTACCCCCCAACCCCATGTCGTCTCGACCCAACCAGAGGACCTCTGTCTTTAAAGGATTTAGCTTCCCACGCAACCATCCAGCCACAGCTTCCAAACCTCTGGCCAGTGTATCTGGGGCCGAATCAGGATGGCCGTCTATCAACAGATAAAGTTGAGTGTCATCAGCATATTGATGACAACCCAGCCTGAAGCTCCGAACAAGCTGGGCAAGATGTTAAAGAGCACTGGGGAGAGGATTGCGCCCCGTGGCACTTCACACGCCAAGGCGTGCCACGGTGACAACGCCTCCCCTAGCGCCACCCTCTGTCATTTTAATGCTCCTGTCGTGCTGGGTGGTTTTTTTGGTGGTTTTTTTTTTGCTGTTTTCTTTTTTATTGTATATATTGCTACAGTAACTGTCATGTTACATTGTATGACTTGGTGGATCATAGATACTTTTCTAAATAATAATTTAAAAAATTAACATTGTCATTTTTGATGGAGAAAGGACCCACATGCTATACCAAAACAAGTTTCTTTTTAAAAGTCCCATTGCAACTCAGGAAAAACAACACCCTCCCCCCCCAAAAAAAAAACAACAACTTCTGGTTCTTATTTTTCTGAATTTCTCATATATTCATACAGTTAGCATGAGCAATGAATAGTTTTAGTTGAGCAATTCTATATCCTAAGGGTTTTCTTCCCCAAGTCATTTTCATAGCAGCTTTGATAGGAAATCCGCTGAGAGATGAACTGGAAAAATAAACTAGAAATCAGGGCCCCAAGTGAGATGAACCATAAGAGGGGGGAAATATGAAAGTAGGATGCAATAAATAAAGCAGCTGGGTTCATGAATATGAGGAGGAGGAACACACACCTCTAAGCTATCTGCATTCTTAAAGCCAACTCATGGGGTTGAAGAGAAGTTTCAGACCAAACTAGCATTTCGGAGGCAAATGCAACATGAATATTAATATATAGCATTCCTAGGAATAAGCCAAACCTAATCATGGGTTTTCACAAACACACACAAAAAGCTTTGTTTTGTTTAATAAAATTTATATACCACTTGATTGTAGGGGGAAAGAGCTCTTCTTCTATTGATGTTATTAAAACCTCCATGGATTTTTGTATACCTCAGCTCTACCTGTTCCAACAGGACATGACAGAAGTTCATATTCACCTTTTGAAATGTACTCGTTAGCTTTGACTATTTCAACAGCTTATGTACTGCTTCTTTCTGCAATCCAAACTTCTTTGCACAGCTCATGTTTATGAGAAGTCTGCTACCATAAAGATGTTTGTCCTTTGGGGAAAGGGCTGTAGCTTCATGGTAGAGTAATATGCTCTGGCTGCAGATGGCACCACATTAATCTCCAACATTTCCAGGTAGCGCTAGACAATTCATCTAGGCAATACTGAGCAATGTGGACCAGTTTCCTATGTCCCTATATAGCTAGCATGCATCTGTTTTGGGAAACAACGGGGGAGTGTGCCTTTGCAAGTGAGGTCAAACAGTTGGCAGGTTGCAGCGCCTATCAGCAGGAAATGAAACCCAAGAACTCAGTGGCTCTGTGTTCTCACAGCACATGGGGAGAAAGAGACCCCAGCATGTCAGAATAGTGGCTAAACTATGCAGTGATGATCAAGCAAGACACTTGCATAGGATCTTTTTCTGGGATCAGAGATAGGGAAATTAATTAAACTCCATTAAGGACTAAAATGAAGACTTGGGCACATTGCTCGTTTAGGTGCAATGTGCTATTTTTTATTTTGCAAAATTTAATTGTAACTATTTTCCAGTGAAGCTTTGAAACTCATTCTTGTGATGTAGAGCATTCATTCCTACTCTGCACAAAGTCCAAAGTCAGGGGTTCTGTTGCAACAACTCTTAACACCCCCAACTCTCAGTTCTTTATCTAAAAGAGCTACTACTTGTGTGTGTTTTTAGACAACCACAAAATTCATTGTGGCAAACACTAAAAGCCTCTGGATTTTCTTGCTTCTCTTTTTGTATCTAGGGTTTTTAAAGAACAAAAAACAAGAAAAATTAAATCACTAATTACAAGCTCTCTTGAGAAATATTTTCTTTTACTGTACAAGATTATCCAGATGGCTAGAATTGGATCACAGGAAAGATAGTTATGACTGACAGTTTTTTTTAAAAAACAAGAACCCTCAGTGATACCAAACAAAAGATTTATACACTGTACACAAGCTGAACACTGAAGGTACAATTCTCAGCTGAGCTCATTTGCTGCTGTGTACAGTGAGACTTGGGCTGGCATCGGAAACACATAACCAAACTGGCACATTTGGCTCTCTATCAGGCCGCTTTCCTTTTCCTCTTTCATCCTACATCTAAGCCTTTCTGCAAAACCCATGGATAATTCATCTCTGATTAAACTGAAGCAAACATTTGCAACCAATCTAGGGCAAAAAAGGGAGGGGAGGGCTGTGTAATCTTTGACATCGCAGAAAAGGTGCAGAGCCCAGAAAATGGAATTGTTTTTCTATCATCAGTTTGTCATGTAACTTTTAGCAGATATCTTGTAGATGTCATGATGACAAATAGCTAATGAAATTCATCCTTCAGCATGAATCTATGTCATATTGAATATTTTGCTATTGCTTCAAAATGTGGAAGTGTTATACAAATATTGTATATTAGTGAGGTTGCTCATAGAAAAATGCCCATTTAGATTTCCACATAACCATAAAGCCTCTGTCCTAGACACTTCAGGTAAAACCCAAGGCCTACGTTTCCTCTTCGCCAACTCTTTAGGGTCCATGCATGCAAGTTCTGTCCCCAGTGTCCCTAGGCATGTGGACTCCTCTTTAGACCACAGGTTTAGTGGGCTGCAATGGATTTCTAAGGAAAATCAATAGATGCTAAATACATGAAGGTCCAATGAGGCACTGCACAACCAGCACCATTGAGGGCAGGGCTTGGAGGTTCACCCTGCTCCCATCCAGCTTTTTAGCCCTTGTGTGTTCAAGCAAATGCCTGTTCAGGACTGTGGTCTATTAAAAAATGGATGCTGTTATCCAAAACAACCATTTTTTCCAAAAATGGGAAATGTATAAGAGTTACTTACAGAAATATAATAGTGGTGCAATATCTATGGCAGCATACGAATGACCCTTGTTTAAAGTGACAGCTAAGGTAAAAGGTACAAACTATTGTAAGAACGTATTAGAAAATACAGAAAGAACAAGGTAGCATCTTCATAGAAGAATATTTGTACACGAACACTTTCTTTTTTGTCGAATTAAGTGTGTGTATATTATTTATGTTACTTTTGAATTTCAATAAAGTTTAAAACAAAACAAATGGATACTGTATAGATCCAATTACTTTTTCTGTGATTCAATCTAGAAATTCAGCTCAGGATGGCTTCCTCTGGTAGAGGTCCCCGAGTATAAAATGCACCTGTGTTACATCATTGGAAAAGGCTCATCCATGTATTTTATATTGCAAAAGTAGATAAAAGAAGGTTCAGATTTGTAAAATAAAAATAAAAAATAGGAATATGCTAAATTATAATGCCTATTTATAAATGATTACTATAATGTAAATAAAAATACAATAATCTCACCATAGTGGGGAAAACTGTGACCAGGTGATCCATGTGACTGTTCAGTCTGCTCTCAAAGTGCTAGCAACTTCCTTGCTCTCTCAATGTGTGGT
Source organism: Podarcis gaigeae (assembly GCF_964106915.1). Lineage (NCBI taxonomy): Eukaryota > Metazoa > Chordata > Lepidosauria > Squamata > Lacertidae > Podarcis > Podarcis gaigeae. The sequence goes on along the minus strand of NC_139678.1, from coordinate 37,888,118 downwards.
TGAACAGATGTGGACAGGACAGCACATCAAATAAACGACTCCTTCAAACAGAGGACTGTCCTCTGTAAAAGATGTTTAGAGGAAAGACAAGTAGGAAATGACACCATAGAAACTTATTAAAAAATATGCATGGCACAGAGAGTGGATAGAGAAAAGTTTTACTCCCATAATGCTAGAACTTGTTGACATTCAATGAAGCTAAAAATTAGAAGATTTAGGGCAGATCATGGAATCATATAGATGTCTTGTGCATCCCCCTGAGATGCAGGAATATTTTTGCCCAATGTGGGGCTGAAACTCACGACCCTGAGATTAAGGGGCTCGTGCTCTACTGGCTGAGCTACCCTGTAGAAAAAGAAAGTACTTATTTACACAGCCCATTGTTAAATTATGGCATTTTCTCTCCCAGAGTGAAGGGAGAAGGCTAAGCAACGGCTCCTAGACATGATGGCTATGCTCTGCCTCTATGGTTGGAAGAAAAGTTTGGATTTGATAACCCGCTTTATCACTACCCTAAGGAGTTTCAAAGCGGCTAACATTCTCCTTTCCCTTCCTCCCCCACAACAAACACTCTGTGAGGTGAGTGGGGCTGAGAGACTTCAGAGAGAAGTGTGACTGGCCCAAGGTCACCCAGCAGCTGCATGTGGAGGAGTGGGGACGCGAACCCGGTTCACCAGATTATGAGTCCACCACTCTTAACCACTACACCACACTGGCCATTGTTGGAGGCAGTAACGCTTCTGAATACCAGTTGCTGGGAGCTGCAGGAGGAGAGAATGCTTGGGTGCTCTGTTCCTGCTTCTGGACTTCTGACAGGCATCTGGTTGGCTGCTGTAAGAACAGGATGTTGGACTAGATGGACCATGATCCATCAGGATGTTCTTATGCTCACTCACAAGGAGCTGAAACTCTGCATTTAGATTGTAAGCTTCTAATCTAAATACTGAGTCTTGGCTTCTCACGAGTTCAGAAAAATCTAACACTGCTCAGGAGGAGTTCTGAATTAGCATTCAAGAAGTAAGGTAAGGCATATTAATACTGCTGAAACTGTTTCAAACAAAGAATGAGTTTCTGTCATCAATTTCTTGTTTAATTTATACCACACGTATCTAGAATAAAAAATTAATTTTCATTTAATTTTAATGCATTGGTGTATTAATTTTGATATAATTAAGCCTAGAGAGGATACATCTCTTGAGCTAGCTCTGCTCGGGTATTTAGCTGTGTGCTGCACATTTCTTACTACCTACTCAAGGCAGAGCCCTATGAGGAGAACTAAAGATAAATTATTATTGGAAGCTTATTTGATGACAGGAGAGATTACAAATGCTATTAAAGATTTAGCAGTTGGAGGGGGGATGATGGAATACCAGTCAAACTATTTTTTCCCCCAACTGCCGTAGGATATGTGAGCACCACTATTGTTATAATTAGAGAACTGCTATGAACTTATTACTGGAGGGGTAAAGATTCCACCACTGCTTCCCAGATTTAAAGATTTTATCCTCCTCTAACATTTTTTTCTCTCTCCTTCAGTGCAAGCCTTTAAATACCATATTAAGAAGGAAAGCAGAAAAGGGAAGAAAATGTAGTGGTATTCAGCCAAGGGTTACTCATTGGAATTAATGGGCCTTAATCACTAATTTCTGTGGGTTTACTCTGAGTAAAACTTAGTTGAATTCCACCCAAGCTACCACAGAGCCAAGAAAAGTGTTCATACTTTAGAAGTTATCAGAACTAGATAAGTTAGCCGAAGGGACACTTTTGATATTCTTTGCATCTGGATGTTTGCAGTCTTCTTTCTTCCAGGCTGCCCAATAGCATAAGATGCAAGGTTAAATTATAAAAGCATGAAAGTAACAAACTGCAACATAAAAATTAGCAGAGCGAGAAAAATAAATAAAACTAGTTTCATACAATGACTGGACATACATGGTCCGTAAAAACTAGTGTTGCAAAATGTTCACAGATGTTCTAAAGAAAGTCTGGGGGAATAAAACAAAATCTGCCCCTGGTGCCGGAAGGAGCAGAAATAAGGCGCCAGGTTGGGCTTCTCTGGGGAGGGCATTTCACAGCTGGGGTGCTAAGCACTGAGAAGGTTGTCTCCCTGTAACCAATGCCACACGTCTCACAACACTTGCCAGGGTTTGGGAATTCTGTATTGCCTGGTCTTGTCTTCAAAGCGAAAGTGAAGCATGTTGAATAATCCCTGTTCCGATTCCCACCCACTCAAAAAATTGGACAGCACACTGCATGCACAACAGTTTTCAGTTCCCACACACACTTTACAGAAGCAGACATGCATATCAGTGAAATACTGCCCAAAACACCATTGCTGTGATTAGACATGTGGTTGCATCAATCGTCTTTCATAGTTGTCAAACTTACACAGATAAGAATGTACAGTAACAAGTTACCATAATACAGTATACCCCAGTGAAAGATATTGTTATTCCAGAGTTTTACGTGAGTGTGCAGAGGGTGTCACACTATTGTCCATCAAGCAGGTAGCAAAGAGGTACCAAGTTTTTATAAAGTCAACTGCTTCTTGATTACCCCCATCAACATTATTGTAGTATGGTGATCTGCTGACATGCTTGACATGCACTGATAAAACAAAACAAAAAATCAAAACAATTTTGATGTACAGTGGTATCTCGGGTTACATACGCTTCATGTTACATACGCTTCAGGTTACAGACTACTAACCCAGAAATAGTGCTTCAGTTTAAGAACTTTGCTTCAGGATAAGAACAGAAATCGTGCTCCGGCGGCGCAGCAGCAGCAGGAGGAGGCCCCATTAGCTAAAGTGGTGCTTCAGGTTAAGAACAGTTTCAGGTTAAGAACGGACCTCCGGAATTAATTAAGTATTTAACCTGAGGTACCTGCTCCGGCGGGAAGGTAAACGGCGTTTCCGTGTGCTGCTCTGGTTCTCCGGAAGCAGCTTAGTCATGCTGCCTACATGACCTGGAAGCTGTCTACGGACAAACGCCGGCTCCCTCGGCCAGTAAAGTAAGATGAGCGCCGCAACCCCAGAGTCGGCCACGACTGGACCTAATGGTCAGGGGTCCCTTTACCTTTACCTTACCACTATAGTGCTATGTATAGTTGTATCAAGAATCTTTTGCAGTGCTTCCCATGGCATATGAAAACCAGGCAAAAGAAATATTGATGCTAAATAATAATAATAATAATAATAATAATAATAATAATAATAATTTATTATTTATCCCCCACCCATCTGACTGCGTTTCCCCAGCCACTCTGGGTGGCTTCCAACAAAACATTAAAATACAACATTCATACAACCCATGCAATCAATATTGCTCTTTTTTTTTCTTTTCTTTTTTGCAATGTTTCACCATCAGTGTCAATACACATTTATATAAGCTGAGTGGTAGTGGGCAAATTAACTGAGATAAATAAAAGCTGCAGCAAACTGCACATGTGTCCCAATTCCAGAACTACATTTTGAAGCTATCCTAGTTCAACTTTCCCCAAACTGGTCCCTCTGAGTGTTTTGAACTAGAAATCATGTTGGCTGGGGCTGGTGGGAATTTTAGTCCAAAAACATCTGGAGGGCACCAATTTGGGAACTCTGAACTAGTTAAAGCAGAGTTTGCTTATTCAGTGCATCTCCCCTTTTCACGAATTGTTCAGTGAAGCTTATAGACATATTAAAAGCAGAAAATGCATAAACGATAAAGAAATATAAAAGATGAAACAAAAAAGCAGATAAATGTTTGATTTTTAAAAATTAAAAGAAGAAATAATCCAAAGACAGAAGAAATGAAACACAATATAATACGTCAAAGTCTTGAACAGAAATAATAAAATCAGGATTTTAAAATGTGCATGAAACCTCCCCCGGATTGCCCCCCACTTAGCGGACCATGACGCAGACTGGGGCAGAGCTAGGGCACTCTTCCCCACAGCCCTTTTTAAGTCAGAATGCCTCTCATTTGTCCAAGTATTGCCATGAAATCCGTAGAGAGGAAGAAAATGCAAAAGAGGAAGACTTTTCACTTTGAACAGAAAAATAAAGAAGAATGCTGCTAGTTTGAAGTGTTTTCTTAGAGATTTATTTGGCCTTATTAAATTTGGAACCACTAAAGAAGAATCCAATAGCTGTCAACATCCCAAAACAGAAGCCAAACAGCCTCTTAAGAGCTTTATCATTTTTTACACACACTACGTACCAGATATTAACTTTGTTTTATCCCGTAGCTGTTTGGCACAGAACATAAGGGAAACATAGCTAATAAATACAAAAGGAAAATGATTCATCTTGCATTATTTCTGTTTACCTTTTAAAAAAAGGTATGTACACTTTCTGTAAAGACAGAGACCAGAGTTCAGTGGTAGAGCCTGTACTTTTCCTGTAGAGAAACCTGCAGGGGTAGAGAACCTTTTGAGCCTAGAGGGTCAGTTTCTTATTGGTCGCCACCTCTTCAGATGCACTTTGACTGACGGCCTCCCTGTTAGTCACCTGGTGTCATTATATCATCAGAAGACTGACTGATGGGCTGCCCCACCCACCTATAAAATTTCCATGCACAGCAGCTCTTAAGTAACCAATGCTCTTCTGGTTGTCATGCACTCAGAAACCACATCTGAAAAAGCTGCTTTCTCCAATGATCACCTGCACAGTTGAGTTTCCCATGGCTGTGCTGCTGATCCAGCAGGATTAAATTCACCACCCACCAGCTGACTTTAACCCACCTTTCTGTAGGAATCATCTGCAAGTGTGCTGCAGGTGGTCGTGGTTTAGGAAATGGAGACGGCTTTGTGGTCCAAATTGGGAGCTGTGCCTGATCAGATCTGGCCTGTGAGGTGCAGGTTTCCCACACCTGCTGATGTAGAAGTTCCCAGGTTGGGTTTGGGAGTGGCCCACATGGTGGGGTGGTATGACAGGGCCACACTCCTGATACCTCCAGCTGTTTACTGGAATAGTGTGGAGGTAGGTCAGGGCAGTGGAGAGGCTGAGTGAACCCGCCAGTGAACCCAATCTGGCACTTCCATTGGTGTGCCCTACCCTGCCCTTGTTGGCATGCAGACGGTCACAAAGCCAGTTGGCTAGCCCCAGCTGGGTCATCGCCTTCCAGCCGTCCCGCTGCAAAGACCCATTGGCCTCTGCTCCAATGTAAATCAGTGACCCAGGCTACAAACCCAGGGCAAACTATATCAGCAGAGCGAACTGCGCACACAGAATAGGCATGAGGCTTGTGGAAGCATACTACAACTACGGATTTCTTAATCATAAATCAGGACAAAGAAACATGTTGTCTCTCTCTTTGTCTTCTCAGAGACAAAGAAAACCAAAAGCTATACACGTAACGGAAGTTCCCAGCAAGCTGTGATGTTATGTAAACAGACATGTGACACACAACAGTTCCATGTCTGCAACTAAAGGTGGAACAGAATTTTCCAACAGTCCCACCCTAGTAGGCAGCAGTGGATCCAATATTGGGAAGGCAGGTCTTTGACAGTGCTAAACTTGGTGAGCCTTTGTTGTCCCTGGCATCTCTAGATAAAAAAAGGAGCAGATATCAGGTGGTGGGGAAAGGGCCCTCTGTGCCTGAGACCCTGAGTTGCTGGTGCCTCTCAGGGTAGAGAGAAAGGGCTTCATGCAGAGAGCATTGTACACTGTTTTCCTGATGTTTCCTTACCTCATAATTTCTACTTTTTATGTGATCATTCACATGACATAAAAAACCATGTGGTGGAATCTCGAATAAGTTTATCATTTCCATGATCATTGTTTCCAGAACCAAATCCATTTGCAAGCCCAGCAAATCACAGGAGATTTGTGCTGTAATTTCACATGATGAAATTTGGGGTGGTATCCCACCATTTAAAATTTGGCATGGCATGGAATGGCAGAATGTGGATCAAAAAGCCACATTTATATAAACACAACTGGTACTGCAGTGGGAATGTTAGAAATTGGGGCAAAGGGACTAGCATGATAACCAGCAAAAGCAACACAAAATAAACCCCACATTTGAATGCAGCCTAAGACAGCCATTGCAGACTGGTGTGATATGGTTCTGAACTGGTGGTTAATGCTTAGTTTCTGATCATTTTCAGACAGTTTTTACTTCCTTTCATTCTGTAACCTCCTTAGCCTCTCTTTCTTTTCACGGTTCTTCTTTTTTTATAATATTTTTATTGCGTTTATAAAGTACAGAAAAAAGAATAGAAAACAGATTATAGAAATAAAATAGAAAAGTTACACATTTCCGTGTTCTTTTTTCCATCAAATCTAATGGACTTCCCCACATCCTCCCAACCCTGCATTCTCTGTAATACAGAACATCAGCAATTTGTTACCTTGTTTCAATACTTATTGTATCCTTCATTTTATCATGTTACCTAATATCAAATGTGTTATACCCCAAATCATGTACCTTTTCATTTAAACACAATAAAGTTATTTCATTATTCTACCTCTGACTTCTTGTGCCTTAATTTCCATTTCATTAATTTATCATTGCTGAAGCTAGAATTTCCTAAAAGGTGCATCTTTTAACATTCGTACAGCTTATAATGTTTTTTCAAATAGTCCTTAAATTTTTTCCAATCCTCCTCGATTGTTTCTTCTCCCAAGTCTCGGATTCTGCCAGTCATTTCGGCCAGTTCCATATAGTCCATCAACTGCGTGTGCCATTCCTCCAGCGTGGGTAGATCTTGTGTCTTCCAATGCTTTGCAATCAGGATCCTTGCTGCTGTAGTGGCGTACGTAAAAAAAGTTCTATCTTTCTTAAGCACTCTCTGGTCCACCATGCCCAGGAGAAAGGCCTCCGGTTTCTTAGGTAAGGTAAATCTAAGTACCTTTTTTAGTTCATTATGAATCATCTCCCAAAAGGCCTTCACTTTCGGGCAAAAGGAGAAGAAACTCTACATCTTTACAGAAAATGAGTCTCTTAACTTCAGAAGTGAGCACATCCTGATATAAAGCTCTTTAGCTTCAGATCTAAAGTGATATCACTCCAAGAGAGCAAAATATATTCAACATCACCACTATCTGTTGCTGAAAGGCACTTCAAGAACACTTTTAAGAAACACATCCATTCAGATGTAAGATCCATTGAGATCAATGGAACTTATTTCCAGCTAGGTGGGTATAGGATTGTGATCTTAGTTGTGGATGCACTATGCCTTACATAACTGGAGAAAAGATGCAATTTTAACACACAAAAGTTGCACACAATTAACTTCTATTGTTTTTAAATCTGACAAAGGAAACTTTATTAGAACTATATATTGAAGTTCAGGATCTCTTAACTTCTGAAGACAGAAGATTGATGTTATGTACATGATAGCTCAGCTGGTAGAGAATGAGGTTTGAGCCCCATGTTGGGCAAAAAGATTCCTGCATTGCAGAGGTTTGGGCTAGATGACCCTCGTTTGTCCCTTCCAACTCTACACGATTCTAAGTAGAATTGTACAGAGTCCATTTATATTTGTCTTGACCTTTGGTCTGATCTATTGTTCAAAAGCTCTGTAAAGAATCTGTGCTGCAGTATTCCTTAGCTGCGAAATGGGCCAATACTCTGTAGGTGGAATAAGAGCAAGCAGTACAGCGCATATGTGCAGCTTAGGAACTTGATTCTCCATGCCATGTGTGGCATTCCTTGCTGCTGCTTTTGTCATCTGGAGCCTCCTGCTTTCATGTTCGTTTCCGCTGTGTATCTGTGTCACACTTGAGTTTGGATTGTGAAGCATCAGCATTGTTCATTGTAATGTCACATTTCTGTGCTGTTAGATTCTACCCACTCACAGGAGTGTCTCTGTTTTCATCCAGAAAATTCTGAAATTAAATAGGAGACCTAAGCATGTGTTTAGTTCTCCAGCACTGAAATCAGCGGGTCTTTAAAAGCATGTATCTCTGGCTAGGTTATACATGCAAGATCACTTTACTGCATGTATGCCCAATTGACCACTTTGATCTGTGGAGCGGACACTGTTACAGGTGTAACATTCTCATTCTGCATGTGTAAGAATTCAATATTTTACTGTGGCATCACCCAAACTTTGGATCTCCCTGCCTAATGATATTAGGCACTCACCTTTGCTGTACTCTTTTTGGCACCAGTTAAAAGCATTTTTGTAGAGGTAAGCCTATCCAGACATTTAGAGTGTTGACATGTATTTCATCATTGATTTCAATTAATTTTAAAATGTTTAAAATAGTTGTTTCAAACTCTTTATTCAGTGATGATTTCATTGTTTTATTCTTTATATAAACTGCTCTGAGGTTTTATTACAATCAAGCAGTATATAAATATTGGAAATAAATAATAAAACAGTAAATATACCCAGCAGAAGAATCTTGATCTCGAGAATCACACTATTTAAAATAGTGTGACCTTGCATCCGAGTGAGCTGAACCCTATCAGAATCATGTCATGCACCTAAATAAGGCGGTTGCAGAGTTGGCTGGAGAATGCTAGCCTTGAGGCTTCTTCTAGCTTCTCTGGTTCATTAATTTGACACCTTTCCCCGTCATTGAAAAAGAAACTATGCCCTCTTCTCGAACAGATGAAATTAAAATATCATCGGCAATTTCCCCCTTTTGATCACTGTGAAAAGCAAAGCAAAAAAGAAATTGCAGGTGGCAAACACCTGTTGCATTTAAACACATGCTCGCTGACAGGCATTCTCCATGTCTGTAAGAACCAAACAAATTGGAGAATGTGTGGACTAAAAGTGGAAGCGATTTCTAAGCTGTGTGCCTTCCATTTTCCTTCATCAATTTCACACCGAAGATTGGTGCCAGACAGGCCAGGGAGCGGATGGGTGGGGGGAATAGGCAGACAGAAAGCAGCTGGAGCATAAGATAGAAAGTTGCTGGAAGTATTCCACATAACAATATCAAGTTAATAACATCAAACTAAATTGCATGAGGTGCTAAATTAGCAGAATTTGGGATGCAAATCCTATACCTACTCACCAGGGAGCCCAGTGGATTGATTTAAATTGGTGATTTTAATAGTGATCGAAATCAGCAAGAAATCCAAGTTTCCCACTGATGCATCTCCATCTAATTCCAAAACAATGGTGCAAATCTGACCATTAAGCCATGTTAATTTACAACTAAATGGAGTGTTGTTTATACAGTGGTACCTTGGGTTACAGATGCTTCAGGTTACAGACTCCACTAACCCAGAAATAGTACCTCGGGTTAAGAACTTTGCTTCAGGATGAGAACAGCAATCATGCTCTAGTGGCGCGGCAGCAGCAGGAGGCCCCATTAGCTAAAGTGGTGCTTCAGGTTAAGAACAGTTTCAGGTTAAGAACAGACCTCCAAAACAAATTAAGTTCTTAACCCGAGGTACAACTGTACTGTGTCATTCTTGTAACTAGAGCTTGCATCACTTTGTCACCCTGGCCCTGTTCATGTCTCACGCTGAAACACAGCTTACAGTTTCACCTGGGCTGTTTTGCTTCATACAGCCAGCATGCAGAGGAAACAAATCTGGACCAGGGATTGTGGTTTGTTTTCACTGAAACAAACCACAATGGGTATGTCAAAAACAAACCTGGGCGTATCGTTTTGGTTTGTGTGGAGTGAAATGAACAGTGACTCCCGGTTTAGATGTAATGCTAAGCCAGGAACTGTGGAAGAGCAGGGAGGAGTGAAGTGAAGGTGATTGGCTCATGCATGACAAGCCATGGTTTCCCATGACTTGTCAACTAAGGCTACATTCAGACATGGGAAATCATAGAATCATGTAATTGTAGAGTTGAAAGTGACTCTGAGGGTCATCTAGTCCAACTCCCTATTGTGTTCACAAGATAATGCTGACACAAGACACGTGGCTTGAACAAACTCACAGTCCATGGGATGCGCCACCATGGCACCAACGCCTAATCTGATCTGACACTACATACTAGTACACAAGTATACAGTAACGCAAGTCCAGATCTTTACTGTCAAAGCGTTGCAGTGCATACGGACAGGGATTTGCAATTTGCCCATGGCCATTTTGCCCATTAGGTGCCTGGTAGGCTGGAAGGCACAGTGTGTTCTTTGCATGACAGCATAGGTCTGGCAGGCCTCTGGTGCCCCCCCCCCCCACTTATCCTTCCAGGGCTGTGACTGAGGCAGAGCATCTGCAGCAACATCAGGATTGTGCTTCCAGCAGTGCCACAGCCTCATCCTAACTGCTGTTACTGCCTCCCCCAGCCCGGTCAGCTGAGACAATTCTAGGGTCAGAAGGATGGATCTGCAATTCTGTGCCACCACACTGGCCATGACTGGGGATGCAATTTTGTCTTCTCTTCCTCTTTCCAGTTTTACTCCTTTTTCTTTCACTCTATGGCTGCCTTGCTCCAGTGGGCTGTTCTCAGAAGCTCAGGTCTCAGTCTTGGGAGGTAAAAAATGGACCAAGAGAGTGTGGTTTGATGTACAGCATAGCCTCAATGAGCAAAGACCAAGCACAGGGGATTCAGCTAGGTCCAAAACCTTGGCTGAGCCAAGCAACAGTCCAGGGTAAATAACACAGAACGTTCAGGCAGGGTAGGTGGCAGCTCATGCCCCCTGCAAGCCCAACCCCGCTTGCAGGGCTGGCGTGCTCCTGTTGTGTTCTTCTCAGCTGCTGGAGGTGGCTGGGGGAGGCAGCAGCTCAGGTGCCCTGCAAGCTGAGCCCTGCATTGCTTTTGTGAGCAGAGCTGGGCTTTTGGAGCACCTGGGTTGCTGCATCCTTCTCAGGTGGAGGGCAGCTGAGAATGACACAGCGGCTCACGACACCCTGCACCCCCCCCCCAAAAAATAAACTGCACCCAGGGTGACACCCCCCCCCCACGACCTCCATGTAGCAGACAGCAGCCTTATTGTACCTCCTTCTGTCAGCTGCCCATGTGGAAACCACAAGCAATGATGTAACTGCAACCCGCTCTTTAGGCAAGCTGCCTTGTGGCCCAGTCTGAGCCCTGCATTGCTTTCTATATATCCAACATGCAACAATGAAGCAGTATGAAAGTGAGTGAAATAATAAAGAATATTTAAAAAGTCTTATCTGTGAGTACGTGCTCCATTGGAAATAGTGAGATCTGCTTCTAAGTGGAGATGCATAGGATTGTGTTGATCTCTGGGAAACTGGACATTAATTATTTCTGTTTCCAAGTGCCCATTTTTTAAAACAAACAAACAGGAATGTTGAAAATCCCAGAGATAAAATATAGGACATCTATTTCCCCCACAAGCATGCACCAAATAACAGGTATGAGCTGTAAATAAGAATCAAAGCAAATACTTCAGGGCTGTGACATACATTTTCTGTGGGAGGCCCTCAGCTGAAGCCTCGCTACTCCCATTAATGTTAATGTGAGTTAACCTAGTATATGGGCTGACTCAGTAGAAATAGTAACAAGGTGATCATTCAGCAAGAGTTTTCTGCATGGTGTTGAAAACTGAACAGTAAATCAGCCCTTGCCTTCCAAAAGAGAAAAAGAGAGAAATTATGTATCTATACCTCCTTCCCTAGATGGAAGCTCTAACTCCCAGGTTCATGTGGGAAAGGAGATCAGCCTCTGAACATCCAAACTCCATGATGGACAGTACGATCTGAAGCATGTTTACTCAGAAGTAAGTATCACTTAGCACAATGTGGCTTACCTTCCTCACCGTCGCCAGCAGGTCGTCGATCTTGGGCATGGGGAAGGCTGAGGGCTTGGTTTTCGAGTTCAAGATTCTGTAATCAACTACCAGCCTCTTTTGGGGCGTGTCCCGCTTCTTCACAAAGAACACGGGACTGCCCCCTACCGCCTTGGATTCTCGGATGAATCCCCGCTTCAAATTGTGATCTATGAACTCCCTGAGTTCCTGCAGCTCATCCTCAGACATGGAATACAGTTTCCCCGTCGGCAGCGTCGCCCCCGGCAGGAGGTCAATTTTGCAGTCGTAGGGTCTGTGGGGAGGCAGCTTGTCCGCTTCCTTCTCGCAGAAAACCTCCAAAAACTCTTTGTACTTGTTGGGTACTGCTTGCAACGTGCCTAAGTTAAGCTGTGCCCCTCCTCTTCCGCGTTAGCGAGGATGCAGTGTTCTGCGCAGTAGGAGGAGCCGAAGGTCAGTTGACGCTGGTACCATGCTAATGCCGGGCTGTGGCTGTCCAGCCAACTCATGCCCAACACTATGGGCGTGTCTGACAGGTGGGTGACATTGAAGCTGATGACTTCGCGGTGATTACCAATTCGCATCACCATTGGAGGTGTCTGCTGCAGCACTTGCCCTCCTAGTAGCTCTCTGCCGTCCACCGTGACTACTTTCAGGGGCATCGCCGGCAGGAGCGCCACGTTGTGTTGTTTGAGAAAATCCACTCCGATAAAGTCTGCATTGCTGCCAGAGTCAATGGTAATAGGGACTTCCATGGTGAGCCCATTGGGAAGCTGGAGGGATGTGGTGAGCTGCACCACTGGTTTGGGTGGGAGGGGGTCTGTGGGCTGTAAAATTCCTGGGGACTGCTTCACTGACTTGTCTGGCTGGGCCCCAGTGCCTCCGATTCCAGCCAGACCATTCCGTTTCCCTTCTGTGGTGCATTCTGCTGAACTGATTCTGTTACTGTTCCTGAGGCTGCAGTGTGCTTGTGAATCCTCCGGGGACACTCTTTCGCCATGTGCTGAGCACTGTCGCAGATGTAACATTTCCTGTTCCCTCTAGGAGGCTTCATTTTGACTGATCCCGGCGTTAGGGCTCCGGCTGCTGACTGAGCCTTAGCACCACCTGTCTCCATCGGCTCTTCTCCCCCTCCCAGCGGAGGCGTGGATTGAGCGCGCGCTGTTTCCCTGGGAAAGGAGGGCGGTGCTCTTGCTGGCGTGCGTCCCCAACGCCCTTCCTCCTTGCTCCAAGGGCGTTCCTCCAGGCGCACCCCAATCGTTAGCGCCCTCTGCACCACATCTTTGGTGGTCTGGGGTCTCTCCCCCCTTGCGATTTCGTCTTTCACAGCACCGTTCAGCCCCTCCCAGAACAGGTCCCTGACGGCAGCTGACTCTTTCTCCCACCCCAGTGCGTTGACCAATGCGAAAAAACGGGAGTGATATTGTCTCACAGTGGCTCTGCCTTGTCTCAGTCCATGCACCTCTTTCCTGGCGATATCTACATCAATCTCTGACAAAAAACACGCATCCATCGCTTTAATGAAGGCATCCGCCTTCTGGAGGGCTGGATCCTTATCTCTCCAGAGATTGCGCAACCATGCTTTAGCTTCTCCATGGAGATGACTGACTATGAAGCCTACTTTCTCCTCCTCATCTCTAAAGTCCTTCTCCAGCAACTTTAGCGCATAAATCACGTCTGCTCTGAAGTTAGGATACTGCTGCAGATTCCCATCGAAATGAGACACCAGGCTCCCTCCTCTCTTCCCCAGGCCAATCCCCTCTGGTCTGGGTCCCGGCAGCCCCTGTGTAGTCAACGCTTCTAACCTGGCTCGCAGATCCTGGCAGGCAGCCGCTGCTTCCGCCTCCTTTTTCCTGGATGCCAAAATGTCCGCGTTAAGTTGTGTTACTGCGTTCCGCAGACTGGCTATGCGTTCTTCGGTAGTTATTTTGCCTCCTTTTCGTGAGCTCGCGAAGCACCAATCTTCGCCCCTCGCTGCGTTCCCTCACGTTGCGAGGTTTTAAAAGGTGATGGGAGGGGACTTACTGTCAGAGCTGCCTCTAGGTCCCAGCTCACAGAGGACCAACGCCCGGTTGATGTAATGTACAAAAGTCTTTATTGAAGTTTAGTTTCCATTTCAAACCCCAGAGCGTGCAGCCCTACGTCTTGACTCTAGATCGACGAAGTCCCCTCTGAGTCACTATCCCTTCCGCACCAGTTTAAGATCCTAGCCCGGCTCCACCTCCTGCGCTGTTCCTTCCTCCTCTGGGTCCTTCTGCCCCCTGGGGTTTCCTCCTTCCTGGGCTCTTCTGACGCTGACCCCCCTGAGTCTTGCCCTTCCTTCCGGCGGGCTTTAGGACCTGGCTCCCTATCCGGGCTACCTGCTGTGCCGCTCGCCTGTACATTTGAACTTGGCGCACGCGCCCAGCCTGTGACTTTCCTCTTGACCGTTTCCCCGCTCTCCGATGGAGGCGTGGTCAATCCTGACTCATCTCCTCTCTCTGGTGGTAAGAACACTGGTCCCGATGCCTGGGACTCCTCCCCCCCACTGCGCTCTGGTGGGGAAGCTGGTCCTGATTTCCAACTGCTGCTCAGGGAGTCCCCGCTGGCCCCTTCCTTCTGGGGTTTCCCCCTTGGCACCCCTCTTGCCCTGGCCATCGGCGCTCCTTTCTGTGAATCTTCCGATTCGCTGGAGAGACTCGTGGAATCTCTCTGACCACTGTCACTGCCTACACCCCCCTCGGATTCCTCCTCCTCGCTCTCCATTTGCTCCATCTCCTGTGTCTCTGCTCCTGAACCCCTGACAATATTGTTTTAGCTTTCCTGTTGTTAGCCTATTTCTCTCAAACCAGAAAGCATGTCTGTTTGGTTGGTTGGTTGGTGGGCTGGCTGGTTGGTTGGTTGGTTGGTTGGTTTAAAAATGGCCAACTTGCCCACTGTGAAACATGCTTGAACTTTTGGCTTTGCTATTTGTTTGTTATTATGCCATTCCACTGACTTTTTTTTTTAAAAAAAATGCTTCCATGCAGGTAAACAAACACCTGGGCACATGCCCACAATGGACCTCAGATTTTCTGCAGAGTAGGGAAGTAGTAACTGAGGGAGAGGTACAATGTACTGTGCAAATACACCCCATCAAGCACCACCTGCTAATGTGGATGGGAAACATCAAGACAGAGTTAACCTGAAAGCATCCATGTGCAGATAAAAATGCACAAAAGCATGCACAGAAATATCAGATCTGTGCAACACACGGGCGCATCAACACTCATAATAATAGAGAAGAATGGGCAGCACATTCAGTGAAAGCAATGCCACACGTTTCCTTTTGTTTAAAAGGGAGTAGATATGGGCCACAGTACCAGAAAGACTGAATGCATTATCAGCACTTCTTACTCCTCTTTCCTGGAGCCCTAGAAATGCAAATCCCATTGAACTTCTCGAAAGTAGCAACAAAATGTGTGTCTCTTGGTGACCTAATTTCAGGAGTTCAGAACCTTGCAGCGGGCTTCCATTGCAGTCGACAGAAGCAGAGGGTTTGCAGGACCTTTAAAAGCCTGTGCTGGTATCACTGGGAGTGGGAGGAATTGCCTTGTGCATTCATAGCACATAATGCATCCCCAAAAGTTTGGCTATCGCTATCACATTGTCTATTCACTGTGTTGAATAGCACACTGCAGTGCTTATAAGCGCTGGACCATTCATGGCACCTCCTTGAATGAGAAAGTCAATAATGCGATGTGTTGATTGGGGGAAGAAAAGTAAAAACTCTGAATGGTTACAGGAGTCTTGTATTATTCACAGCATTATTATGGCACGATGCCCAGTACTCATAAAAGATAAATGAGGTTTGAAGCACAAAGGGGGGGGGGAGCTGAAAACGAGCGGGAGAAGCAGAGAGAAAAGGAGTGAGGGAGGTGGTGTTAAATTTAATAGAAGTTCCTCCTTTAACTGGCAAGGGAATGCAGAAGACATCAAAGCAGTTTTCCTATAAATCTATATGAAAATGAACTTCGGAGGCTACTTTTCTCCTTTTATTGCTCTAAGTTCTCCTAGAAGCTGAAAAGGAGCATAATTCAGAAGCTTTTGAAATTGCTTTTGAGATATATAATAAAGCCAGCCTATATAGGGGGAGCATTTATAGGCCTCTTTCCCTCTCTCTCTTTGGTATGGGCTAAACATATACAATCTCCAGATTTTTCTTTTTGCAAGATTTATTAAGGTGGCTCCTGAAGACAGTTTTCCTAGCTCTGCCAGTGTATTTCACTCTAATGTCATCGATGGTTTCTCATCTTGCCATGGATATGCTATATTAATTAGATAAATCAGATGCCATCATTTGGGATATAAATTGACTTGAGGGCAAATTTAGTTGAAAAGGGATGATAGAGGCTGGAGCTTCTCACTCTGCTTTGCATATGCACAGAGGTGTAGTGGTAGATTTTGAAGTGTGGGTGCTGGTTGTCACAGCCCTATAGCTGCACCCTCAGTGAGAGTTGATAGCTTTTACGCAGAGTTACCTGGAGGTAATCACCAGTGAATTTAGTGGTGTTTTCTACTGACAATATCAGTTTCATTTGTCAACCACACCAAAAGATCTATAGCAGTTGGGATGCAACCTTTAACTGCTAATTAGAAATGTAAATAATCTTGTAAAGGAGTGTTGCTATTTAGACAACTAGTGTGCATTAGAAACCACATCAGGAAAGAAGGAACAAACAAATGAAAGAGTGAATAAATGGATATATGAACAAAAGAATGAGCCCACCTTAGCTTATTCTATGCCAATCTCCCAGAAACCATTTTGAAAGCCTTGTTATCACCTCTGAGGCTACATTTCCTTAAACTCGTGTCCCCAAAGATTGTTGAATATCTCATCATTCATGACCACTGGCTATGTTGGCTGGAGATAATGGAAGTCTAGCATCTGGGGACTCAAGGTTAGGTAAAGCTCCTCTAGCCTCCCTTGTTTAATGTTAGTGTCTCTTGTCTAATAGTCTAATCTTCCAAAAAATTAAATCCAGTTTGGTGGGTTGCTGGAAGTTTGAATGAATGGCAAATCAATCAATGTCAAGTGCTGGCAAGAATAAGCATTTTAAATTCAGGAGTAGCATAATTTCACCAGCTCTGCTTTCCTTTTTCAGATACAGGCGGGTTTTCCCCTAGTAAGATTCACACTTATCTATAATTCACATCAGAGTCTACCCTTAAGGGTTTGAATCAATGTTTTAAGAATTAACCCACTTAATGCAGTGAGAAACACATTTAAGTAACTGCTAGATGAGTGCAAAACAGCTCCTTTTAGCAGGTATTCCACACACCTGTGGGGTACATTTGACAGCTGTTCAAATCATTGAGCACTGATAACATTACAAATGAAGCACACTGGCCAATGTCCTTTCCCTCCAGGGATGGTTTTAAAAAACTACCTTCAAAAGGTCATATAAGAATATTCCATAATTTCCAAGTCGGGGTGGGTGGAATCTCTTAAAATGCAAAAGACCTGTACAAATACTTTGAGTGAGAAAAATATCGTAACACAGGACCTCTGACTTACTGGAGAAAGCTGGCATTTAATTCATTCCTCTGTAAAACAGAATTATATTCAAGTATTAAAAGAATAATGGGGGGGGGGTTGCAGTACTCTAAAGAAAATGTTGCGAGATAAACACAGGTTGATGGACTAGATTTTAATAAGCTGGGAGAGTGTAATCTATCCCCACTGCAAACTGCCACTACGATGGGGCAGGCTGTATGCAAGACTGCAGCTCCCATCAGCTCCAGCCACCATGGCCAATGGGAGTTGTAATCTAGTAACTCCTGGAGGGCACCACATTGGCTCTTCCTGTTGTATGTGTGCCAGGGACTACACAAGGGTAGGGCCATAGTTTAGCGGTACAGCTATACTGTCAAGTGACCCGTGATCCTCGGGTGAAGGGTGTTATATATTTTTAATATAAAAAAACAACAACATTTTTTGGTGCAGAGGGTCCAGGTTCAACACCTGGCATCCCCAGATAGGACTGGGGATTTTCTCTGAAGAAAATAGGGATGTCCCATTCCATAATGATAATTTTGCTATTTATACCCCACACATCTTTCTGGCCCCTGACAACTGGCTTTTTTAATTGAATTATGGTTTGGTATTGTATTAATGTGGTCTATATTGGATTGTTGTTAATGAAAAAATAATGAAAAATTATAATATATATATAAAAAGAAGGAGAGAGGGAGGAGTCCAGTTTGGAGCAACGCCATGTTAAGGCTTGTTGCGTTCTTTTGTCTCTCACTGTTAGGATTGAATAAAACTCATTAAAAAGGACTCTCCTTGTTTTCTCTGCTCTTGCTGCAACCGGGGAAGGAATAGCTTTCCGAAGCCTTGGCCGAGCCTTGACAGGTTCACACTTAAATGCAAATGGAATCAAATTTCCCACCTTTTCCTAGACTCTAGTTTTCATAGGACTCGAAGGTCTTATGAGAGCTAGATCTGAAGAGGCCAGGCTGTGTTATCTAACTGGCTTTTTTCTCTTAGGCTTGTCTTAGGCTTCGCCACCCAGTCCAGGAAGTTCTTAAAGCCCAGTCTATTGTTTGTCACTACCTATGGCAGGACTGACCCACACATGAAGCAAGGTGAGGCGACTGCCTCAGATGGCAGGATCCACAGGGGCAGCAGATCCCGATGTTTATCTATATTCCCCCCCCCCCTTGTTCCTGGTGTAGCTCTTCACGCACCCCTTCTTCCCTGGTGGGGAGGGGAATACCATTTTGTGAGTCGAGGACCCGCCACCCGCGTGGAGAGAAAGGAGACACAAGGACACATGTATTTAAAGTTAATGGGCTAAAAAAGGCCACAACTTTATTGGTTACAGCATGTGAGTGGTATTGGCTTAGGCATTGGATCACACAATCTATACAGGAGCCCACCCCGTGCTGCGGGGGGGGGGGTATTTTGGTTAACAAGCAGTGGGAGGAGCTTGTTGATGCAAATACAACTGGAAGTTTCCCCTGATGTCACCAGGGGGCATCGGACAGGATCCACAACCACCGGATTTCTTTAACGGAATACCCGACAAGTGTGTGTGTGGGGGGGTGATGGCCACACCTCACCCATCAACCCACAGCACATATTCCAGTGCCTAACTGCCAATACCAGAAAAGTTGTGATGATTTGCTACAAGGTAGGTGAAAAACCAAGAGGCTGGTGCCAATGTGCCAAATGGATAAAAATTCCTACCAGTCCTCCTGGACAACCAGGGCAACCAACTTATGTCCATAGCAAGGTCAAGAGCAAACTGTCCTAAAGGGAGGGAGGGAGGGTGATCTGTCGCCGCCAAAGAACCAAATGAAACTCGGGGGCTGCCATGTCCGCTCGAAAGCGGTTAAACCCTGCCCCCATGTCAACCCTATTGGCCAGCCTAAAAGGGGGCGGTGTGACAGCCGAGAAGTGACACAGGGGGCCAAACATGCCCCCCTGCTAATGCGGGAAACGGCTCCCACTCACAACACCTCCCCTCCAGGAAGAGGAGAGGCTTTGTGGTTCACCTCAGGTGCCAAAATATATTGGGCCAGCTCTGACATGTAGGTTCAGGAGAATCAGTTTTGCCTGACAAGCCTAAGTTCTAGTGTTGTAATAGGGAATAACCTCTTTGTGTCCCTTCTCTCTGCACCATTCTCTGTAAACCCTGAACATTAAACTCACTCACTTGTGTTAGAAATGAAGAGGCAGTGTTTCAACAAATTACATACCAAATCTTTGCAGTGCTACATATATATTCAAGGAGAGACTATTTGCAAAAGAGGATGCTTGGGGATACATTCCTGGCAAACAGTGTTGTGGACATTAGTAAATTAATTTTCTCATTGTCTCACAGGGTTTAGACCTAGAAGGAGTTCTAAGTAATCGGAGGTTGTAATAGAAG
This sequence comes from Podarcis gaigeae, assembly GCF_964106915.1. NCBI lineage: Eukaryota > Metazoa > Chordata > Lepidosauria > Squamata > Lacertidae > Podarcis > Podarcis gaigeae. The sequence goes on along the minus strand of NC_139678.1, from coordinate 37,868,600 downwards.
GTCGAAGAGGACAATTAAATGACTATGGAATAAGGCACAGCCAATTAGTTTCCTTATGGACTTAAGAAACGTGAACTTCAGAAAATTCAGTTTGGATGCTTTAATGCAAAGACTTTGCCTTCAGATTACCTGAACATCTTTTGTATGGTTAATTTGGTTTGTTCCAAACCAAATGGCAACTTCTTGAGCTCTTTGGTCAGTGCACTCGTTGGAACTTTTTTTTCTATTTAGCATCCTTCAGTCCTGCTTTATAGGCTCTCAAAGTGACTTGCAAAAGATTTTCTAGTCTAGTATAGGAACAAAAATTACATGGTGTCCATAAAGAACCAGGATTATTCAGGTTCTCATCTTCATTCATCCCTGGTGTCATTGCAGGCAGCAGCTCCCATCAAGAGCCCTTGAGCTAAGAGAGTGGGGCTGAGCAGGTGGAACTCATTCAGCCTGTAATGGAAGTATTCTCCAATTGCTGGCAGTTGCCAGGTAGAAGGTCTTCCAAGACAGGGACCTGAGGCAGAGCAGCAAATGTCACACGTCAAGGTGCCTAGAACCCAAGGTCAGCCAAGGTATTTTAGCACCTGAGGCAGAAAATCCCACATGTACCAATACTGGAAGTAAAATACAAAGAAGAATAAATTAAATGAATAAGGATTTGCTGACCTCTTGTAGCACCCAAAAGCCATCATCTGAGACTGCCACCTCAGTCTACCTAATGGTAAGGCTGGCCCTGCTTAGAGGGAAGGGAGCTCAGATGTAACTTGCTTAACCCCTGATGGAAGCAGTTTTCCCTTGCTGGCAGTGGGTAGGAATGGTTAGAATTTCAGCATTGGTTGTAGCTGGTTTTATTGTTCTGTGTCTTCTATAGCAGCCTGGGAGTTTTATACTGAAGGGCTGCTTATACATTTACCAAACATATCCCAACGGGAATTAATGTGTGCAATTGCATGTATTGAGGATCGTGTGTGTGTGTGTGTGTGTGTGTGTGTGTGTGTGTAAAACAGATGATCTTCAGAATTCATGAAATTCTTTTGTTCCTCTTGTTGATGCTCCTGCAACAGGAAATGTGAAAGTTTTATATATATAACTCCATATGAGTCATAGAATCAGTCTCTGTGCCAGCTATTTTCATTCCAAAGCCTGATTGGTGACTGGTTCAAAGAAACAAATCAGAGTGACTTTCAACAGATCAAGAAATTTATGTTGTTCATTTTCATTATTTAAGTGAGCAGAATTAAATTAGCTCAGTATAATTAAGCATTATGCTTGTGAAGTGGAAGAGCAAGCTCTCTTGCTTGTTCTCAGCTTTTGATACACTTCACTTTAATATTCTCATCTTTAAAAGAAAAAAGAAGACGACCCGTCAGTTATTGCTTATCTTATTCCCAAGTTACTTTTTTGAATTTCATTTGTTAATTAACATGGGATCCTTTCAGTCTCATGCCAACAAATGAAACTCCACATTAGGTTTGTTGACATTTTTCTGATGTAATACCCTGGATGGTTTTAGAGTCTCCCTGCCCAGTGCAGAAATGCATCCAGCAGTCGTGGGAAGGACAGAGCTTCCTGTTCTTCTTAGGGCAGTTTATTCAGATGAAAGGAAGAGGGGATGGGTCCGAGGAGGAGGACTGTGGTGAGGAGGAGAGAACTCAGACCAGATGGGAACTGAGAGTGCCCTGCTTTAGATGTACAAACAAGTGGCAATGGCAGAACTGTGAGCCATGCTTCCAAAGCAACTTCTAAAGCTTGAATTGTCACATTGAAGATGCAAAAATCCCAGGTGTTGCAGGAATTCATGCAGTTCTGGAGCTCCTTTCCCTTTGTGATGCAGCTAGCAACCCGTCTTTTAAGTTTGAGATGTCAGCTGAAAATCTGGTGATTTGCCCAGGCTTTTAGTGGAATCTGATGCCAGTATTGATGTGTTTAGTTGCCTGGTTGTGATTTAACCTGCCTTGTTTTTAGTAACTGCATTGTATTTAGCCGGCCCTGGCATGGAGAAATCTCATGTGACTCATTGTGTAACCCCAGTGCAAACTTTTACATGAAGCACTACAGAGAAACATTTTTTGGTAGCAGGTAATCCTTGGGGGACGCGGGTGGCACTGGGGGACGTGGGTGGTGCTGTGGGTTAAACCACAGAGCCTAGGACTTGCCGATCAGAAGGTCGGCGGTTCAAATCCCTGCGACGGGGTGAGCTCCCGTTCCTCTATCCCTGCTCCTGCCACGTCAAAGTGCAAGTAGATAAATAGGTACTGCTTCAGCGGGAAGCTAAACGGCATTTCCGTGCGCTGCTCTGGTTCGCCAGAAGCAGCTTAGTCATGCTGGCCACATGACCCGGAAGCTGGACGCCGGCTCTCTTGGCCAGTAAAGCAAGATGAGCGCCGCAACCCCAGAGTCGGGCACGAATGGACCTAATGGTCAGGGGTCCCTTTACCTTTAATCCTTGAATTGGTCCTGCTTCTGAAATGGTGGTGATCAGAAACCTGAACAGATAAGAATTTCTATAGCTCTAGTCTCTGGGTTGAATCCAATAAAACTATTACAAGTGCAGAGTGACTTCCACTCAGGAAATGGAACTTGCCCTTCCTCTCCTGCCATTGTGCCATCCCAGATCTGCTCCAGAAACATTCCACAGTATTGCCAGAACGTGGTTGGACACAGCCCTCTGTCTGGTGAAACTAATAAAGAATACAAGATATTTCAGCTTCTGCTAAGCAGAAGGGACTGCCTGTAAGCAGAACCTCTTAATGGATAGATATAAGGTCAGTATATGTTTCTCCAGGGCTGTGTCAGCCCTTTTTAACAATATCTACATTGCCTTGGAATCCAAGGCTTGGAAGATCAACATCTGGCCAAGTAATTTGCAAACCAAAACTATCAACTGAAATATAGACTCCTGTATTGTGACAGCAGGTGTTCTCCTCCCTATCTGTCCTTCAACTACAATCCAAGCCTTGCTTGTTCTCTTTACTTCTTATTTATTATAACTTAATTTATTTGCCCTTTATATTCTGTGTAATATTGAATCCCCCCATGTATTTTCTACTCGCCTTTTCTACAGAGGGATCACATGCTTCCGAGCCTCTCTATTGTTCTTAATCTCTTATTTAAGGTAATACACATTGACCTGTTAGTCCCATTTAACTTAATGGGATGCACCTCTAAATTAGCATGCATAGGATTGTGCTGTTGTTCCTTGCCAGGAGGAAAAGGAGTCCTTTGATTGAGTTTGATAGGGAAACTATGAATGATGTCCTCCCTTAGAGTACTTCTAACTAGCCTTTGTATTCAATCACATAAAGCCATTAACCCAACCTTCCACTCTATCTAGCTTTTCTAGCTCCTTTTGAAACCTGCCCTTTAGAAATCAAATAATGTAGTTGCAGTAGTTCCCATTCATTGGCATCCATTGATTATCTCCCTACCACGGCCATGGTCAAACAAATAGTGTCAGTATCATGAAACATAAGAGGTAGAGAGGCCTTTGTCTGACTAATGGAACTGGTGATTTGGGGATACTGTCTCTCTCACTGTATTACAACATAGGCTCCACTACAGTATATACCAGGGCTTCAGTGACTTATGAGTCACCACAGCTGGGAGCATTTTGAAATAGTTATGTGTAAAGATACATTTGTTAAAAGGTCAACATTTTTTTTCTTTGCTGCTCCAGGAGATTTTCAGACATTTGTTTCAAATACCAGAGATTATAGTCTTTCTTTCTCCTTCTCACACCTAAACAACACCATCCATTTCAGCACGGTGTCGACCGATGATTTCTTCTGAATTTCGGAACAAGCAACAAATTAGAAATAGAAAAGCAAACACCAATCCATTTGCCGGAAGTCCAATAAGCCAAGCGCTCAGAAACTGTTCAGAACTTCGAGATAATTAGCATGTACTTTCTTAGGGCTACAAGCTTTAAAGCAAACCTTTAAAACTCTGTTGGTTAATCTGTGGAGGTCCATTATAATGACAAATTCTAATTTGTAGGCTGTAGAGTTAGGGACACATAAATGAAGCTCCCACCAATTCCCCCCCTACAAACTAGAGTTCACTTACAACTAAAAGTTGATGCTAATTTAGGGCTTCTTGGCAAGGCGTGGTTTTTTTTGGAGGGAGGAGGGAGAATACTGAAGATCTTCCCAAGGAATTTCAAGGAAAACAAAAGACTAATGACATTTCTTATGGACTTGTACATATATCTGTTTTGGAGTCACAGAAAGCATTGAAACAGATTGTTCATCTGACAGATTTACGGTAGATTCTCACTACTCTAAAAGGAACAAAATACTGTACATGAAAGGAGATTTCCTAGTCCCCTCCTCTGTCCATTCCCAGCCCTCTGAATTGGCCCAAGTGGTTGGGAGACTCTCCTAAACAGCATGGGATGAGATGCAGCAGGGATGATAGGGAAGGAACGCAATCTGTATTTTGTGAAAGTGCCCTTACCCAATTTGTGGCACTGCCCCCTCTCCCAGTAGGCACCCATGCCCTATCTCATGCTGTCCAATAGTGTATTCTGCCCAACCCTCCTGATTTTTCAGGGGCAGAGGGCAATGTAGTGTGAAGTGGGAATAGAAGTCTCCCAGCATTAACTTCCTTCTCCTTACAGTAGTTAAGATCCAAGCCATTGTATTGTATGTGTCAACTTTTTCCTAGCTATGGATTTCCTGTTTATAATTTCAGGTTGGGGGGATCCAGCCAGTGAACAAAACGGAATTAGGATTTCTACCTATTTTTTTTCCTAAAACAAAATTTGGAGGTGCTTTTTCACACTCTTGCCTGGAAGAAACAGTGAAGGAGTTTCAAGAGAACAGAGAAACTTATTATACTAACATATCAGGAAGGTTTTCTGATCACTAGGAATCTCTAACAGTGAATGTCAAAGATAATAAGAATATATGGATTATTTTTCTGACAATGAGTGGCAGTTGTTTTGAAAAACAAACTGCATGCTATCTTGGTTTCTTCAATATCTCACAAAAGTGTCTATATTGAGACTTTTGCAAGATAAATAATTCAATTTGTTAATCAATTAATGGGTTAAAACACAGGTGATTATTCAGCTAAAAATTATTCAATTGGTAGACAATGCTAATTATTTCTCCTTTGTCTCATACCAATAGAATATTTGTGCCTCAGTGGACAAGCAGCTGAGCTATTAATAATTCTGGTTTCCACCAGAGCAACCATTTTTAAATGGCCTTTTTTTGTATGGAGCAGTCTGAAAAGATAAACAAATGCCTGCCTGGCCTTTTAACCAAGTCCCGCTGATAAATGTGAAAATGCCCCGAGAAGCAGCTTCTGAAAGAAATGAACACACACTGGTAGGCTTCTTAAAAGCGGGACTTTCTAGACAAGAATATGAATTAGTCTGCCTCTAATGTAAGAGCACATTCCAACATGTGGCTCTTAATATTCAGTATATTTGCATTTTGGTAAATCAGACTGTTTTGATTAAGTAGCAAAGGGAGAGGGACTGTGGAAATATTCTAGTGGAATTGGAGTATATTCTGAACGCGGGGTGTTTTTACAGCGCAAGCATCCAGATATTGGGAAACACTGGAAGATTCTTGGCACGCCTGCATTCTGAAATAACATTTTATTTTCTTGTCAATGACTTTAGAGCTTGCACCGCCGCTCTTCAACGACTAGGGAAAGTCATGCCAACAGAGATAAAGCTATATTTTAAGGGCAGAGGCATGAAATAAGCACCAAGAAGACAATTGTACACCTGTTTCCAAGACGAAAAAGGTATCTCAAATCTGCTTGGCTTTTTAAAAATTTGGCCAAGGAGTGTATTTCAAAAGCCCAATAGCCCATAACATGATTCCCAGCGCTCTGTGCTGTATGCCTAATTGGGCTTTTTCGCATTTGCATAAGCATGATGCTTCATGATTAATGCATAAGGCACAGCGTGGAGCCCTTGTACCAATTCATCTGTATATTCTTCCCTGTCTCTCTCACCCCACTGCTTCCAAACATGCATTGTGTCTAAACCACAATCCATCATACCTGTAGGTATGGCTGGATTATCAAAAATCAAACCGCACACATTTCATTAGGAAGTGCCTTCTGAATCAGAAACCTCTTTTGTCTTAATAAGAAGGGGAGAAAGTTAGATGTTACGCTCCTTGTGGCATTTACACCTCTTTTACAATGATAGCGCTCACTCTCTCTCTTTTATTTTCAAAATTAAGTGTCAAGTGTGTCATTTTATTCTGGGGGAATGTACAAGATCAGATGAAATATGAAGATATTGTTGCATTAACAACCTAATTATGATGTCTTGTTATTGCTCTCGGGGCTCCTTTAACCTAAAGTGAACTGCGACGGGATCCTCTAAAAGAGCAACAACATGTTAATAATTCAACACCACAGCCACTCACAGATGTTAAATAGGAAGAGAAGCCACTGCGGAAGGAAGGGGCGAGAAACAAATGCAAGGAAGTCCATAAGCAACTTTCATCCAACTTTATGCAGATTTGTTTGTTTTGGTTCTATTTCAAGTGGATGACAATGACATCCAATGATTTCAGGTAGTAAAAAGAAAAATGCAAGGAAGATTGAGCAGGGCTGCAGAAGGATTTCTCCAGAATGAGTAAAGCAGCA